>NC_084647.1:29153846-29465210 GCF_019802595.1 Syngnathoides biaculeatus | reverse complement strand
CACCTTGGAAACGGTGGTCCCAGCTCTTTTCAGGTCATTGACCAAGTCCTGTCGTGTTGTAGTCCTGGGAAGATTGCTCACCTTTCTAAGGATCATCGAGACCCCACAAGGTGATATCTTGCATTGGGCTCCACTTCGATTGAGATTGACTGTCATATTTAGCTTCTTCCATCTTCTCATGATTGCTCTAACACTGGACCTTTTTTCACCAAGCTGCTTGGCAATTTCTCAATTGCCCTTTCCAGCCGTGTGGAGTTGTACAATTTTGTCTCTGGTGTCTTTGGACAGCTCTTTGGTCTTGGCCATGGTACAAGTTTGAGCATTACTGATTGTATGGAGTGGACAGGTGTCTTTATGCAGCTAACAACCTCACACAGGTGCATCTGATTCAGGATAATACTTGGAGTGGAGGTGGACTTTTAAAGGAGGACAAACAGGTCTTTGAAGGTCAGAATTTTTGGTGATAGATAGGTGTTCAAATACGTATTTGCAGCTGTATCACACAAATAAATTGTTTAAAAATCATACATTGTGATTTGTGGATTTTTCTTTTAAGATTATCTCTCTCACATTGGACATGCACCTCGGATGAAAATTTCAGGCCCCTCCATGATTCTTAAGTGGGAAAACTTACACTATAGTAGGGTGTTCAAATACTTATTTTCTTCACTGTAATTGGGTCCATTTTTTTAAACAGATTTTCACAAAATGCATGCTTTGTGTTGCATATTGATTGTGATTTGAACTTCATGCGCAATGTTCTTTTTCCAGTATTTGTGTTCATACTCGGGCCAAATTCCGGCCGGTCTTACCGCTTTAAGGTTGTTGGATTTTTTGTTTTGTTTTTGTATTTTGCAGAAGTGAGCGAAGATGGGATCATGTCTCACTGTATTAAGGGGGGAGTTTTGTCTGAATTTTTTTTTTTTATTTCAGAATTGTTTTTTTTTTTGGTCTTGTTTTATGCTCTGGAGTACAAAACGTAGTAGATGGTTTCATTTTTTTTTCATAGCAACACGTCACATCACAGGGGGCATTATTATGTTTGACCGATACTTGAGTGCCACAAAATCAAGGCGTGTGTGCAAGGATAGCAAAGGACATCAACTTTCACGTGATATAGTACCTGTCATGGGAGAATCACACCCTCAGTGGAGGAGTGATGCTCGCCATAACAAGTAGGAAGTTTTCAGACAAGAGACACGGACACCAAAGGCAAGATTCTGGCAGGAGAGATGAAGTCACAGTGAGTTGGCCTGATCTCTGTAGCTTAATACTCTACCTGAGCCTTTTATTCAAAATCACACAGGTTAATCAATAGAGAAGTCAACATGAGATTACATATAAAGTGATGAAAACATCACAACAGTTTCGAAGGTTTCTTTTTTTTTACCCTGACAGAGTTGTTTACTCCGCCTGCATCCACATCCCTTTGTCCCTGGCCTGTATCTTTAAAGCCAATGTGGTAAAGCAGCCCTGATCTAAGTGTTGGTGGCAGTGTCCTGTGTTTCCAGAATAGTAGTTTATGTATTATTCCTTTAAACTGCGATTACGTGGTAAGGTCTACTCAGGGGCACTGGAGAGGAGGGTCAGTCGGGAAGTCGAGCCTCGGATTCAGGAGGAACAGTGTGGTTTTCGTCCTGGCCGTGGGACAGTGGACCAGCTCTACACCCTCGGCAGGATCCTCGAGGGTGCATGGGAGTTTGCCCAATCAGTCTACATGTGTTTTGTGGACTTAGAGAAGGCATTTGAGCGTGTCCCTCAGGGAGTCCTGTGTGGGGTTCTTCGGGAGTATGGGGTACCGAACCCCTGTACGAGCTGTTCGGTCCCTGTACGATCAGTGCCAGAGTTTGGTCTGCATTGCCGACAAGAAGTCGGACTTGTTTCTGGTGTGAGTTGGACTCCGCCAAAGCTGCCTTTTGTCACTGTAGGAATAATTGTGATCATAATTATCACACATCTGCTTCCAATAAAGAAATGCTTTGCTCTGCTCTAGATAACGTGGCAGCCTCCTAGCAGGAGATAGCAAGAACAAATACATCTAATCATCAGAACTGTTAGAACTGCTGCCTGTTAAAGAAATGATGACCACACATGTATTTAGCAATCTTTCACACATGCACACGCACAAGAACAAACATGTACACCTTGTTTCAAACTGTTTTGCTTGTCGTCTCCTTTTTGTAACATCCACGTAAACAAGGGGCGTATTAAAACTAAATAAAGAGAGATGCTGAGGAGAAGATAATCAGAGAGTGCAGTGGTGAATTGTACAAGACAGCTCCTCTCCTCTCTCCTCGCGAGACTTGAACTGGTGTTTTTGCTTCCTTTTTTGTCCTGTTTAATGAATGTCTGATTGGTGAACCTGACATTTACTTGGTCTTTCGAGACGGATCTCAAGATACCTGAGGTTTCCAGGGGTTGAGTTGACGTCCAGGCAAAGACCGTGGCCACGGCACTTGAGACCCTTTTTTCGCGACTGGGCCTTGACTTTGCGCCTGGAGGCTGAGGGTTGACGAGAAGCCGAAGGAAGTAAAGGCATCTCTGGTGAGTACGAAACTCCCACACTCATGAGGAATGTGTGAATGCGCGTCTGGGTGACTGCGGCAGAACCAAACCTCGAGAATACTAGTCCCTATCGAGTAGACTAATTAGTCTATAAAACTGAGAAAAGGGCAAGGTGTGTCCTGTACGTGAGCTCCGTGAAATTTGTGCATGTGTAAAAGTGAGTGGAGGTTTGCTACCTCATTTGAACAGGAAATTGAGTGACAACTGTTTGAGGTTGCGGAGGTAAGAATTCTCCGCCACTTGTGGTAGAAGCTTGAGAATTACCTCAAACAGAATGTAATTGTCATCCTGTTCAGGGGGAAGTCAGTATACTCACCCTAGGTGAACCACTGACTCCAACAGGGGAAAAACAAATAGCAAAATAGTTGATAAATAGTAAAATAGTTGAAACACAACATCTGAAAAAAAAATAATCATAATGATGTGTAAGAACTAGAAGTTTGTAGAAAGCAAATGTCCTACTAAAACAAAACATCTAAATTTGTGGATAACACAATATGACTTTGTTGGCCAGCTCAACATACACACAAATATATATATATATATATATATATAGTTAACCTGCAGGATAAAATAAGAGAAACACACACACATACAAAAACAACAACAACAAAAAAAGCTGGACTCAAGATGATGTGAAAACGGCCATAAAAGGTATCACATCTCATGAAGTTGATGTAACATAATTCGTCCTGGTGAACGCAAGACTTGAGAAAATCTTACCACTTAAATGGTGTGGAAGTACAATATATTTGAATGACAGCAAAGTACTTTCTCACAGCAGCAGGGAGTTCAAGGGTTAATATCAGGCACCTCTGCTAGATTTAGGAAAAATAGCTAATTGTTCTGCCATTGGAAGAGCAAAATAAATGAACAATGAACCATTTGAAGAATATAGAATTGGAATGACTCCATGTTTTAAAGCAAACAGTGGCATTCCTGAAGATCACACTCCAGGGAGTGTGTATCAAGAGCGATTAAAAAATGCTCTTCATGGAAATTCAAATAATCCTACAAAACAATGGATTGAAAAACGTTGGGTTGACAAACCGACTGGCAGCCTGTAACATTACGTTAACCAAGCACTTCACGCAGAAAGAGTGCTACAAAATAATAAGAAGAAAATTGACACCTTTCTGACAGAGAAAGGAGAAATTTATGGAGCTTTATGCGAAACATTTAATAATTGTGGCCGCAGATGAGGAAGAGTGCAGCCATCTCCCCATCAAAAATGTCACAACTACTGCTCCAAAAATGCAACTTTTTAATCTGTCCCATACATTTTTTGGGAAGAGATGGCTTGCTGAAACTTGGACTGCGCTTAATTTCCTCTCTGACAGGAAAAATAGAAGTAAAAAGAAAAAAAGGAACTACTGGGAGGACAGTTAAATATCTTACAAAATAGGAATCCAGAACTCTATTATTACACCTTAGATATTCCAAACAAACCTCCCACAAGAACAGAAGATTTCTTGCAGCAAACAGCTCAAGACATGATTGAACAACCACAAAATGACGTAGGAAGTGACTCATTGCACGTGACTATGTAGGATAAGATAATGTAAATTTATAACAGCCCACACCAGACAAAATCCTGATTATCTGTACTCAGATGGTATATCAGTTGTGGTGGCAGGAACAAGACTGACTGACAAACTAAATGCACTACACAAGGAATGGACACCACCCCACACGTCATTACTATGGGAGTGGAAGAGTTTGGGACAATTTGTTTTGGTAGGACGAAATGTTCCTGATTGGACAGAAAAAGAGCCAGATTTGGATTGGGACGACTGAACTGTACAGACAATATCTTATTGGACAGTCCTAAACAATCTGAGACCAGATGCTGCTGTATTCACGGTGGTATCACGATCTACACAGACAATACTGGAAAAATAGAGGAATAGCGACAACTACAGGGAACACAGTGACACATCCAGAGCTACTACAAAATTTGATCATAGCAGTTAAAATACCAAAAGAAGCCATATGTAAATGTGCAGTACACATCAAATACAGACAAAGAACCATTAGGAAATGGATTTACAGATAAAACAGCAAATGAAGCAGCACCCAAAACCTTTATGGGATTCGCTGACCATGTAACAAATGAAGACATACTTTGAGATGATGTGTTAAACAAAATGCAACAACAAAGCTGACCAGCAGAACTAAAAATATGGAAAAACTAAGGTACTACATTACAAAATGTGAATTATCTCAGCAGAGATACAAAATAAAATTCTACCAAAAACATTTTTTAAGTGGGCGGCAATCTTGAGCCATGGGAAATCTCAGGTCTCAACAGGGGGAATGGTAGCCCTGGAACAAAGGCATTACATGATCAATGGATTTAACTTGTATGCAAAAAAAAATTTTGTAGGGCTTGTTTGATCTGTGTGCGACATAATCCACAAGGGAATGTGAATCCAAAACGTGGTCAGTTTCCTCAAGCTACACATCCATTCATCCCTCCATCCATTTTCTTAGCCACTTATCCTCACAAGGATCGCGGGGAGGGCTGGAGCCTATCCCAGCTGTCAACGGGCAGGAGGCAAGGTACACCCTGACCTGGTTGCCAGCCAATTGCAGGTCACATGGAGACAAAGAGCTGCACTCAAAATCACACGTAGGGGCAATTTGGACACAATGATAGATTTAGTATAACTATACATACATGACAAGCACGTAAGAGTCTCATTCCATTCAAAACACTCTTTGGGAGACCATACAAATTACCAATATTTTCCACACAATGAGAGATAGACGAATGATGAAGGGAGAAAAAAAACACATACAAAAGTGGGTCCCTTTCAGGAGTTATTAACAACCCCAAACAACTTAAAAAATTTCAAAATGGGGTACTTGAGTTCATTTGTTGATTGTAGGAAAGTTATTGCTTTTAAACCATTGTTAACACAAACAAAACTAATTTGTTTTTATTGGCCACTTGTTCGATAGCTGTTCTCATTCCCACTGCCAATGTGGCTGTAGTCTGGTTACCCATGGGAGTGAGACTGCTGTCATAATGGCAACTAAACAGTTAAATTTTTCTGTTGGGCGTTGGATGAAAATGCTACCCGCTATTTTCATTTTTCTGTTCGAGTGGTACCTGTGGGAACCACTCAAGGTCCCACCGCAAAAAAATAATAAGATAAAATCAAAACAAAACAAATTGGATAACTACATACAAAAAAACGTGTCCAAAAGATTGTATTGTTTGCACAGATCAAGAGATAATATCAATGCTATTAATTGATAACGAATGCAATAAAAAAAAAAAAAGTTTGGGGATTCTGTGTATCCATTAACTTCTGAATGTCTGATTGGTGAACCTGTACACCTTGCAACTCCCAACACCACTTGTCAGAAATGGAAAAGTGTTTATCCAACAACTCTGGCAGTAAATGATAAAAACTGATATTTTCTACTAATGTTGCATTGATTAATTTCTCCTGTGTTAGCTTTACAGGGACAGATTTTAAGGTGGGAAGTCCCAACAAAACATGGTGTCATGATATCCATCTGCAAACTGCCCCACTGCTCCCATGCAGCGATTTGTTGTGGTGGTGTGTTGGTCAAAAGTTGTATGACACACTGATAAATGCAGTATGAACGTGTACACTGGTATCACTGCTCTTATCTGTGACTCTGTTTCCATCCAAAACAGAGGATATACAATTGGCCGCATCCATCTTTGGACCTCCCCTTGGGTTCTCCCGAAGGCGAAAGTCCTCTTGGAAAGATGGAGATCTGACATACATTGATGCAAATGGCATCCCAACTGCATACCACATGAGTATAAGTTGGTTAACGAGATTGCTGCAGGATGGGAATCCATCTTGTTCTGGATAACTCTGAATAAAAACGTTGACAGAATCAACTACATACATTACAATGTATCGAAACTAGGTAATTACACAGAAGCAGGCTTTATTGCCATGAGGGAACAACCAGCTGCAACCTCACTCATGACGTTCCAGCACCGCACAGCGGTGACCAGTGTTGTTTATTCCAAATATCAATGCACCTGATGGGTCACGCACAAGGGCCATTCACGGCCTCCACACCCTGAACCACAAGATGAAAGAGCACTCTGGTGTAAACACATCAGCCAGGTCTGAGTGGTGGGACAAAAAAAAAAAAGTTTGGCAAATCTAAAAATTTGGTGTTCTCTGTCCTCGTTTCTATAGCTGTTTGCAGCTATTGTTGCATTGTGTGGATGTTGTTGTATTCCCTGCATAAAGGCATCATTTAACCAACTTATAACCACTGTATTGCCCCAACAATTCCAAAATTGGCAGAAATATATCCACTATTGGCACAACAGAGTAATGACAGTGATATTGTTGACCACGATGATGACGTTATGACTTCTCTTCCAGACCTGTTCTCTGATCCAGAAGATTACAAGGAATTAGTGCTATATTTTCCTCCAAGTGTAACCCAAAAGGGTGATCTATTAGATGATTTAAGGATTTGAACAAATGTAGGATAAACAGGAGGATAATGTAGAAATAATTGTAAATAGTATTAAGTAACTGCTTCTGACTGCAATGAAGAATGCTTTGCTCTGCTCCAGTACAGTTACTGCTCCGCCTGCAATGAAGAATGCTTTGCTCTGCCTGCAATGAAGAATGCTTTTCTCTGCCTGCAATGAAGAATGCTTTGCTCTGCTCTAGAAAATGTGGTAGCAAATGTATCCTACAAACAGGGGGGAAATGTAGGAATAATTGTGATCATAATTAGCATACATCTGCTTCCAATAAAGAAATGCTTTGCTCTGCTCTAGATAATGTGGCAGCCTCCTCGCAGGAGATAGCAAGAACAAAAACATCTAATCATCAGAACTGTTAGAACTGCTGCCTGTTAAAGAAATGATGAGCACACATGTATTCAGCAATCTTCCACACATGGACACGCACATGAACAAACATGTACACCTTGTTTCAAACTGTTTTGCTGTCGTCTCCTTTTTGTAACATCCAAAAAAAATAATAAATAAATAGAGGTGCTGCGGGGAAGATAATCAGAGAGTGCAGTGGTGAATTGTACGAGACAGTTCCTCTCCTCTCCCTCTATAATGAATGTCTGATTGGTGAACCTGACAGTCACCGATTTTTTTTCATAACTTTTATGGACAGAATTTCTATGCACAGCCGAGGTGTAGAGGGTGTCCGGTTTGGTGGCCTCAGCATCGCATCTTTTCTCTTTGCAGATGATGTGGTTCTGTTTGCTTCATCAAGCCCTGATCTCCAGCTCTCACTGGAGCGATTTGCAGCCGAGTGAGAAGCGGCTGCGATGAGAATTAGCACCTCCAAATCTGAGTCTATGGTCCTCAGTCGGAAAAGGGTGGAGTGCCCTGTCCAGGTTAGGCATGTCTCTGGCTTGGGAACGCCTCAGGATCCTTCCGGAAGAGCTGGAAGAAGTGGCTGGGGAAAGGGAAGTCTGGGTACCCCTACTGAAGCGACTTCCCCCGCAATCTGACCCGGAAAAGCGGTCGATAATGTGAGATGTGAGGATAAGTGGCTAAGAAAATGGATGGATGGATGGATGGATGAATGGATGGATGGATGGATGGATGGATGGATGGATGGATGGATGGATGGATGGATGGATGGATGGATGGATGGATGGGATGGATGGATTGAGTACCTTATGTGTTGACTTTGTGTATTTGATTGTTTTTTTAACTATCTGCCGCCTTTTGCGGAACACAATATTGTGTGACCTGTAGGCCAGTCCCAAGCCCGGATAAATGAAGAGGGTTGAGTCAGGAAGGGCATCCAGCCTAAAACTGTGCCAAACATATATGAGCGTTTCATCAAACGAATTCCATAATTGAATGCACAGACCCTCGAGCTCTGTGTAAGCTTTGAATGTTGGGACGATGACATGAAAAACTCAGGAGTGAGTTGACATGATGTTTAGGAGAAAGGTTGATATATTGTGCATACAGGAGAGCAAGTGGAAAGGGAGTAAGGCTTGAAGTTTAGGAGCAGGTTTTAAATTGTTTTACCATGGAGTAGATGGGAAGAAAAAATAGAGTCGGGGTTATTTTAAAGGAAGAGCTGGCTAATAATGTAATGGAAGTGAAAAGAGTATCAGATCGCATGATGAGGATAAAATTTGAAATTGAATGTATTACATTTAATGTGATTAGCAGCTGTGCCCCACAGGTTGGATGTGACCTTGAGTTGAAAGAGAAATTCTGGAAGGAACTAGATGAAGTAGTCCTGGGCATGCCAGTCAGAGAGAGAGTTTTGATGGGTGCAGATTTCAATGAATATGTTGGCAAAGGTAACAGGGGCGATAACAAAGTGATGGTAAGTACCGCATCCAACAAAGGAACTTTGAGGGTCAGATGGTGGTGGTCTTCACAATCAGGATGTAATTGACCCCTCCGTAGAAATTGTGTCATCTGCGTCGCTGACCAATCAGAGGCCAGAGATCTGCATAAACTACCCCCCTTTTTTGCACCCGCCGTTCCCTCAGACAACGTTGCATGGTCCAGTATAGCTTTTGTTCGCGTTTTATCGCGTATTTGGGTTCTTTAACAATAGATATGGTTAAGAGGTGTAGTCATGGACTTTGTAATAGTGACCACAGGTATACTGAAAGGCTAGTTGGTGGAGTTCAATTTGTACCCTTTCCAAAACCGAAGACCCAGTACGAAAAATGTCTTCGATGGATCAAACTTTGTGGAAGACCGCATCATCAACTGAATCCATCTCAAATCAACCGGAACAGAAGACAGAGAACGAAAAATGTCTTTGATGGATAAAACTTTGTGGAAGACCGCATGATCAACAGAATCCATCAACCGGAACAGATATGTTTGCACGAAGGTAAGCCCTATATTTGATTTTCAATACATGTCTCATATAAATGAATTAGCAGTTTTTCACTTGCATAACATAGCTACGTGTGAATGATTGACACAGTTGATCTGTGTTGAGCGATATTTTGCGATGATCTGACTACACAAACGTGTCTCTGTTCGGCGGCTCCCGAGCTAAGCTAAATCGGACTTTGTTTGCACGAAGGTATGCCCTATATTTGATTTTCAATACATGTCTCATATAAATGAATAAGCAGTTCTTCGCTTGCATAACATAGCTACGTGTGAATGATTGACACACTTGATCTGTGTTGAGCGATATTCTGCGATGATCTGACTGGACAAACGTGTGTCTGTTCCGTGGCTCCCGAGCTAAGCTAAACTGGACTTTGTTTGCATGAAGGTATGCCCTATATTTGATTTTCAATACATGTCTCATATAAATGAATTAGCAGTTCTTCACTTGCATAACATAGCTACGTGTGAATGATTGACACACTTGATCTGTGTTGAGCGATATTTTGCAATGATCTGACTGCACAAACGTGTCTCTTTGTTGGCGGCTCCCGAGCTAAGCTAAACCGGACTAGCGAGTCCTAAAAGCCTTCGACGTGCACCGAGACGCCAAGACTGAAGGAAGGATGTTTGAGGACAGTATAAAGTAGTGATTGTCGTACTCGGTCGGGACTTACGTAGGTTCGGCATTAATTCAAGGATAATTATTGAGGGGAGCGCATCATTTTACACAAAGAAAACGAGAGAAACAACTCCTAAATCAAGCCTCGCCTTCTTTTCCTTCATACGGCGGTTCACAAACGGCTATACAGATACACATACAGATTCTGCACACAAGTGTGATATGTAACATTAAAATAGGAAACTGTCAATGACGAATTCGTCTTTGGGTTATAATATATTATATTATGTGTCTTCTCGGTCTTCCTCTGACTCCGGAAAGATCTCGCACTAATATCAATGGTTTCTCAGTCGATGTGCATGTAAATATCATTGAAATACCCCTCGCTGAAATACTTGAAGCCCTGCTGTCTGCTTTTCAACGATATTTCATTGTTAGCTAAGAATGCGAGTGATAAATCAGATGGTAAATCGGACAGTTTCACTGTAGTCTTTTCTTGCTGCGCCGCCATTTTTGCTAATTGTTTGTCTGAGGTTAGCACACGTGGGGTGACATAACTTCAGGAGGCGTGGTTAAGTGCCCTGTACGGAGGGGTCAATTAGCAGTGGTGAACACTTATTTCCAGAAGTGACGGGAACATAGAGTGACCGACAAGAGCAAAGGTAGAAGCACACAGGTGGATTATATTTTGTGCAGACGCTGTAATCTGAAGGAGATTAGTGACTGTGAAATAGTGGTAGGGGACAGTGTAGCTTGACAGCATAGGATGGTGGTGTGTAGGATGACTCTGGTGGTGAGTAGGAAGATTAGGAAGGCAAAGGTAGAACAGAGAATCAGGTGGCGGAAGTTGAGAAAGGACGAATGTTGTGTGGCCTTTTGGAAAGAGGTGAGACATACTACAGCCAAGGTTTTCAAAGAGGCAGGCAGGAGAGTACTGAGGTGTGTTCTGGTAGGAAAGGGAAGAAGGAAACTTGATGGTGGAACCCCAAAATACAGGAAGTCATTCAAGGAAAGAGATTAGCAAAGAAGAAGTGGGACATGGAGGGGAGGCGAAAGGAATACATTGAGATGCGTCGTAGGGCAAAGGTAGAGGTGGCGAAGGCTAAACAAGAGGCATATGATGACATGTACATCAGAGTCGATACAAAAGAAGGAGAAATGGATTTCTACAGGTTGGCCAGACAGAGGGTTAGAGATGGGAAGGATGTGCAGCCAGTAAAGTTGATTCAGGAAAGCAATGGAAATATGTTGACTGGTGCCAGTAGTGTGCTAAGTAGATGGAAAGAGTACTTTGAGAAGTTAATGAATGAAGAAAATGGGACAGAAGGACGAGTTGAAGAGGCAAGTGTGAAGGACCAGGAAGTGGCATGATTAGTAAGGGGGAAGTTAGAAAGGCACTGAACAGATGAAAAATGGAAAGACAGTTGGTTCTGATGACATACCAGTGGAGGTATGGAAGCTATTTGGAGAGGTGGCTGTGGAGTTTTTGACCAACTTATTCAATAGAACACTAGTGGGAGAGAAGATGCCAGAAGAATGGAGGAAAAGTGTACTAGTTCCCATTTTTAAGAACAAAGATGATGTTCAGAGCTGTGGGAATTATAGAGGAATAAAGTGGTCAGAAGTATATGCGAGCAACAGTATGGTTTCATGCCTCGAAAGATTATCAAAGATGCATTATTTGCCTTGATGATGCTCATGGAAAACTACAGACAAGGTCAGAAGGCGCTACATTGTATCTTTGTAGACTTAGAGAAAACTTATGACAGGGTACCAAGAGCGGAACTGTGGCACTGCATGCGCAACTCCAGTATGGCGGAGAAATATGTTAAAATTGTACAGGACATGTATGAGGACAGCAGAACAGTGGTGAGTTGTGCTATCGGTGTGTCCGAAGAATTTAAGGTGGAGGTGGGACTGCATCAGGGATCACCCTGAGCCCCGTCCTGTTTGCGGTAGCAATGAATTGGCTGACAGATGAGGTTAGACTGGATTCCCCTTGGACCATGATGTTCGCAGATGATATTGTGATCTGCAGTAAAAGCAAGGAGCAGTTGGAGGAACAGTTAGAAAGATGGAGGCAGGTACTGGAACGGAGAGGAATGAAGATTAGCCGAAGTAAAACAGAGTGTATGTGGATGAATGAGAGGGTCAATGGGGGAAGAGTAAAGCTCCAGGGAGAAGAGATAGCAAGGGTGGACGACTTCAAATACTTGGGGTCAACAATACAGAGCAATGGAGAGTGTGGTAAGGAAGTGAAGAAACGGGTCCACGCGAGGTGGAACAGTTGGCGGAAGGTTCTCCAATAAGATGAAGGGCAAAGTCTATAAAACAGTTGTGAGGCCGGCCATGATGTACGGATTAGAGATGGTGGCACTGAAGAAACAAGAGGAAGCAGAACTTGATGTAGCAGAAATGAAGATGTTGAGGTTGTCGCTCGGCGTGAGCAGGTTGGATAGTATTAGAAATGAGCTCATTAGAGGGACAGCCAAAGTTGGATGTTTTGGAGACAAGGTACGAGAGTTCAGACTTTGGTTTGGACATGTTCAGAGGCGAGAGAGTGAGTATATTGGTCGAAGGATGCTGAGGATGGAGCTCCCAGGAAAAAGAGCGAGAAGAAGACCAAGGAAAAGGTTGATGGATGAGGTGAGGGAAGACATGAAGACTGTGGGTGTTAGTGAGGAAGATCTACGAGATGGGCTTGGATGGAAAAAGATGACATACTATGGAGACCCCTAATTGGGGCAAGCCGAAAGGAAAAGAAGAAGAAGAAGAAGTTCTCAGATTTGAAAGTGCTAATTTTAATCCCAGCCGCTTCACTCTTTGCTATAAACCACTCGAGTGAGAGTTGGAGATCATGTTGAACGCCTCCTGCAAGTCCACAAAATGCAAGTAGACTGTTTGGCTAACCTTCCATGCACCCTCGAGACCCTGCTTGGGGTGTACAGTTGGTCCATTCTCCCATGGCCAGGATTAAACATGATTGCTCCTCCTGAATCTAAATTTTTACTCCTAACAGACCCTCCTCTCCAGCACCTCTGAATAGACCTTACCAGAGAGGCTGAGGCATGTGACCCCATTTAGTTGGAATACACCCTCCGGTCCCCCTTCTTCATAAGGGGAACAACATCCCAGTCTGCCAATCCAGAGCCACTGACCCCAATGTCAGTGTCGGAATCAAAATCATCTTTATTTAGTTAAGTATGTCAAAAACAAGGAATTTGTCTCTGGTAGTTGAAGCGTCTGGAATCGGATAACAGTCAATTGAAAGATTGTCACAGAGCAATAAATGGTTGTTAGAAATCTGGCAATGAAAGTACACTTTTTTGACAATTGTGCAAAAAGATGCATTGTATCGAGCAATTAGAGCAGTTGAATCCATAATAGAGTCATCATTCAGTGCAATGATCATTGTGCAAAGGGTGCTGAGACTCCTCAAAATGTATGTATACATTGATTTTGCAAATGTTGCAGATAACTCCTCACATGTGCAAATGATGCAGCGTAGTGGACTACTGCAGTGAGTGCACGAGTCATGAACAATACATTATAGTAATTGTCCTGACAGAAATGTGATTAAAAAAAAACTCAATACATACTGTAAATTGTTGCTTTTGAATTGTAAGTTGTTTCAGAAGTTAATTGCAAGAGGGAAGAAGCTGTTGGAATGGTTGCAAGTTTTACTTTGCAGTGTCCGTTACCGCCTATCTGCGCAAAGGAGCTGGAAGAGCTGTGACCAGGATGTGGAAGGTTTATGAGGCCTGCTCTTGCTTTCATTCTGGTAGCATGGAATTCTTTGAGAGTGAATAAGGAGCTACCGTCAATCCTTTCAGCAGATTTGCTTGTCTGTTGCAATTTTTTTGTCCACACAGTGTTGTTGAGAGGTGTATCATGGACAGCCCCGCAACATCCAGGGCCTTTAGGCCAAGGGTCTCAAACTCAATTAATCTTGGGGCCACTGGACACAGAGTATGGCTGATTTTTTTTTTTCAGAAATGAATTAAATTAAAAATATACATTTTGCGTGAGTGCCTGTTTTGCTTTGTTTTTCTCTGAGCCAACTAAAAATAGTGCAGTCTTCTTCATGATCGAGGTGGCTTCTGCTTCTTCAACATGCCATTGATGTAGGTACTTTTTCTTCTGCATGCAATTGATGTAGATTATTCTTTTATGCGCAATTTAGTTTAGATTTTATTGTAGTTTTGAAGATTTGACACAATGCTTTCTTTTTAGTTTTTCGTATGTCACAAATTCTACCTGGATTTGTAAACTTATGAGCACAAGTGTACATATCCAGTCATTTGTACCCATGTCATATTGGAAGGAAAGTCTAGGCTTCACTTCCTGTCTCATAACCTAAAGGTGGCAGAGACATATTGGAATGAAAGTGTACACTTTTCTCATAACCTCTTAACCATGTTGATGATGATTTTTGATGATTTTTTTTTTTTTTGCCCCAGACCTATGTATAATGCACACTTTTTTGGAGTGAGATATGAAAGATTAATTGCCAGTCATTGACAATGCTTGATCTCAATTGTTGCTGCTGAGGATGTCCCAACCAGTTCTTAGGCCTGGGGGCTATTTGTTTGATGATAATAATATCAGAATCTCAGAAGGGGGACAATACTTTTTCAAGACACTGTAGCTCGTGGCAGTAAATTATGTCATGTTTGAGCCTTAACATATTTTGAACATACAGTATTTCTTTGCCCACAGACAAAATAAACTGAAAACAGTCAAAATACAGTATGTTCATTTTTTAGTAGTTTCAGTCAGCAGACCTTTGGCAGTGGGCAAATAAATGTTTGAAACAAATTAGATTTTTTATTTTTATGTTGTACATCCATCCACCCATCCATCCATTTTTTAGCTTATCCTCACAAGTGTCATGGGAGTGCTGGAGCCAATCCAAGCTCTCATTTGACAGGAAGCAGGTTAACAGGCAGGAGGCAGGATGCACCTGCAACTGGTTGCCAGCCAATCACAGCTGTAAAAGCGCTGTGAAGCCATGGCTGATGTGTGGAAGGACATCAGAGACTGTGAGTGTTTCTCACTCCAGTTGGACGAATCCACTGACCTGAGTGACACAGCTCAGGTGTGCATTTTCATTCGTATGGCATTTAGTGATCAGCAACGTGAACTCAGATAGTTACAAAAAATATTTAAAGTTAATTATGTTATGCAATATTGGCTCATGCGGTTATGCAAGGCACACAAACATACATTTACATATAAAGAATACTCAATATACTTTAAAATAAATGTTTTGCATTTTTGTAGTGGGTAGATTTTTGTGATATGCTCATTCTATTTCATCATTGGTCATTCAAAAAAAATCGTGAGAGGCTGGATGCTTGAGAAGTAGATCTTGGGGTAAAAACGTCTGGGCACCCCTGTTCTATTGTGTTCCGACAGACATATCCAAACATTATGTTGTGACACAAAAACGCCTTGAAACATGAACTCACCTTGTTTTCACTAGCTGTTATTTCCTAACCTAGTTAAACAAAGGAAATTATTACTTATTACAACAACAATACACCAACTAGAGTGAATAGCTTGAATCCATGCTACTTCCTACTCAGCGATCATTTCCAAATATGGGCAAGCTTGCACGAGAACACTGTCTTCATGCACCTTTCCCTTACCTTTATATTATTGTTGAACTTTTGCAAGAATCATGAAATAGATTATATCCACATCAAAAATTGTGGGTGGCACGATCTGGCCCAGAGCCTTGAGATTGACATCTTTGTTTTAATGGAAGGGGAGCCACAATTTTGCCCATATGCAATTACAGCAATTTTGGAAAATGTATGGGTTTATGTTGAGGTCTGTTTGAAGTCGTATGCAAGACAGAGAAAGACAGTGCTTGTGTGTGAAGAGAATGTAGAGTAATAGTGTGTACGTGCAGGCATAGTGCACATGTGTTGTGGGAGAGAGATGCAGGGACTATCAAGTGTATGTGTGTTGAAACAGAAATGGGCTGAAGAAGGAGGGTGAAGTAGATGGGGCTTCACATAAGGTCTTCAATTTTCCTCCCAGTCCAGTCACTAAAATTTGTAATTACTTTGGGGCTGGCCTGAGGGATGACAAAGATTCAGACACATGTATACACACGTATGTATCTCAACCCCAAGACACACACATATTGTATACATCGCAATCCTTTACACACACACACACAAACACACACACATGCGCCTGCACTGTTACAAACACACGACCGCACACACAAACTTCAACCACCCCAAAGTCATATACTTTGCTCTAAAAGCCCCCAGTAACCCAAGATTTCCACATACACACAGGCATGCATCTCCTTGGGAAAAAAAAATATGGCAGTCTTCCTCTTCTGCTTCCATCCATCCATTTTCTGAGCTGCTTATCCTCAGGGTTGCAGGAGTGCTACATCTTATCCCAGTTATCATCTGGCACAAGGCAGGGCACACGCTGGACTGGTTGCCAGGCAATCGCAGGGCACATAGAGGCAGTAAACAGTCGCATTCACAATCAGACCTAGGGGCAATCTAGAGTATCTAATTAATGCATGTTTTTAGGGATGCGGGAGGAAACCAGACTACCCAGAAAAGAATACGCAGGCAAGGGGAGAACTAAATAGCTATATGAAAGTCTTTCTCCAGGAATTCAAGGACTTTATTTCTTCAACAAAACAGAATCATGCTTGAGGTACCTGCGAATACATTACATATAAACATAGAACAGTTGAATATCCTTTATGCCCCCAAGCCTTTGGATGGTGTCTCTTTGATAAGCATAAAATAAACGCAAAGTTCAAAGGCTGAGAACTAAATAGGTCTGCATTTGGTGGGGATGATAGGCTAACAATGGACAATCATTTAAATTTTAGATAAAGCATAATTATCCAACACATTATTTGTGCAAATCAAGGGGATCAAACTAGCGAGCTGTAACAAACTGGAACCAGGAACCTGGCTAGGCTCTAATTTATGTAGAACATCAAAGTCATTTGATCCTTGAATGTTTCTCAGGTAATGGGGTCTCCTTCAGATCAGGTTTGTTGTAGGTCTGTTGAGTTCTTGAAGCACGGGGGATGTAGGCTCTCTCTTTGGGTGGAGACTTATTTGCTTCCCGGGTTGGAGCCTTTTGTATGTTGGATTGTTCAGGGTGAACCACGGGGTCGCTGATGAAGCCATCATTGGGTCGTTTTCACGTGGTGGAGTTCCAGGCTGTGCCAACTCTGGGGTTTTGATTGGTGCATGGTCTGTCGGGGAGTAAGAGTCTCTGGTGTGGTCGAGACCATGGGCATACTCCTTGCCACCGTGGGAGCAGGTGGGGCTCTGGCTATCACTGGATAGTATTGGCACAGGAATCTCTTGTTTGGCAGAGCCACCCTTCCCGGCCCATCAAATCTCACTTCATATTGGTCAAACTGACAGAACTCTATAATGATTCCAGTTTTGTCCCACATTGCAGGGTGTTTTCCGGTTTGGTTTTGGATGCAGACACAGTCTCTGACCACTAGAGGGGGTAAGACGGGTGTGTAACCCGACGGTCTTTCAGCATCCCTCATGTGGCGTTTCCTAAGAGCCGCTTCTCTGTTGCTCAAAGTCTCTTGCCACGTCTTGTGTGGTAAGTACATGCCTGGGTGGATTGGGACGTAGTCCCGCATTGGACGTCCAAAGATGCACATCGCTGGGGAGAACCGCGTGTCTCTGGTGTGTTGCGGTATTAGAGAATGATGGGTTGAAACGCATCTGCGTCAAAGCTTCCCTCGCAACTGGTGTCGTCGATGATCATTCTCTTTATGGTCTTCACACCAATTTTCGCCCTGCTGTCAGCATCAGCATCAGCCTGAGAGCACATATAGGAGACACCTCGAGGGCTGAGTGGATTCCCAGAGTACATTGTTATGAAGGCTGGGAGGAATGATTATGAGGTCATTGTATAGACTGTTTTTGACTAACGTCACACACCTTCCAATTTAGAACGTGGGCACCATTGTTTAGTGAATTCACGTAAACACACGTAACCAAGCAGGAATCATTTCAGAAAGGCGTATGAATGGGGGTGCACTGCTATGTTATTGGTTGTTCAAACGGGCGTTGTAAGGAGTCTTTCATTCGACTGCCAGCTGTGATCTCCAAAGCATAAGAGTCGATATTGTTGATCAAAGCGTACTTCTTGTCATAACGGTTTCTTGAAACAACGTCAAATGAGCGCTGATAACGTTCCAAAGTCTTTTTAGCCATCATGCGTCACTTTTGATACGAATGCGTCAGTAGAGTGAACCCATCCAACACGTCCAGGTGCCCTGGATGTAGTCACATGGTCAAAAGCAGTCTATAGAGTGACACCATCAAAACTGGCCAGTTTGTCTCTGTATTGGTAATAGGGTTTGAGTTCTGTTGGCAGTTTGTCCTTTGGCTCACGGAATGCATTTTCAATTAGGTCATTCAATTTGACCATTGAGTCGTCACTGTTGGCGGCCACATAAATATCGTTCTAGGTGACGGAGCTAACCCCTCCTCGAGAGTCCTCTTCAGTAGGGTGCAGTGTAGGGCTATCTGGTTGGGCTCTGATGGCCATGAGAAAGCTGTGAGGCGTGGTCGGGAGGTTGTTGTCAGTGGAGACTGGAGTTGAATCATTGGACAGGGGAAGGTGATTGGCAACCCCCAACTGGGTAACGTTAGATAGTATCTGCAGTGATATGACAGATCCTTGGAATGTGAGTGATATGGAATCTGTACTTCACAGTTTTTTCTTTCAGGTTCCTCAGTCGTGGGTTGGGGATTGCGTCCAAGTTTCTATCACCGAACAACTTGAGAAGAGGTCTGTGCTTGACCGCAAAGATTAGATTGGGGCAGCCCAGAACGAAACGATGAGTTTTTTTCGAGGGCATCCACTACAGCCAGTCCCTCTCGGTCAATGGGGCCATATCTTGATTCAGCGGAAAAAAGTAGCTGCCCACTAGTGTGACTTTCCGGCCCAGGCAGCAGCAGAATAGCTTGCTTGATGTGCACTCGTAATGTTTTTGAAGTAGCCAGAAACCAATGCCGTTTTTGCTGAAGTCTGTTGCAAGGCATGTTGGCTTTCTTTTGTCGAATATTTCCATGTCTCTTTGTATTTCCTGGATTATGATGGTTGTTGTCTTGGTTTCTTCAAAAGTTGTCCATATGTTCAGTCTAATTGAATGGTTTGTTAGGTTGTAGCAGGGTGCGAATTCTCTCCGCTGATGCAAAAGCATATGCTACTTGGTTGAGAAGCGTAAACCATCTTGCTATATAGGTGATGGTGCGAGGTTTGGGGAATCCCTTGATAGCCTCCAGAATTTGTGGGTATGGACGGACAGTTGTGGGGGTTATTTCAAAGCCTGCGAAATTGAAGGTTTCTTTGGCAAACCAGAATTTTGATGGGTTGATGATGACACCATTTCGGCCACATGTGTCCAACAAATTTGCCGCTTGGAAGAAGCTGTCCTCAATGGAGGGATACCACATGATTTGGTCTTCAATCACCTTTGTTTTTTTGTCAATATCACTAACTTCTTTTCCTTTTGGCAATTTCATCAAATCGCCTGGTGTATGCGTCTCCAGATGCGATGTATCCCTATGGGCACACTCGATACCTGTACCGGCCACAGGGTGTGATGAAGGCTGTCAGGTGAGTGTCCTTAGGGTCAAGTGCAATGCTTTGGTCGCCATTCCAGCCATCAAAAGTGCTTCTCCTTGTTTTCCACGGGACCATGTGGGCTTGGTGGAACGGGAATTGGGTGTGGTGTGTCTCTCTCGGCGATTCAAAACTTGGAAGTCAACAGTTCACTGAGGTGTACCAGATTTCTTTGTGCAGACAACCATTCGATGACACCATAAAAGTGGGGTTCCGATTGGGACAAGATCTATGACACCGAGCTGAGCATCCTGATCAAGGCTGGCCTTGACCTGTTTTTGTGTGGATATGTACTGGGATTGGTGTGTGGTATGCTACAGGTGTGGCATTGGTGTCTACAGTAAGTCTCATTGGGGGTCCTGACATCATGGGCAGTTTTTGATGTTCACAGATGTTGTATGTGCTACTTTTATAGTAGTCTAACAGCCATTGCTATAGTTTTTCTCAATTTTCTTCAGTGGCTGGAAAGGGTAGGGATGTAGGGGCTATTGTCAGTGTCAGTCAGCGGGGCAGAAAAATTTGTTATGACTGACTCAATGGAGGTAAATGAGTGGGGTATAATGCCTAGATCCCTACAGGCCTCCAGGGATGGGAGGAATTTGTCTGTTGGTGAATTGTACACAATCTGGTGTGTTGTTTTTGGCTGTGTAGATTGTGTAAAGCTGTTGATGCGTAGGATGAGGGCGCCCACAATTCCAATTGGGTCCTGGTTTGCGGCCCGCCTCTTCATTGAGGTGGGGATGAAGTGGGATGTGTTCAAACCTAGCTGACGCAGGAAGAAATTGCCAGCAAGACACGTTTGGCAGCCTGTGTCTGGGACTGCCAGTATGGTGGCAGTTCCAGTAGGACTGCACAAAGTGGATTCAAGTCCTTAGTCTTTGGCGTCTGATGGGAGGTTTTGAATCTTGATGTTGATAGATAGATATCTCAAACCTTGTCTCCTAACCATCCAACTTTGGCTGTCCCTCTCATTAGCTCATTTCTAGTCCTATCCAACCAGCTCACTCAGAGCGAGAACCTCAACATCTTAATGTATGTCACCACTAGTTCTGCATCCTGTTGTCTCTTCAGTGCCACCGTCTCTAATCCGTACATTATGGCCAACCGAAACACTGTTTTATAAACTTTGCCCTTCATCCTAACAGAGACTCTTCTGTCACATAAAACACCAGACACCTTCCTCTAGCTGTTCCAACCTGCTTGGACCCATTTCTTCACTTCCTTACCACACTCACCATTGCTCTGGATTGTTAACCCCAAGTATTTGAAGTCGTCCACCTTCGCTATCTCTTCTCCCCTTAGCCTCCCTCTTCTCCATCCAACCCTCTCATTCACGCACATATATTCTCGTTTACTTCAACTAATCTTCATTCCTCTCCTTTCTAGTGCATGCCTTCATCATTCTAATTGTTCCTCCACCTACTTCAGCTTTCACTGCATCTCACAATATTATTTGTGAACGTCATGGTCCAAGGAGATTCCAGTCTAACCTCATCTGTTAGACAATCCATTACCACTGCAAACAGGAAGGGGCTCAGAGCTGATCTCTGATGCAATCCAACCTTCACCTTAAATTCTTCTGTTACACCTATGGCACACCTCACCACTGTTCTGCTGCCCTCATACATGTCCTGTACTATTTTTACATACTTCTCTGCCACACCAGACTTACGCATGCAGTACCACAGTTCCTCTCTTGGTACTCTGTCATAGGCTTTCTCAAGATCCACAAAGACACAATGTAGCTCCTTCTGACCTTCTCTGTATTTTCAATTAGCATCCTCGAGGGAAAATGCATCTGTGGTACTCTTTCTAGGCATGAAACCATACTGATACTCGTGAAACCGGGTTAAAAGTTGGTACAGGTAAAGATGCAAACTCTACACAGGCTGGTCCGGGATTGACCCTGAGACCTCAAAACTGTGAGTCCAACACTTTACCAGCTGATCCACTGTGCCGCCTGGGAGGAGGTAGTTGGAACTGTGGTTGGCGAATGTGTTGGGTGGCAGTTGACTGCGAAGGTTTGCTTGGCTTTGAGCTGAAGTGGCGGGAGGATGAGAGAGTGATGTATTTTTTGCCTGTTGACCAACTAATGATAACCATCTTGTGCGTCTGAGCCTCAAGTTGAGCGCCGAGTTGCTGGATTGTTGAAAGATATTTGTTAGCGGCTTTTGTATCCCTTGAATTCACGGCCCGTATAAACATTGGCACTGTGCTTGAGTTGTCTTTTGGCGTGGATTCTCTTCATTTATTATTTTCATGACCTGACAGAGGATATCTTCATTGGTGACTTGGCTATTTGAGGAGAGCGGTTTTAATCTTTGTCGAAGGTCATTATGCTTTGTCACAAACCCCTGATAAATTGTATGGAGAAAGACTTATTGGGCGGTGTTAGGATTGTATGAGATATCTGCGCAAGCCTGCCGGGGCTGAAGGATAGGCCTCTGTTCGAGCCCTTTCATAAGGCACAAGAACTGCTGAGGTGACTCTTGATCTGCTTGCTTGGCGCACATCCATTTCTGGAACATCTCCATCGTTACTTTCATCCCAAGATGGGATCTGATGAAATCTTTGAGTCTTGTGTCTTTGTTTACGACCATGTCTCTAAAAGCCCCTGGTTTGATGATCCTCAGCACACCTCTGACCATCTCTGCCTCTGCAAAACCTTCTTTAACTCACACATCCATTTGTCTACTGATGTTGTTCTAATTTAAATTTGAGTTCTGGTTCCAAATCTGTCCACCGTGCACTTTAAAGTCTCTGTTCTGTAGGTAGGAAAGGCGCCTTTAGCGCAACTGACTCCCCTGGCTGCATGTATGACACGTGACGTTGCCCTGCTTCACTTTGGTGTGGGTCAGTGGCAGTTGACAGGGTTTTTGTTGGTGCACACTGCCATAACTTGTCACTCAGTTTCTCACATAACTGCCTCTCTACTGAGTTCTCTGTCGTAATTGATTGTATATTGGGATAGTGTTGTGATTTTGTGTCTGTGTTTTCAAGGTGAGTATGAGGTTGTGACTCAGCAGTTGGACCCGTATGTGAACTTTGATGGGATTTATCAAAGATGCTTTCTGTCATGGGTGCATCAGCGAGAATATTACTCGAGTCACCAACATTAACAAGGTTAACCTATCATACCTTTTAAAGCAAAAAACTGACACACCCCTTCGTCTTCAGGTTTTAGCAAGGTTTCACACTGCATGTCAGCAAGCACATATTCAATGCAACTTTCCTCATCATTCAAGTTCAAGTCCCCATGCTGTGGATGGTTAAGTGAAATGTCTTTTGCTAATGGTCACTACGAGATTCTAAATAGTTGTTTCTTGATTCTCCACATTAACTCTCTCCGTGCTGTTGACATGGTGTTGTTCTGTACTCACCTCAGCGATTCCGTGATGCGGTTCATGATGTTTGTGTCAATGGGTAACTGGTCAGAGAAAATGTATTGTGTTGGCTAAAAACTCCCCCATGAGTGCACCTTGTTTTCACCGAATGGCAGTCCTTTTATGCTCCACGGATGTAATGCCATTTTGTTTTCACCAGATGAAGTCCTTTTATGGCAAACGGATATGATGTTAGCAGAGACATGTCCCGAGAGGTGACATCGGCAGGCACATGTGCTGGACATGTGCCAAGTGATGACATCATAGGCAATAAATCACTTTTTGTCATACAGGGCACATTCTATTGCTCATCTGTTTGCATCAAATACCTGTGCAATAAACCAATAAATGCAGATTTGTAACCAGGACCCCTGGTATTAACACCAGGTCGTCACCCAAGAGGTGGCTAATTGTAAAAGCCTCAAATGGCCATAGAATTCCTTTGAAGTAGACCTACTCAGGGAGTCTGTCAATCTTAGTTTCTAACCTCAGACCTTAATTTTCATCACTTGGGTTTTGTCTAATGCAATGCAATGCTAAAATACCTGCGATTGGCGCTCCTGTCAATGTTAGTACGTCTGCAGTGATGTTTTAGTCTGTCAGTCTTACCCTCGTGACATTACTGATCATCCCTTTGGAGGCTAATATCATTCCTGCAGCTCAAGCCCAACTGTTTTCTTTCTTGGTCTTGATGCTGAGTAAGTCCACGAATGACCAACCAATCTATCATTAGTAAGGCAGCCAGAACAGGGCTTTTTCCCACCTATCAGATCCACCGGAGGGCAGTATAGACAGTATTGGAGGGTATATTGGTTTTGAATAAAAACATAATTAATTTTGGACAATGAATGTGCAAGAAGTTAACACCTGCATTACTTTTTACTACTTTCTACTACTTTCGTTTTTTTTTTTTTTTTTTTTTTACTTACAAGACAGTAGAACTCTCTAGAAAGAAAAAAAAACCCCAAGAGGGCTTGGAAAGAACTAATGGGGCTTGGGAGGGCTTTACAAAAGATGATTTCAACTCAGCTCAGGGGTACCAAGTATGGAGGAATTCTACCCATGAGAAGTTGTCTATGGATGAAGAGATTTCACATAGCATTAAGCAACTTTCAAATGTTGCTAGTAGTTTCAGCATGACACACTGCACCTCTAAAAGTGTGAGCTTTCTCTTAAGGACAGTAGGAGCACACACTCATAGTTAGCCCAAAGGTAGGTAGACAATTAAACAGGTCAGCATGATGCAACCACGGCCAGCCTGCAGGTGGCCAGGAGACATAGCTGGATGTGGCAGGACAAGTGAAAACAGAAACACCTCTGCGAGATGCTGTCTTTTTTAAACAAGCATACTATTAAAGAAAAAGATGGGACACACGTCCTATCATTCAAATGGAAGCTGAAGGTTTCAAAGTAAAGGATGAGGACATGAGGATGTTTGGTTAGGCTTAATTTGGAAATACACAAAAAGGTCAATAAAATAAACTGAAATTGCTCTTTGCTAATATTGGTCAACGTTACAAGATGTACAAAACAGTTGGTTTGGGTTTTTGGAACTCAAGCCAATGGTCCTCTGTGTTGGAAGCAGAAATAATCCTCTCTCAACCTCTAACGTAACGGATTTTCCACTTTTTTGTTTGGAGCTAAGGTGGAATGACTTAAATACACTTTGAAAAAAAATCTAAGGCTTTTTATACTAACCAGGGGACCCCCCCCAAAAAAAAAAAACCTTCATTGAAATAGTCTGATTCTACGGATTTTGTAGAAAGAATTATGATGCACAAGAATTACCTAACAGAGAGAGAATAGCAGTTTAAGACCTGGAGTTACACTGCCATCAAGTGGGAAAAGGCAGACATTTGAATAAAACTATGAAACCCACTTATGTGTTCTGCACAATATTAAACATCCACAGTTCACAAATTTCTTTTTATTACCTTAAACTATCCCTAAAAATATGTAATCACCAGAAAGCGGAATAGAATTTTTACCAACATATGTTCCCTGAAACAAAAAATATGCAGATTAAATAAACCTACATTGCCATGTTTACTTGTTTTGCCTTCATGTTTCATGATGGAAATTTGACTCCTATCCGACTGCAAAGATATGGAATAAAACATCAAACACTGTAAGTTTTATTGTTATACATTTCACAAGTTACAGTTTGTCAAAAGGTGACACAGTGATAAAGTGATTGCCACACCAGAATCACATATCCAACAATGGGATTTATAATGCAGTAATGCTTTATTTTAACTTACACTGTGGTAAAATATTTATATATTAAAAAATCAGTTTGCACATTAATCGCAGGGAACAATGAGATTACAAGTCATGCCTATTGACAAATTAGAGTCTTCACTTAATCCAACATTCTGTTTGTTTTTGGACCTTTGGAATGCACATTGGAAAAAAAATAATTTTCTTGAGTTTTCTGTGGTGAGTCTTATTGAATACGATTATGTTATGAGTCAGGAATTACAAAGTGTTCAGTTGCAAAACTATGTTCCATCAAATTGAGATAAACTTAAATTCTAATTTAACAGTCAAACATTCTAAAGTGGTTTACAAACTGGGGGAACGCCCCCTAGGGGGGTGTGGTGGTATGACGGGACTGGGCGTGGTGGGGGGTGGGGGAGGCTACCATCAACACTTTTCAGTATTTACTTACACCCAGCAGATATAGCTAATTTTACTACCGAGCACACAGGCTCACACCGGCAACTGAAATGACATTAAATCGAATGATGAAAGACTTTTAGCAAAAAAAAGTTTAGATTTTAGTTTATTCTTGGTGGCTGGATAAGCTCACCAGTGTAATTTTTCAACCATAAAACTGTCACGTCCCATCGGAAACGAGAGTAGGACCCAAATGCAGGAACTCGGAAGACGCAAGGTAGTTCAAGAAGAGACACGTTTATTATATGCAGAAGTAGGGGATCGAGCAGGCAATGCGGTGCAGCAGCGGTAGTTGGGACGTCGGGCGAAGAGAGCAGATGAGCGGACAGGCAGGAGTCGGTACACGGGAGAACAATCAACGCAGGCAGAAGTATCAAAGGAGTCAGGCTTACAAGGTTGGTCGGAGAACGGACGAAGGTCGGTACACACAGGTTCAATCAGGGACACCAGAGCACACGAATGGGACATGAAGATCATACGAACTGGCGCCGGCCAGTTGTCATCGCGGTCATATAAATCCACAGCATAATCAGGCTGCATGAGGCACAGGTGTGCACCTTCCAATCAGAGCAACCGCGGACACCCGCCCAGGCTGGAGCGGCAGGATCATGACAGTACCCACCCCCCAAAGGCACGGCTCCCAGATGTGCCTAAACGAAAGAAAGACAATAATTATTAATACAGGCAGGGGTGGGCGGAAGGGGGTCCGGAGGAGGGCACGCCCCCCCCCAAACCCCAGACTGGTGGCCATCCAGGCCACCAAACACAAGGCGTCCGGGTGGACAGGTCAGGAGGACGACCCGGACGCCAAGCACCAGGGTCCCCAAGGGGCGATTCGGGCGGACGACCTCTGTGAGGAACCAAACGGCAAAGCAGGAACCAGAACGAGGCAGGCCACAGCTCCGGACGAGAACCTCCCACGCCGTAGTTGCCAGACAACCAGGGATTGGTCGCCACCGAGGCTTGGTCAGTAGGCAGCCGTGGATTGGTCACCAATGAGGCCAAGTCATCAAGCGGCTGCAAACCATCTGGAGCGAATAGGATGATGGAGAGAAGGACCAGAGCCATGACCACCACCATTACCATCCCGAAGTCTCTCCAGCTCCGGGGTGGCTCATCAGAACTCCCCAGCTCTTCTCGGACAGGAACGTGAGAAGGCGGCGACCCCATCGCCAGGACCACCTCCTAGACAGGAACGTGAGAAGGCAGCGACCCCATCGCCAGCGCCACGTTCTGGACAGCAACGTGAGAAGGCGGCAACCCCATTGCCAGCGCCATCTCCTGGACAGCAACGTGAGAAGGCGGCGACCCCATCGCCACCTCCTGGACAGCAATGTGAGAAGGCAGCGACCCCATCCCCCCCTCCTGGACAGCAACGTGAGAAGGCGGCGACCCCATCGCCCCCTCCTGGACAGCAACGTGAGAAGGCGGCGACACCATCGCCCCCTCAGGGACAGCAACGTGAGAAGGCGGCGACACCATCGCCCCCTCCTGGACAGCAGCGTGAGAAGGCGGCAACACCATCGCCCCCTCCTGGACAGCAACGTGAGAAGGCAACGTCGGTGTCACCGTTGCCACCTCCTGGACGGGAACGTATGGACGTGCTCGTCGCCGACAGAGCAGGAGTGTGGAGCGTCCGTGGGACGGTCGCCGACGAACCAGGAGTGTGGAGCATCCGAGGGCCGGTCGCCACTGGTACTCCAGGGCACGGACGAGAAGCGGCTGTGGAGACGTCGCCACCTCCTGGACAGCAACGTGAGGCGGCATCGGGTCGGTCCCCACTGCCACCACGTGAGCTTGCAGTGCATCCGTTGAAACAGCAACGTGGGCGTGGCGCGATGGCGAATCCGTTTCCAGGGCAACATGAACGAGAGTGGGCAGAGAGTCAGTCGAAACTGACACGTGGGCGTGTCTCGGGAGCGGGTCAGTTCCGACTGCCGCGTTAACTCTGCTCGGAACAGCCAAAACCTCGACGTGGGACTGGCGAGGAGGCGGGTCAGTTTCCACAGCTACGTGCACTTGACAAGGTGGCGAGTTCGTTCCCACTGCGACGTGCACTTGAGGTGGCGAGTCCGTTCCCACTGCGGCGTGCACTTGGCAAGGGGGCGGGTCGGTTTCCACGGCAACGTGAACCTGAGCAGGCGGAGAGTCAGTCGAAACTGACACGTGGGCGTGTCTCGGAAGCGGGTCAGATCCAACTGCCACGTGAACCTGCATCAGCAGCGAGTCCGTCGCCGTTGCGACGTCAGAGTAGCTCGGCTGGTTCGCCAATCCTTGCCGGACCTGGGCCGTGAGAGCCGCCAATTTGACGCTCTGCCGCTCTATCTCCGCCCGCATTTCACGGTAGAATGCATTGCGATTTGGCGGCTCCTCCTCCCTCTGGGCTGGAAGCTTCGCCACCAGCTGCGGGTCTGCGGGCTTCGCCGTTGCCGGCGAGGAGTGGGAGGACTGTGTCTTAGTTGCCGCGCAGCGGGCGGCACCGGGGAGCGCCCGGCCGGGGCGTCTCCTCTGGCCGCCACGTGGAGGTCCCGGGTAGATGGCCAAGCGGGTTCCCTCATACAGATTGGTGTACTTAAACCTACCGGGTGAAGACGTTCGGGTGCTGGAAATGCGAGGAGGTGAAACAAACTGACTGGGATGAAAGATCGGACGAGCAGATTCATAGTCAGAATAATCGGAGTCGTACTCCGGCAGCCGGTCATACAAATCACGGTCCTCCTCATACTCAAAGTCAGAGTCCAGAAGAATATGAGGAGCCGGACGGGTTGTGTTCAGGACGTATTCATACCTTGCTGGCGGAGCGTAAGACACGGAAGTGGAGGACGTCAGGGAGCCTACCCGGATTGGACACGCTTGGTCATCCGGCAGACGGTCTACCTTGCGTCGGTCCCGGCGACGCCGGGTCTTTCCTGCTGGGTCCTGTATGGGCCAGTTTGTTCTGTCACGTCCCATCGGAAACGAGAGTAGGACCCAAATGCAGGAACTCGGAAGACGCAAGGTAGTTCAAAAAGAGACACGTTTATTATATGCAGAGGTAGGGGATCGAGCAGGCAATCCAGTGCAGCAGCGGTAGTTGGGACGTCGGGCGAAGAGAGCAGATGAGCGGACAGGCAGGAGTCGGTACACGGGAGAACAATCAACGCAGGCAGAAGTATCAAAGGAGTCAGGCTTACAAGGTTGGTCGGAGAACGGACGAAGGTCGGTACACACAGGTTCAATCAGGGATACCGGAGCACACGAATGGGACATGAAGATCATACGAACTGGCGCCGGCCAGTTGTCATCGCGGTCATATAAATCCACAGCATAATCAGGCTGCATGAGGCGCAGGTGTGCACCTTCCAATCAGAGCAACCGCGGACACCCGCCCAGCCCAGGCTGGAGCGGCAGGATCATGACAAAAACTGACCACTGCAGTGATTATTAATCATCACAAGCTAAGCCTCACCATATTTATCGAAAAAATGTGTGTATATGTGGGGGGGGGGCGCAGTGGTATGAAAATTATTTTTCTCCAAAAAGGGGATTGAAGTCCTCCTGTGAACCACTCCCATAATCGAAATTCTCAATTTTTTAAAGTAAAAGATCGAAATTTAACATTTTTACACATTTTTTTCTATAGTATCCTTCATGCCCAACCAATTTACACCCTTTCAACTTCTACATGTAGCCTTCCTGTGAACCATTCACAAACCCAAAATTCGGCCATCCATTTTCTGGGACTCTTAGCCTCCTCACAAGGGTCGAGGGAGTGTTGCAGCCTATCCCAGCTATCTTCAGGCAGGAGGCGGGGTACACCCTGAACTGGTTGGCAGCCAGTCGCAAGGCACAAAGAGGCAAACAACCATTAACAGTCACATTCACACCTACAAACAACTTAGTCTCCTATTAATGCATGTTTGTAGGATGTGAGAGTAAACTGTGTGCCCAAAGAAAACCTACTCAAGCACGGGGAGAGCATGTAAACTTCACTATGGAATGGCTGGGATTAAAACCCAGGTCCTCAGGACTGTGCAGCAGACGACTAACTCAAGGGTGCTCACTGCATCGATCAACCGGTCGATCGTGAGGCAGTCTTGGTCAATTGCGGGACGGCGTGCCCAAAAAAAAAAAAAAGACATCAGCCAATGTTCCCTCTAAACTGCGAGCCTGCATAATTGATGATGCTGATGCAGTCTCGCAGATATTCTATATTGCGCGCAAAAAAATCTATGCAAATTGAAAGTATAACATACAGCTATTCAGTTTGTGGCATTTTGCAATGTGATTCAATGAGTGAGAGATGATGTTACAATTCACTTAGATACTGTAAAAAAAATGAAAAGAAGCCACTGGTTTCTTTTAGGCAGCACATGGAACTTTCTCTAACAACGACCGCTGCTCCGCCACACTCTTTTCCTAGTTGACGTTACAAACCACCCATGCTCATAAAGACGTACACTCATAATTACAAATGTTACAGTACTTATGCAGCCCTTGAATGTGTTTTATCATGAAAGCGTCTCCCACCGCTGCTTTAGTTAGCAACAAAGTTTTAAAAAAAGAAATGCTGTTGTTTTAAGATGCAATGACTGTTGGAGTATGTGAATATGTGTATGTGAATAATCGAAGAAAAGTGGTTAAACTGGAGGAGATGTTCTCTTTTCCGAGTGGGAAAGGTCTGGTCTGAAGCCAAAGTAGAAAGTCCAGGATGAGATGGTGTGTAATTTTAAAATTGCACCTTGGGACAGCCTGATCCAGGATGAAAGCACAGCCAATACAATGCATAAAAAGCTAATTGTGTATTTTAAATATAGGAGGCAACATAACATGAACCTTAAAACGGTTTGAGAGCATCATCATCATTCCCCCACTGTCGTCGGCAGCTCGCGAGAGGCTGGCTGCTTGAAAAGTAGATCTTGGGGTAAAAATGTCTGGGCACCCCCTCCTCTATCTAGTTGTTCAGAACTTCAACACACAAACCTGGAATTTCACTAAATTTTAAAATAAAAGTTCAAATGAAAAATGTTTAGTTTCCTTGTTAAATCAAGATGGTGCCTACAACACGTGTGGTTGCCTCAGAACAGTTCTCCCTAGTATTGTTTACATGTATGTGATTTTTGGTCATTTCTGGACTCGGAAACACAAAAGATGACTTGCTGAGGGAGTTTTCCTCTGACGTTTTTTCCCCCAACAACTGACAAAATGGCTGAGTCTGTTCTCCCGAGTTACTCACCAGAGCAGCAACGACGGTTGCACTATAAGGAGTGTGGAGACGAAGATGCTGAAGGGGGATGCAAGACGGAATCGATGTGAAACTCTGGAGGAGAGGACAGAGAGTGGCACTCCCTCCGATTCACCTCGCAAATCTATGCTCCCTTCCCAACTTCATCTCCTGATAAGATGTGTCTTGGTTGTGCGAATGCATCACCGATGGATCTGTAGAGCTACCAGCTTCAGTATTCACTGGGCAGATAGCATCGCAGAGCTGGCGGAGAACACATAAGGCGGTGGGATATGTTTCTTTATCAATACCAATGGTGCACAGACATCACACAGCTAGATTGAGAAACAACACCCTGGCTCACCCCTCATTATCCGAGGAGATTTCCATCCATCCATTATCTTCGCCGCTTATCCTCATGAGGGTCGCAGGAGTGCTGGAGCCTATCCCAGCAGCCAACAGGAGGGAGGCAGGGTACACCCTGAACTGGTTGCCAGGGCACATCGGGACAAACAGCCGCACTCAGAATCACACCTATGGGCAATTTAGAGTGTTTTTGGGATGTTGGAGGAAACCGTAGTGCCCAGAGAAAACCGTAGTGCCCAGAGAAAACCTACGCAGGCACAGGGAGAACATGCAAACCTCACACAGGCAGTGCCGGGATCAGACCCAGGACCTCAGAACTGTGAGGCCAACACTTTCCCGCTGATCCATTTAATAAAGCTAAACTCAACCGTAAATTCCCTGAAAACAAACAGCACAGAGATCCCCAGTTGAAAAGATGATGTCTCAAACTGATGGTTCACAACCTTTAAAAGTCTTCTTACGTGTGAATACACCGTAACAGCTACAGGAATAAACAAACACGATCAGCAACTGAAAAATTTACGTTTTCCAATTCTGTATTTAGACCTTGTATGAATTACTATTGAGCGAGACCCCGTTTTCACAGTCTTAAATAAACCCTAATAGAGCAGGGGTCACTAACGTGGTGCCGGCGGACACCAGTTGCTTGTAAGGACCAGATGAGTAAAAATAGTAAGTAGTAAGTAAAAATAGCTATAATAGCAGCTCTAACCAGTGAGTTGCCTCTATTTTTTAAAGTTTCTTTATTTATTTGCAAGCTGGTCTCGCTTTGCTCGGCATTATTAATTCTAAGAGAGACAAACCTCAAATAGAATTTGAAATTAGATAGATAGATTCTGTTTAATATAAATGAACTCTGACCTAGTATAGTTAAAAAGTCAGTATTGTGTGCATGACCAAAACGTAGCGTTTGTTGCGCTCTTACAAACAAGCTAACCTAACCTAACCTAACCTGACCCCTGTAATAGAGTAACCTCAGGATATTAAATAAAATATAAATCACACTCCTTTACCCCTGCTCAAGCTGTCATCTTATCAAGGTGGAACGGTTTGTGTGTCCCGATGATCCTAGGAGCTAAGTTGTCTGGCGCTTCATGCCCCTAGTAGGGTCACCCATGGCAAAAAGGTTCTAGGTGAGGGACCAGACAATGTGCAGCTCCATAAACCCCCACAACAAATAAGAATAGTGGATTCAGGTTTCCCTTGCCCGGAGGTGGGTGACTGGGGCCCCCCTCTCGAGTCACGCCTGGAGATTGAGCTCGAAGGTGAGCGGCTGGTGGCGAGAAAGAACGAGGGCTCGACAGCATCATCTCTCAAAGGAACTTTAGCCATCTCATACATACAGACACCCCAATTAAAACGCATGTTACACATATTGCACATTCCGAAGCTTTTGTTTGGGAAAAGAAAGAGTTTGAGTGTTTTGAAATGTTTTTTTTAAAAAATGGGTCTATACAAAATGGAAAATCATAGAGCTAACAACCACTGTGTGGAGGAATGAAAATGGGTGTGGAACCAAAGATCGGCCGGTATTGTTCCACAGCGATGCATTAAGGGGCAGGACTCTTCCTTCTTACCCCAGACTACGCTTTCTTTGGAAGAAGTAACAACTGGCTCTCTCCTTCTCAATGTGCACTTCTGCTTTCCAGGGTTTCAAGAGGAGAGTTAGGAGATGTCAGTTCAGAGGAAAGAAAAAAAAAATTCAACTTTGTGATGCTGGCCTCAACACTTGAAGGCTGTAACAGTCCACCGCTCCATGGCCAGGATAACAATCTCATCCACCCCAAGGGCCATACCACTCGGGAGTTTTTTAATCACTTCAGCATTCTCAAAGCCAGATATAGGAGAACCCATCTAAGAGTCTTCAAACTCTGCTTTCTCAAGGAAGGAATGTTGGTGATACCCATAATTGCTGGCAATTGTCTCAGGTTGAGTATTATCACCTAATGATAGGTGTTTCTAACATTTCATACTAAAAACAAGTAAAAGATTGATTTGTGCTGATAATGTATCAGATCAATATTGTATTGGCCAACACTCAAGGTTGAAATATTGGTATTCTATCACCGGTCGCGTTTTCTGACATGAGCGATATAGGGCAACCACATGATCAGCCAGAGCTAGGTTATTGATGGTACACAGATGGTACATACACTTTCAACACGTTTTATTAAGATCGATATTTATAGTCAGAAAATGTTTTTTTTTTAATTGGGGCCATTAATTGATTACTGTATTCCATCAAGTAATTGATAGGATAATCAATTCTAATAACATGTGATTGAACCCTTGTTCAAATAAACCGCTTCGGAAACTGAAAATCACTAGCAACAAATGAATCACTGCTACTTTGGGTGTTTCACAGGATCTTACGCCCTTTATTTTTTCTACATCAGTGGCCCCAGGAGTAAGGTACATTGGGAAAAAAAAACTACTCTTCAAAGCAAAACATGTAAAAGAATTTTATTTTAAAAAATTTTGATATCTGGCCTACATTTTCCTTTTATAGAAAAAAAAATCACATTTGAAAAGCTCTTGAATGCATTCATTAATTGAAAGAAAAGACTGTAGAGAGAGACGTTATATTTTTATTAAGATGTTAAGATGATTTGCTATTTAATTGAAAAATGCCTTTACACTTACATTAAATCACAGATAAATGCATCCACTATTTATTATTGGTTTATGTTGAATGTTATCATGAACTCAAGCTGGCAATTGTGTGTAAGTACACGAGGCAGTCTTTTGCCTGATCCATCCATCCATTTTCTGAGCCATTTATCGTCACGAGGGTTGTGGGAGTGCTGGAGCCAATACCAGGTATCATTGGGCTGGAGGCAGGGTACACCCTGAACTGGTTGCCAGCTAATCACAGGGCACATCGGGACAAACAGCCGCACTCACAATCACACCTCGGGGCAATTTAGAGTCTCCAATGAATGCATATTTTTGGGATGTGGAAGGAAACCAGATTTTCCGGAGAAAACTGACATGGGCATGGGGAGAACATGCAAACTCCACACGGGTGGGGCCGGGATTTCAACCCCGGACCTCAGAACTGTAATGCCAACCCTCCACTGTGCCGTCGTTCTTTTACCTTATCTAATTAAAAAAACCTCTCCAGTACCAGCAGGTACAATTCAAGCCAGCAGCCACCAGCAAAATGACAAGCAAAGTGATGAGCAGCCCGAATGCAATGATGGTCACAGTGATGGCCCAGACATAAGTCTTCTTGGAAAAGTCAATCAAGGGTGACTTGAGGGCCAACTGTGCCCTGTTTGCACGCTGGCGGTCCTGAGGTGGATACCGAGCTAAGTTGATTCTTTCCATGCCAAGTGAACGGAGTAGACATGCCCTCTGGTGGCTCAACCGGTCAAAGGTGTGTTTGCCATGATAGAAGCCCATACCGCTCTGACCTAAAAAAAAAAAATATATATATATATATATATATATATTTACATATGTCATAATGAAATCACAAACAGCATAAAAAGTGGTGCAGAAAATGATGCCTTCTGTAATCTATCCATCATAAGTAACACAATAAACTGTTAGTGTGATAGATATAGTGACAATAGATATATGTGACAAAGAATTGATGAAGTCAAGAGAATCAGGTGTAAGTGACAGGAAGGGCTTAACTGCCAGGAGAAGAACAGGTTGTGAGCGAATGTACCGCACAAGCACAAAATTATATACAAACCCCCCCCCCAAAAAAAAGTATTTTTTAATATATATAAAATAAACACTCTGTAATTGAAAAAGAGACATGGTACCATATATGAGACAATAGTTTGTGACGTTAAAATGTAAATCTAACCAAACCCCTAAATAGGAAGTGAACACTTTGGACATAAAAAGCTATATATACATGTATATTATATATATGCCTCCTGAAGTATTTAGAGTATCAGGTATTTTGCCACACCAAATATACCATATTGACACACACACACAAAAAAACACAAAAAAGTGTGGAATTGTGTAGATTATTTAATGAACTCAACGAGGGATCTGCAGGCAATCAAAGAGAAGGGTCGAACTACAAAAAATAAATCATTGTGAAAAAGAAAGAGAAGAGATAAAGGAAATTGTGTGCTGCTGGGCTAAAAATTAAAATGTGTTTAAGTCGTTGAGTCAGAGTGAAAGAGAACAAAATTAGGATTTGTATGAAGTTTGTACTTTCCCCCAAATTATTAGGGACTAATCTTGTACATCCTGACAACAATTGTACTCACGACCATTGATCCATAAGAGCCTCATATACAAATTATGCAAAGAAACGTAGCGTACTTTATTTTCAGATGTATCAAGAGTAAAATGACTGTGGAAATGTGCAGGGCCTCACGCCAACTTCATGGCTGGCGTACACACAGTTCTGCAGCTGTTGGTACGTTGGAGACATTTGGAGGTGATTCCGAGAAACTGTTATAATAAATCTCCACATCAGAAACATGAAAAGTTAGCACAGATGAACAATTTATGTCTGACAACATTTGATTTCAACAATATAATAGAGGCAAGGGCTCAGAATTAATTTGTTAACCAGTGTGTTTACCATAATGAATCACTGATACAGTATTTGTGAGGACACCTAGTAATAATTGATCAAGGTGATCATGTATCCTGCCTATTCCTCTCACAATCTCTTCTTGTGACTCCAGCACATGCACAGATGTATTAAAATAAGAAATTGAGTCAAATAGGAGTTTTCCAGATCCTGATGGGTTTCTATTTTAATTCAAAATCAATACAGATGACACCACAGTCATCAGCCACATCAACGACAGCGATGACTCTACGTATCGACAGGAAGTGGCGAGACTGGAGCTTTGGTGTGGCTAAAATACCTGGCATTATACACTCTAAAGACTGAAGAATTGATTGTGGACTTCAGGAGGCATCCTTCATCACAGTTGCCCCTCATGCTGTCCAACTGTTTTCTGTCAACTGTTGACCCCTTCAAGTTCTTGTGAATTATAGTCTCACAGGACTTGAAGTGGGAGACAAACATCAACTCCATTTTCAAAAAAAGCCCTGCAAAGGATGCACTTCTTGCAGCTTCTGAAGAAGCACGGCCTGTCACAAGAGCTGCTGAGACAGTTCAACAAGGCAGTCATCAAATCAGTTTTGTGTACCTCCATCTTATGGGGCTGCCACAAAAAAAGACAAAATCATACAACAACGGACAATCAAAACCACTGAACAGATTGTGGGCATCACCCAACCCACCCTTGAAGACTTACACGCCACTCAAACTGGGACCAGGCCGCGCAGATCCTTTCTGACCCTACACATCCCAGCCACCAGGTCTTCCAGTCCCTTCCATTGGGTAGGCCCGACCGATCAATAAGAAAATCAAAATAGCCGGCATTCAAACAGTTTTTTCCCTCTTGCAATTAAGTCATTAAATTCTTCCTCAGTAAACCTACTATTTTCTGTCTTGCACCATTGTTGGGACACACCCTCATACCTTGCTGGTCCAATCATTATTGCACAATTCGTCACTTTAAACTGCTCCCTTTGCACAATTGACCCCTCCATACAGGCCACTTAACCACGCCTCCTGAAGTTACGTCACCCCATGTGTGCTAACCTCAGACAAACAATTAGCAAAAATGGCGGCGCAGGAAGAAAAGACTAGAGCGAAATTGTCCAATTTACCAGCTGATTTCTCACTCGTATTCTTAGCGAATAGTGAAATATCGTTGAAAAGCAGACAGCAGGGCTTCAAGTATTTCAGCGAGGGGTATTTCAATGGTATTTACATGCATATCGACGGAGAAACCATTGATATTAGTGCGAGATCTTTCCGGAGTCAGAGGAAGACCTAGAAGACACATAATATAATATATTATAGCCCAAAGATGAATTCGTCATTGAGCGTTTCCTATTTTCGTGTTACCTATCACACTTGTGTGCAGAATCTGTATGTGTATCTGTATAACCGTTTGTGAACCACCGTATGAAGGAAAAGAAGGCGGGGCTTGATTTACGAGTTGTTTCTCTCGTTTTCTTTGTGTAACATCACGCGCTCCCCTCAATAATTATTCTTGAATTAGTGCCGAACCTACGTAAGTCCCGACCGAGTACGACAATCACTACTTTAGTGTCCTCAAACATCCTTCCTTCAATCTTGGTGTCTCGGTGCACGTCGAAGGCTTTTAGGAATCGCTAGTCCGGTTTAGCTTAGCTCGGTAGCCGCCGAACAGAGACACGTAGTGCAGTCAGATCATCGCAAAATATCGCTCAACACAGATCAAGTGTGTCAATCATTCACACGTAGCTATGTTATGCAAGCGAAGAACTGCTAATTCATCTATATGAGACATGTATTGAAAATCAAATATAGGGCATAAGTTCGTGCAAACATAGTCCTGTTTACCTTAGCTCAGTAGCCGCCGAACAGAGACACATTTGTGCAGTCAGATCATCGGAAAATATAGCTCAACACAGATCGAGTGTGTCAATCATTCACACATAGCTATGTTATGCAAGCAAAGAACTGCTAATTCATTTATATGAGACATGTATTGAAAATCAAATATAGGGCTTACCTTCGTGCAAACATATCTGTTCCGGTTGATTTTAGATTGATTCAGTTGATCATACGATCTTCCACAAAGTTTGATCCATCGAAGACATTTTTCGTACTCAGTCTTCTGTTCCGGTTGATTTTAGATGGATTCAATTGATGATGCGGTCTTCCACAAAGTTTGATCCATCGAAGACATTTTTCGTACTGGGTCTTCGGTTTTGGAAAGGGTACGAATTGAACTCCACCAACTAGCCTTTCAGGATACCTGTTGTCACTATTACAAAGTCCGTGACTACACTTCTTAACCATATCTATTGTTAAAGAACCCAAATACGCGATAAAACGCTAACAAAAGCTATACTGGACCATGCAACGTTGTCAGAGGTAATGGCGGACGCCAACATTTATGCAGATCTCTGGCCTCTGATTGGTCAGCGACGCAGATGACGCAATTTCTACGGAGGGGTCAATTGTCATCGCACTGCTCTACAAATTCTATAGACAAATTCCTGGTGTGTTGTTATATACTTGGCCATTAAATCTGATTCTGAAATACCATACATACAGTGGAACCTCAGAGTCTGAACATAATAAGTTTTTGTGAACTGCTCAATGTCTGATTTGTTCGACCTTAGAAACATTTCTTTCCATAGGAAATATTGAGTTTAGTCCATTCCCAACCTCCACATAAAAAAATCCCATTTTAATTCCCATCTATGCAAAACATGTACATGCATTTAAAAATAAAAATGCATAAACTCAAAACAACTTAAATGTGTATCATTTACCTTTATGGTGGCGGTGCGATAGTATTGGAGGAACTCGAGAGAGAAGGAGGAAGTGTCGATGTCACCCTACATGATTTGACTGCGTAATTCTGCAGTAGCTTCTCAATTTCTTCTATTATTTGTGCCCTTTGCTTTCTAATGCTAGTCACTCCTTTGGGAAGACTTGCAGCTTTTTATTACATTTGAATTCTTAAGGGTAGTTGAAATAGTCGACTCAGCGATACAACGCTAGCAAGAGCTTTAACAAACACGCAGCCCATTTTCGATTGTGATTATATCCTTTCTTAGATGCACTGTAGTACACTCAACTTTCCATTACCATTTCTGATGATAGCACTGCTGTCCTTCTTTTGAGCCCAAGGCAAAGAAAATACGAGAAAAATAACAAAAAACAATCTTCAAAAGCACTCGCAAATGCGTGTGCTCACACTATGCGCATGCATTGGCATGCAATGAGCATGCACTGGCTTGAATATGAGTGACTGCTTGACTCGAAATGGGCAGTGGCTCATCTCAGCACCGCACCGTATGTGTTCGGCATCGCTCAGCTTGAGTCAGCTACCCAGTCATCATGGGTTTTGGGTGTTCGGACACCGAGAATTGGGTTGAAAACTGAAGGAATTTCTAAGTCAGTTCTTTTGTTCCAACTCCGATTTGTACAATCAATTTGTACGTCAAGGTTCCACTGTATAACTTTTACGCATGAACCGTAAGGGGTGAGTGTAGGTGACTGTGAACACATTTGTAGTGAGTTGTACAATTACTTATTATGAACCTTGTGAGGTGATCAGAGTCAGCCACATGCTCTCACCACCCCCGACAGAGCAGTATCACCAATGATTGTCTTCTTGAATGGGGTGAGGCCCTCTGCCTGTTTTGACCACACTTTTGCGGTGGGGAGCTATCCTCTGCTTCACATCCACATTCATGTCAGACCATTTCTGTTTCAGTTCAGCGTCTGTGTGCTGTTATGACCCGACAGTGTTGACACTTGCACACTCCTCTTTCACTTCTTTCAACTGGAGGACAGCATGGCAAAGAAGATTTTCTTGCTCGCCTCCACTTCATTTCGAAACTTCACATTCAAAAAATTATTATTATTTTTTTTATTTTGCTCATTATCCATTTTTTTCTGATCATACAGATTTCGAGATCTCAGGTCCCGGGTACATGTAAATATATTAAATGTAAATGCATATTTAAATGTGGCCCCGGACAGGGAGGGGTCGGCTACTCCAACGTGTGCACTAAAGTCTACGTTGAGTTGATTGGGATTAACAAAGGAAACCCGCCTGCATTCATAGTATGCATAGATTCATATGCATATGACATTTTCTGGATTTGAGTTTTGCAGCAGGAAATTCACACACGTCTTTGTACATGAGGCCACTGGTCTTTAGTGGTGATCTTTTGCCATCCATCTCAGGAGAAAACAAAGTAGGTATGGTTAGAGAAAATGATGCAGAAAAAATAAAACAATAAGAGGTGCCAAAACAAAGTTAATGTTCAGCCGCGGTACACTTGTAACTTTGCTGCCAATTAAAATGTGGCTTTCAGCTGCGTGTGACTCGTATGGAATGCCGGGAGTTGCTGACTGAGGCTTCACCAACAAATCATGGCTGGGAAAAAGGATTGAAGCTCCAAGGTGGCTTCTTTGCTTGACCAACACTGCCCTTTTGGACCAGTGGTCGCTTGTTCAATTGGTGCAACAAAAACAATAAAGGAAAAGGAATGGGGAGGTTGTTGGCCGAAGCCATCCTGGAGCTGGAGAGATTAGCCAGTGGGCAAGAAGCAAGACACAAGCGAGAAAAGATCCGTGAATCATGGTTCAAATGATGAAAACCCAAGTGGTCATAAAAATGGTGTAAAAATCATATATTTATCTAAAATACTCCCTACTTTGTACTCAGAGTGACCGATCAGGCATATAGAATGATTGTAAAAATTATAGTCTTGTCCCATCAACTGCCGACGGTTCAATCCAACATTTTAGACTACAAGGCTTCAAATCAAGACAAAGACTTGTCAAAGTCTTGTAGTTGGACCTGCAATGGTAAAAATATTGACATAGCGATAAAGAGATTCATCGTTCATATTGTATGAAAACGTACATTTAACTTCGGTTAAAAAAATAATAATCTTTGAATGAGAGTCCATGGGTTTACAGTAACTCGTTTGTATGCATTCCAGTAATGTTCCCAGTGGTGTGGTGTGAGTGCGACTGTTCTTTGTCTCCATGTGCCCTGAGATTGGCTGGCAACCAGTTCAGTGTGTACCCTGCCTCCTGCCCAAATATAGCTGGGATGGGCTCCAGCACTCCTGCAACCCTTGTGTGGATCAGTGTCTCAGAAAATGGATGGATGGACGATAAGAACACCCATCCTTTAGAATGTATCTTCTTCTTTTTGTTTCGGCTTGTCCGTTTAGGGGTCGCCACACCGTGTCATCTTTTTCCATCTAAGCCTATCTCGTGCATCCTCGTCTCTAACACCCACTGTCCTCATGTCCTCCCTCACAACACCCATCAACCTTTTCTTTGGTCTTCTTCTCGCTCTTTTTCCTGGCATCTCCATTCTCAGCACCCTTCTGCCAACATACTCACTCTCTCATCTCTGGACAGGTCCAAACCAAGTCTGCTCTCTCGAACCTTGTCTCCAAAACATCCATCTTTGGCTGTCCCTCTAATGAGCTAATTTCTAATCCTATCCAACCTGCTAACACCAAGCGAGAACCTCAGCATCTTCATTTCTACTACCTCCAGTTCTGCTTCCTGTTGTTTTGCCAGAGACACCGTGTCTAATCCATAAATCATGGCCGCCCTCACCACTGTTTTATAAACATTGCCCTTCATCCTAGTGGATACTCTTCTGTCACATAGAACATCAGACAGCTTCCACCAACTGTTCCAATTCGCCTGGACTCATTTCTTCACTTCCTTACCACACTCACCATTGCTCTGTATTGTTGACCCCACGTATTTGAAGTCTTCCGCCCTCGCTATCTCTTCTCCCTGGAGCTCCACTCTGCCTCCTGCGCCCCTCTCAGTTACGCACTTATATTCTCTTTTACTTCAACTAATCTTCAATCCTCTCCTTTCTAGTGCACGCCTCCATCATTCTAATTTTTCCTCCACCTGCTTCCCGCTTTTACTGCATATCACAATATCATCTGTGAACATTATGGTCCAAGAGGAATCCAGTCTAGCCTCATTTGCCAGCCTATTCATTACTACCCCAAAATGGAAGGGGCTCAGAGCGGATCCCTGATGCAGTCCCACCACCACCTTAAATTCTTCTGACACACCTACGGCACATCGCACCGCTGTTCTGCTGTCTCATACATGTCCTGTACTATTATAACATATTTCTCCGCCACACCAGACTTGCGGACACAGTACCACAGTTCCTTTCTTGGTACTCTGTAATACTGTACTCTGGCTTTCTCTAGGTCTACAAAGATACAACGTAGCTCCTTCTGACCTTCTCTGTACTTTTCTACGAGCATCCTCATGGCAAATAATGCACCTGTGGTACTCTTTCTAGGCATGAAACCATACTGTTGCTCACAGATACCTACTTCTGTCTTCCCGGTTATCCACACTTGCCTCTTATACTCTACCTTCTCTCCTATTTTCTTCATTCATTAACTTCTCAAAGTACTCTTCCCATCTATTTAGCACACTACTGGCACCAGTCAACATATTTCCATCTATATCCTTGATCACCTTTACTTGCTACACATCCTTCCCCTCTCTATCCCATGGCTCTATTTTAGCCTTCGCCACCTCTACCTTTGCACAACACATTTCAATGTATTCCTTACACCACCATCCTATGCTGTCAAGCCACACTCTCCTCCACCACAACCTTACAGTTGGTAACCTCCTTCAGATTACATCGTCTGCACAAAATATAATCCACCTGCGTGCTTCTACCTCCGCTCTTGTAGGTCACTTTATGTTCCTGTCTCTTCTGGAAATAAGTGTTCACCACTGCCAATTCCATCCTTTTTGCGAAGTCCACCACCATTTTCCATCATTTAGAATGTCTGATATGTCCTAAAGACATGGTGAATAACAACATGCGGGGATGAGAGCCAATCATGTCACTTTACTCTCCACTGACAAACTTTTGTTTGTCAGCCAACCACCCCTTTTGAAACTAACAAATCCTTTTGAACTTGCATATCCTGCTCCTCCTGTTAAGATACTCCATAAATCCATAAAAACGGGGCTGGCATTTGAATCCTGGTCCTCAGAATTGGGAGGCAGATCCTCTAACCGTCTAACCAGTCCTGCAGGATGCTGCCTCAACTACACATATTTTATTTTCATGTTGATGACATCTACATGTCACCCAACCATGTGGACACCTCAGTCATGTACTTTCTCGTATTGTCTATATTTTTTTAATTTTTTGGGTCGTCTTTGGAGTATGACACGGCTCACACACACAAAGGAAGACTTGCTAAACACCAGGGAGTCTACCCTGGACTTTCTTTACCCAACTCTTGCAAATCTGCTCAGTTTTTTTCCTTGAGTGACTCTCTGGAGGAAGAATTGCATTCTTTGGAGCATGGAGGCAAAGCCACAGAGGGAAGCAAGCCGGATTTGAAATGGAGCTCCACATTTGAAGATACAGATTGGTGTTCCCATCGATCCATCTCACGAATCAACGCTCTTTACCAACAACATGGACAAGCTTCATCTTCTGATAAGACCAGAAAAGACTTGAAATGGTCCACTGCCCTGTGATTTACAGAGACTTGGCTTTGTGAGGCTGTCCCTGACGGCGCCGTTATACTTATCAGTTTTTCACCTACACCTGGCAGACCGTGTCAGTTATCAAGGAAAATAAAAGGTTGTGAGAAATGCTCCTGTATCAATGAAAATGTTATCTGGAGGTCACAAAGCTCAGCACACAGTGCCGCCCGGTTTTCGAGTCATTATTTTTGGACGAAAACACATTCAACTCACCACGTGACTTTGCCTCAATCAAGTCTTTCATGTCATTATATACGGTGAATACAACAAAATGAGTGCTTCTCCACAAGGTGCATGGTGCAATAAAATGGAATAAAAATCGAACAATGTGATGATGCTGTAAGGAAAATAGCTATTTGAACACCCTGCTATATTGCAAGTTCTCCCACTTAGAAGTCATGGAGGGGTCTGAAATGTTCATCTTGGGTGCATGTCCACTGTGACAGAGACAATCTAAAAAGAAAAATCCAGAAATCAAAACGTATGATTTTTTTTAACAATTTACTTGTACATCTGCAAATAAATTGATTCAGTGAAGAAAATGAGTATTTGAACACCTTGCTATATTGCAAGTTCTCCAACTTAGAAATCATGGAGGGGTCTGAAATTTTCATTGTAGGTACATGTTCACTGTGAGAGCGATAATCTAAAAAGAAAAATCCAGACATCAGAATGGATGACTTTTTAATGATTTATTTGTGTGATACAGCTGCAAATAAGTTGATATGCTTCTTACGGAGCCACTCTTTGGTTTTCCTGGCTGTGTGCTTCGGGTCATTGTCATGTTGAAAGACCCATCCTCTCCTTAATACAGTGCAGTCGTCCTGTCCCATGTGAAGTAAAAAAAACGAAGCATGATGCTCCACCCCCATGCTTCACAGCAGGGATGGTGTGATGTGATGGAACTTCTTCCTCCAAACATGTTTAGTGGAATTATGACCAAAAAGTTAAATTTTGGTCTCATCTGACCAGAAAACCTTCTCCCATGACTCCTCTGTATAATACAAATAGTCATTGGCAAATTTAAGACGAGCCTTGACATGTGCTGGTTGAAGCAGTGGAACCTTCCGTCCCATGCATGATTTCAAACCATGACGTCTTAGTGTATTACCAACAGTCACCTTGGAAACGGTGGTCCTAGCACTTTTCAGGTCATTGACCAAGTCCTGTCATGTCGTCCTGGGCTGATTCCTCACCTTTCTCTCGATCATTGAGACCCCACGAGGCGATATCTTCCATGGGGCTCCACTCCGATTGAGATGGACCGTCATGTTCAGCTTCTTCCATTTTCTAATGATTGCTCCAACAGTGGACCTTTTTTCACCAAGGTGTTTGGCAATTTCTCCGTAGCCCTTTCCAGCCATGTGGAGTTGTACAATTTTGTTTCTGGTGCCTTTGGACAGCGCTTTGGTCTTGGCCATGTTAGAAGTTTAAGTCTTACTGATTGTATGGGGTGGAGGTGTCTTTATGGAGCTAATGACCTCACACAGGTGGAGCTGATTCGGTATAATCCATAGAATGGTGGTGGACTTTTAAAGGCGGACTAACAGGTCGTTGAGGGTCAGAATTCTAGCTGATAGGTAGGAGTTCAAATACTTGTTTGCAGTTGTATCACACGAATAAATCGTTAAAAAATCATACATTGTGATTTCTGGATTTTTCTATTTCGATTCGTCACAGTTGACATGCACCTACGATGAATATTTCAGACCCCTCCATAATTTTTAAGTGGGAGAACTTGCAATATAGCAGGACGTTCAAATACTCATTTTATGCACTGTAAAACAGATAAAACATCAAGGCACAGGTATTGATAAAATAAATGAAAAAAGTAAATGCACAAAAAGATGTAATGTTTTGGTAGGGAAGGAGCTGGTCAGGTCGAGAAGTTTGGAATAGATATAGTCGGACTCGCCTCTACGCACCACTTGGGCTCTGGCACCACTCCTCTTGAGAGGGGTTGGACTCTGTTCTACTCTGGAGTTGCCCAGGGGAGAGACGCCGATCAGGTGTGGGTTTACTTATTGCCCCCCGATCAGGGCCTGTATGTTGGGGTTTACCCCAGTGGATGAGAGGGTAGCCTCCCTCGGCCTGCAGGTAGGGGGACGGGTCCTGACTGTTGTTTGTGCTTATGCACCAAACAGCAGTGCAGAGTACCCACCCTTTTGGAGTCTTTCTAGGAAGAGTTGGAGAGCGCCCCCTCTGACGACGCCATCATTCTGCTGAGGGATTTCAATGCCCATGTGGGCAATAACAGTGAGACCTGGAGGGGCGTGATTGGGAAAGAAAGAATTGGGCATTCTTGGCCTGTGGGACCCCCGAGGCAGCTGGTAGGTACCGGCTGTCCAAGCGGATTTCAGCTTCAGTGGTCAATGAGGCAAAAACCCAGGCATGGGAGGAGTTTGGTGAGGCCATGGAGAATAACTTAAAGACAGCTTTGAGGAAATTCTGGTCCACCGTCCAGCGTCTCGGGGGGAAGAAGTGCACCATCAACACTGTGTATAGTGGGGACCTGGGATGTTGTGAGTCGGTGGGGAGAATACTTCGAAGACCTCCTCAATTCCACCAACATGCCTTGCCACAAGGAAGCTGAGTCTGGGTGCTCGAGGCGGGCTCTTCTATTTCTGTGGTTGATGCCACCGAGGTAGTTAAAAAGCTCAAGGGTGGCAGGGCCCCGAGGGTGGATGAGATTCGCCCAGAGTTCCTAAAGACTCTGGATGTTGTAGGGCTGTCCTGGTTGACACACCTCTGCAACATCGCGTCGACATCACGTACAGTGCATCTGGATTCACAGACTGGGGTCGTGGTCGCCCTTTTCAAGAAGGGTGACCGGAGGGTGTGTTCCAACTATAGAAGGATCACACTCCTCAGCCTCCCTGGTAAGGTCTACACAGGCGTACTGGAGAGGAGGGTCTTTCGGCAAGTCGAGTCTCGGATTCAGGAGGAGCAGTGTGGTTTTCTCCTGGCCGTAGAACAGTGAACCAGCTCTACACCCTTGGCAGGATCCTCGAGGGTGGATGGGAGTTCCCCCAACCAATCTACATGTGTTTTGTGGACTTGGAGAAGGCTTTCAACCGTGTCCCTCTGGGAGTCCTGTATGGTCTTTGGGAGTATGGAGTACCGAACCTCCTGATAAAAGGTGTTCGGTCCCTGTATGACCGCTGTCAGAGTTTGGTCTGCATTGCTGGCAATAAGTTGGACTCGTTTCCGGTGAGAGTTGGACACCACCACAGCTGCCCTTTTGTTGATAACTTTTATGGACAGAATTTCTAGGTGCATCCGAGGCAGAGAAGGTGTCCGGTTTGGTGGCCTCAGCATCGCATCTCTGCTCTTTGCGGATGATGTGGATCTGTTGGCTTCATCAAGCCGTGATCTCCAGCTCTCACCGGAGCGATTCACAGCCGAATGTGAAGCGGCTGGGATGAGAATCAGCACCTCCAAATCCGGGACTGTTGTCCTCAGTCGGAAAAGGGGGGCGTGCCCTCTCCAGGTCGGGGATGAGATACTTCCCCAAGTAGGAGGAGTTCAAGTATCTTGGGGTCTTGTTCATAAGTGAGGGAAAAATAGAGCGGGAGATCGACAGACAGATCGGTGCAGCATCTGCAGTGATGCTTACTTTGTGTCAGTCCATTGTGTTAAAGAGGGAGCTAAGTCCAAAGGTGAAGCTCTCAATTTACCAGTCAATCTACATTCATACCCTCACTTATGAGCATGAGATTTGGGTCGTGACCAAAAGAACAAAATCCTGGATACAAGAGGCCAAAATGAGTTTCTTCCGCAGGGTGTCCGGGCTCTCCCTTAGAGATAGGGTGAGAAGCTCGGTCATCTGCGAGGGGCTCAGTGTCGAGCCGCTACTCCTCTGCATCTGATTCGAATTCCTCCTGGACGCCTCCCTGGTGAGGTGTTCCGGGCATGTCCCACCGGAAAGAGACCTCGAGGACGACCCATGTCTCCCGGCTGGCTTGGGAACACCTTGGGATCCCTCCGGAAGAGCTGGAAGAAGTGGCTAGGGAAAGGGAAGTCCGGGTATCCCTGCTGAAGCTACTTCTGCCGCGACCCGACCTGGAAAAGTGGATGGATGGATGGATGGAAATGGACAACAGTGCAGTTGCATAATATTGCATTCCAATACAGTTATGGTCATTGGTTTTGAGTTCAAGGAGTCGATGGCTCTGGGAAAAATCTGTCCTTGAATCTGGTTGTCCATGTTTTGTGGAATCTGTACCTCCTGCCACAGGGCAGCAGGTTAAACAGGTGATGACCAGGATGTAAAGAGTCCTTTCCAGTATTAGTGGCTCTGCTGTGATAGTGGGATTTGGCAATATCCTCTCAGGAGGGCAGAGAGCAGTCAATGATCGTCTGGGCACTGTTGACCACTCTGCAAAGCTTTCCTACCCGCTACTGTCCATCCAGCATACCACACTGTGATGCAGTGAGGATGCTCTCCATAGTGGTTCTGTAGAAAGACTGCAGCAGCTTAGCTTCCAAGTTGTTCTTCCTGAGCACTCTGGGGAAGTGCTGTCGCTGCCAGGCCTTTTTCACCACCACGGTGGTATCCACAGTCCAGGTGAGTTTGTCAGTGATGTAGATTCCCACAAATTTGAAGGAAAGGATCCTCTCCACACACTCTACATTAATGAACAATGGGACGGGGTCGAAGCCACACTTCTAGAAGTCCAGGATGATTTATTTAGTCTTTGTGGTGTTCAGTGTTAAGGTTGTTTGCAGAACACAACTTTGACAATTTTCCAATCTCGTCTCTGGCAGACTCTTCTCCTTTTGGGATGAGCCTGATCACGGTGGTATCATCAGCAAACTTGATAATGGAGTTGCTGGGATGGGCTGGTATGCAGTATGTATACAGAGAGTATCGCATACCAACCAAAATACCTGGGAAGATGGTATTAAAGGCTGAACTAACATCTATGAAAAGTATCCTGACATAGTTCCTTTGGTGTTACAGGTGGCTCAGTGCAGTGTGGAGAGCTATTGTGATAGCATCCTCTCTAGGCAAACTGGTAGGGGTCGAGTGAGGGAGGAAGTGAGCCCCTTATGTGGCATGCAACCACCCTCTCAAAGCACTTCATGATCACAGGGTTAGGGTTGAGTGCAACAGGCCTGTAATCATTTAGACTGTCAATGGTTGCTTTCTTTGGGGTGGGGATGATTGTTGCAGATTTCAGGCAGTAGGGAATGGTTGATTGTTGGAGGGATCTGTTGAAGATTTTTGTGAAAACACCCGTCAGCTGATCAGCACAGGCCTTCAGTACGTTCCCCGGCACTCCATCTGGGACAGCACCTTTCCAGGTGTTTACGGTCCTGAGGACACCTCTCACTTAATGTTCTTGAAGTGTTAGTGTGCTGCTGACTGGAGGTGGTTGTGATGAGCCTGGGTTTGATCTGTCCATCTCAAAACGGGCAAAGAAATTGTTTAGTTCCTCTGCCAGCACACATCTTGTTCTTACTGTTGTAGTTTGTGATGTGTTGTGATCCCTCCCGCATTCTTTTTTTTAGTTGTTTTCTGTGATGCACTCCTCAATATTTCTTTTGTAGGCAGCCTTGGCCACTCTGATGCCCCTCTTTAAGTCGCCTCTAGTGGCACTGTACTGAGCCTTGTCCCCTGACCTGAAGGTGGTGTTACGGCGTCTCAGGATTGCCTTCGTCTCTCGGGTCATCCAGGGTTGTTGGTTGGGGGAAACCGGATCCTTCTGTTTCACAGTGTCTATACAGTTTTTGATGTAAGACAGAACAGTATCTGTGTGTTCCTAGAGGTTCTGGTGTTCAAATAATTCCCAAACAGTGCATGAAAAAAATCCTGCAGTTCTCAGGCCATGTTGTAATTGTCTTTGTTTGTTTGTTTACATAGGGGGATGTACGTGGGTGTGAGGGTGACGCAAATATGGCCGGAATCAGCAAGATGGGGGAGTGAGGAAGCCCTGTATGCATATTTAATGTTCGAGTAAACATGGTCCAGTGTTTTGGCTCCTCTGGAGGGACATGTTACATACTGGATGAATTTGGGTAACACAGTCTTTAAACACGCTTGGTTGAAGTCACCAGCAACAATAAATACTCTGTCGGGGTGGGCGAACTGCTGTTTGTTTACAGTCACGATCAGATGGCTAAGTGCTGTGCTAACGTTAGCCTGCGGCGGGATATAGACAACTTCCACAATGACTACTGTTAGCTCCCTCAGTAGATAAAAGGGTCTGCATGAGACTGCAAGGAGCTCTACCGGAGTCTTTGGTTCTGTCTTTTCGATGTAGTGTGCGGCCTGCTAGCAAAACTGCAGCATTGTTAATTTGCGGGTGTAGCCACGTCTCCATGAGGAAAATAATATTGCAGTTCTAGATAAAGCTGCTTGTGGCTAGTTGTAATTCTAATTTGTTCATTTTGTGGGTGATGGATCTTGCATTGGTTAAAAAGATGCTTGGAAGCGCAGGTCTGTGAGGTTGCTTCCTTAGCTTAGCAGCCAGGCGCGCCCGACATCCTTGTTTTTGCTTACGGTCTTTGCGCCTTCTCCGTCGCTTACTGAAAGCGACTATCCACGGAGATCCTGGTGGTCTCGCAATGTCCTCCGGAATACTGTTTACCTTTTTCACATTCCTTTGTTATTGATAAATTATGCTTCAGTCCGAGATCGATCAGGACCTGGAAGCAATATGTGACCGTGGCTTTACAGTAATCCACAAGTAGCACCAAAATGATGATAAAGAAAATGCACCAAACTGGAGAGCTAAGAGCTGCTGCACCTGTGCGTGCCGCCATCTAACTGCTCCAGTGAGCGGTGGAGATTGTTACTCGATGAGGCCAACAGAATCTGCAAAGAGCAAAGAGATGTTGAGGCCACCAAAATGGACACCTTCGATGCCTTGGCTGTGCCTAGATTTTCTGTCTATTAAAGTTATGAACAAAAACAGTGACAAAGGACAGTCTTGGCAGAGTCCAACTCTTACCAGAAACGAGTCCGACTTATTTCCAACAATGCAGGCCACACGCTGACAGTGGTCTTACAGGGATCGAACAGCTCATTTCAGGCGGTTCGATACCCCATACTCCCAAAGAACCCTCCACAAGACTCCTGGAGGGACAAAGTTGAACATATCGAGACTAGTTGGGCGAATTTCCATGCACCCTTGAGGATCCTACCGAGGGTGTTGAGCTGGTCCAGAGTTCCACGGCCAGGACGAAAATCACATTGCTCCTCCTGAATCCGAGATTCCACTTCCCGACAGACACTCTTCTCCAGCACCCCTGTATAAACCTTACCAGGGAGGAGTATGTTCCCCTATAGTTGGAACACACTCTCCGTTCCCCTTCGTGAAAAAAGGGGGACCACCACCCGAGTCTGCCAATCCAGAGGCACCATCCCCAATGTCCACACAATGTTGCAGAGGCATGTCAATCAGGACAAACCCACAACATCCAAAGCCTGTAGGAACTCCGGGTGAATCTCATACACCCAGGGGCCCTGCCACCAAGGAGCTTTTTAACCACCTCAGTGACCTCAACTCCAGAGATGGAAGAGGCCGCCTCAGAGAACCCAGACTCCACTTCCTCATGGGAGGGCGTGTGGGTGGAATTGAGGTCTTTGAATTATTCTCCCCACTAACTCACAACATCCCGAGTTGAGGTCAGCAGTGCACCATCCCCACGATACACAGTGTTGACAGAGCACTTCTTCACCCCCGAGACGCCGGACGGTGGACCAGAATTTCCTCAAAGCTGTCTTTAAGTTATTCACCATGGCCTCACCAAACTCCTCCCACGCCCGGGTTTTTGCCTCATTGACCACCGAAGCTGCATTCTGCTTGGCCAGCCGGTACCTATCAGCTGCCTCGGGGGTCCCACAGGCCAAAAATGCCCAATAGGACTCTTTCTTCAGTTCGACAGCATCCCTAGCTGTTGGTGTCTACCAATGTGTTTGGGGGTTGCCACTGTGGCAGGCACCAACCACCATATGGCCACAGTTCTGGTCGGCTGCCTCAGCAATGGAGGCGCGGAACATCGTCCACTCGGACTCAATGTACCTTGCCTCCCCCGGAACGTGAGCAAAGTTCTTCCAGAGGTGGGAGTTGAAATTCCTTCTGACAGGGGAATCTGCCAGCCGTTCCCAGGAGACCCTCACAATAAATTTGGGCCTACCACGTCGGACAAATGCCCAGCGCTGATTTCTCAGATTTATCCTCATCTGATGAAGAAATAGCAGTATCGGTTGATCGGGAAGACAGAGGAATACTTCCATACAGATTTTAACCTGTGGCTGTAAATAATGTTGAATATTCAGATGGGTCTTTGGGTGGAATAACACACGCCAGGTAGCCAGCTCATGGCGCCACGTCATTGCAAGTGAGGGAGACGAAGACAAAGATAAAGAACAGTGTGAAAAGCGTGGCCTTCACCCTCAAGTACCTGCAACAATTGTGCAACATGGCAAGGGCAATGAAACGATGTGCACAAGACGTTGACGACAATATGGTACGGGTTTGGTCATTGTGTTGATGTCCTTGTACGGGGAATTTAAGCTGAATAAAAAAACAAAGATAAGATCTACCCATCACAATGTTTTTCTCAAAGATAAAACCCAAAGTTACACCGTCAGAACTTCCAGCAAAAGAGGAATGTTAATAACGTATTTACTGCAATGCACAAGTTTTTATCAATAAAGATTGAACTTGACACTTGTATAATTGAAAATGTTGGTCTCAAATAGGCAAAGTCTAAATACGTACTGTAAAGTTGATATATTTTAAACAATCTGGTACCCACATAAACACACACACACAGACAAACTCATTTCAAAGGTAAAAGACAGCAGTAATTCCATCCACCCATCAATTTTCTGAGCCGCTTATCCTCACAAAGGTCACGGGAGTGCTGGAGTCTATACCAGGTGTCATCGGGCAGGACGCATGATACACTCTGAACTGGTTTCCAACCAATTGCAGGGAAGGTGAATACAGACAACAATCGCACTCACAATCACACCTAGGAGCAATTGACAGTCTCCAATTAATGCATGTTTTTGGGATGCGTGAGGAAACTGGAGTGCCAGGAGAAAACCCACGCAGGCAGAGGGAGAACATTCAAACTCCACACAGGCAAGGCCTGGATTTGAACCCCAATCTTTAGAAGGCTAATGCTTTACAGCTTTGCCACTGAGCAGCCCAGGGTTCAATGCCGACCTCGCCTGTGTGGAGTTTGCATGTTCTCCCCGTAGCTATGTGGGTTTTCTCCTGGCACTCCAGGCCTGCCAGAGGGCAGCAGGTTAAACATTTGCTGACCAAGATGGGAAGAGTCCTTTACGATGTTAGTAGCTCTCATGTAACAGCAGGAGTTGGCAATGTCCTCTTGGGAAGGCAGACAACACCCAGGGATCTTCTGAGCGCTCTTGGTTAGTCTTTGCAGAGCTTTCCTGTCAAGGCACTCTTCTCCTTGTTTGACCCTGCATTGTGATTCACCCCCTCGAGGGCTAGGCTTTTCCGCAAGCAAAGGCTGGTTTGAAAAACTTGAAAAAAGATGCACCATCAGAAACATGCTTTTCTATGATGTTGCTCATCGTTACATGGCAGAAGAGTTTCCTTACCTCATCAGAGAAATGGCATGCACAATTTTTTAACATGGATGGGAGGCCTTTTGTGAAAGGGAATGCCTAGGCGTACTTCATCAAGGATCATGTTTATGATGATCATGTGGCAATGCCACAGGTGAGTGAACTTAAAGTCTCTACGAGTCTCTCTTCCGCTGTGTGTGTGTGTGTACGTGTGCATGTATGTGTGTGTGTGTGTCTGTGTGTGTGTGAGAGAGAGAGAGAGAGAGAGAGAGAGAGAGCGAGAGAGAAAGTGATGGGACTGCGCACCGGTGGAGCAGTGAGAGTGAGAAGGAAAAGAAATGCAGCGTGAGCAGTTCCTAGTGTTTACAGATTACAAGTTTAGCGAGTGCAACCAAGGAGGAGGAGTGTTTAAGAGAGGACACCTTGATGCTGTGCCATTAGAGCAGCGGTCGGCAACCTTTGACACCGAAAGACCCATTTGAACCCGGTTTCCACGGAAAAGAAAACACTGGGAGCCGCACATCTAAAATGAAGAAAAAAAAAAACTTCTACTACTTTACCGCAGCATGTTTCTCCATTGGCTTTGCCGGGCTTGAAAGTCGCTCAAAATTGATGGCGTTTCAGCGGGTATACCCGCTTCCGCAGTGTGACGTCTATTTTGAGCGACGAAAAAATAATATCAAATAATTTAATTAATATTTTAATATTTCAAGATCACAATCTTCAAATTTAGAACTAAAATAATATAAAAACTAACACAAATAAAACGCACTTCAATTAAATACAAAAAAAAAATTTTAGTAATTTATTTTCCCAAGCCAATCAGAGCCGCATTATAAGGATGAAAGAGCCGCATGAGGCTCCGGAGCCGCGGGTTGCCGACTGCTGCATTAGAGGATCTAATAAGCATTCCCAGCACCAAAACAGTGCTTCGTAGCATTATTGTTCCTGCCACCAAGCCTACTCTTCTGCATTTCCCAACCACGGTCGGGCAACTGTTGCAAGAAAGATTAACAATGTTTTTTATAATTATAGATTTAAGTAAATACGCATACTGTTATAATCTTAGTCTCAAATACATATAGTATAAGTACTTTTTATATATTTAATAATTCTGGTAGCCAGATACACATACATGAAAATTCCTGGGGTGTGAGTGTGGAGGGGGAGGGGGGAGTCCTACTTGGTGGTTTGTCATATTTCGCAGTAGGGTTCTGGTCCCCGTGAAGAGCAAATGGATGGATGATGTAAAGCTATCTTACCTACACCACCAAATGGGAGAGAGATGAGTGTATAGTGCATCATAACGTCATTGACGGTCACTCCTCCACTTGTGGTTTCCTTGATCATCTTTTTTGTTACCTAAAATAAAGAGATCATCAAACATCAATATAAGAAATGAAAGAATGAAGAAAAGAAATACAGAGCTATGAAGAACTACACTAGTCATATCCCTTGTACCCATGTGGAACGTGGTAAATGACATTGAATCTGTGGCGACCTCTAACTGGACAAGTCGATAGGAAAAGAAGAAGAAAGTTCAAATGTGGATCTTCGGCCTGAGGCAGCCGCGCTCACGGCAGTGACCTGGCCACACCCCTGACATGTGCAGCAAGATTGAGATAGCCCCAAATTCAGTCTCCTTGCCACCCTCGCTGCCCTGCGAGTGGCTATATTTGCAGGGAAGATTATGCTGATCGCTGAGCTCAAATAAATCAAGAAGGGAACAAATCAGTTCATGATATGGTTCCATAATTTCTTTCAGTACGTTCATTGTTTTGAACAACCATTAAAGACACTACCTAAGCCCTGTCTCCCACTGTGCTTGAAAAAAAAAAAAAAAACAATGCAAAATGCTTGGTACGCAAAAGCACACCTAATGGACACACCATTAAAGATGTCACACAGCAGCCCCAGTCTTGTGCTGCTTCGCATACCTGCTTTGTGCAGTCAGTCTCTATACACAAAAGACATCCAAACAAAGTGTGACAAAAGCATCAAAGCAGACAGACATCTTGCCTCAAACGCGGACATGAAGTGAATTCCAAGCACAAGGAGTATAAAAGCTGAGAGACACTAGATGGATTCACACAAGAACATACAATTAATTTACTTTCACTCTGAGCCAAACTGGAGAGCCTCAACGACAAAGACGTCTCGATGCTGGGGTTGGACAATGGACTGGGTGGGCAAACTACTGCAACAATAGCGAACCACAATCTTCACTGGATTTGAATGGAAAATATTATTGTGAGAACTTTACATCAACACCACTAGTGACTATATTTGTGGAAATGTGAATGTCTGATGTCAAATCTGTTTGTTAACTGAACCGGATGAAATATTTTGCTCTACACCGCACAAATGCCACATTGCAAATATTACGGTTTTCTCAACAAACACATATCATTAAAGGTCTAATCCAGAGGAAATGTATTTTATTTGTCTATCATACAAATATAGCTAAAATATTTTAAAAATTCTCAACACAACAGAAATGAAATAAATTAGTGTCAAAGTCAGTCTCGCAAGCTATTGCCCACTCCGCGCCGACAACAGCATCCCACTTCTGCTCCAGTGACGGCCAAGCCACAGCCAACATCCATCCACATCTCGCCGCCGGCTGAGCGTCAGCCGACTTCCACCAACGCATAGCCGATGACTGAGCCGGCGGACTCTAATCCGACAATCTATGAAATTGAGGATCTCATGGATGGGATTCAGCGGAGATTAAACAATCCCGTCCCAGGATGGCCACAGCTAATTCAAGCCCATGCGCCGGTGACAAACGACCCGCTGCCAAGGCATGCTCATGTCGCCGTGGCGACAGACTCGCTGCCAAACCACACTCAGATCGCAGTGGTGACAGACTCTCTGCCGAGCCAAGCTCACGTCGCGGTGGCGACCCAACCGCTGCCGAGCCATTCCCACGCCTCAGTGGCAGCTCAGCCCATGCCTCGTTCCTGTGCCCGCAGCGAACCGTCCATGGCCACCTCACGTTCTTGTGCTGGCAGCAACCCGTCCAAAATTGCCTCTCATTGCTGTTTTGGTGGAAACCAGTTCCAGGCCGCCTGTGCCCGAGGGAAGTCTTCACACTGACCTCCAGCTGGCACAACAAGCAGCTTGTGGACCGTCATTGCTCTGCAATAGCTGAATACAAATGGGTCAATCTGGCTGGCTCTCTTCCCACTACCTCCCCCTTCAAACTGAGTCACGTAAACTCACAACGAGTGTCATTGGTCCTTTTCCCATCACCAAAATCCTTAATTACACTTCCATTCAGTTCAATCTTCCACAATCCTTGCTATTCATCGCACATTCTACATCTCCTTGCTCAAGCCTCTCTCCACCTGAGCTTAGGTGTTTCATTTTAATTACTTTTAGGTTGATAGAAATGGCGACCCCATTCCTGTGTCACAACAGGTGGAGGCTACTCCTCCGGTGCTGCTGCACCTGCAGGCTCCCGTTCCGACACCATGGCAGCTTCAGATCCCTCCTGTTTCTGTACTGCGGTAAGCCAGATTCTTCTCCAGTGGTGCAATCCCCACACCCGCCCTCAGAACCTGGTAATATCATGATCGGGCGTAATGGACTGCCATGTCAGTCACCTGTCTATTTATGAACTGGGCAACACGCATGACCATGGAAGTCACATGTCCAAGTCTCAAATGGGTGGTCCACGTCCTGTGGTTGCCATTAAAAGACTATATCGGGTCTCTGCATTACCAAAGGTTTCAGTATCATGCCAAAACGCCTTTTGATGATGTCAGGAATTTGTCCCGTAGGGGGTGGAAAGTAGGGGAGGAGGCCTCATTATCTCCGTTTAGTGGTGTGTGTGTATATATATATTTATATATATATATATATATTCTCATGATCATTTTCTATTCTCATGATCATTTTCTGCTCGTTAGGTTTGCTCATTAGGTTTTTGTTTAAACTGTTGGACGATGCTTTTTCCTCCGCATGTTCCTTTAATTTCGGGGAGTGAGAATGTTTGTTATGCAAATACAGGCTGGAGACGAACAGTTTCGTCGAAGCTTTTACTTACAGAATATTCCGGTCACAAATGACATACACAATGGGATATGAATTTAATGAGTATATGTTTTCTTTTGTATATAGTTCTTAAGGCACATTTGGCATATGTGGCATATTTTGGCATCTAGGCGTCAAAGGATGCCTGAAAAAGAATGGGAGAATGAGAAAGAACAATTGACCCCTCCGTAGAAATTGCGTAATCCACGTCGCTGACCAATCAGAGGCCAGAGATCTGCATAAACCACGCCCCTTGTTGGCATCCGCCATTACCTCAGACAAAGTTGCATGGTCCAGTATAGCTTTTGTTAGAGTTTTATCACGTATTTGGGTTCCTTAACAATAGATATGGTTAAGAGGTGTAGTCACGGACTTTGTAATAGTAACGACAGGTATCCTTATAGGCTAGTTGGTGGAGTTCAATTCGTACCCTTTCCAAAACCGAAGACCGAGTACGAAAAATGTCTTTGATGGATCAAACTTTGTGGAAGATCGTATGATCAACTGAATCAATCTAAAATCAACCGGAACAGATATGTTTGCATGAAGGTATGCCCTATATTTGATTTTCAATACATGTCTCATATAAATGAATTAGCAGTTCTTCGCTTGCATAACATAGCTACGTGTGATTGATTGACACACTTGATCTGTGTTAAGGGATATTTTGCGATGATCTGACTGCACAAACGTGTCTCTGTTCGGCGGCTACCGAGCTAAGGTAAACAGGACTATGTTTGCACGAACTTATGCCCTATATTTGATTTTCAATACATGTCTCATATAGATGAATTAGCAGTTCTTCGCTTGCATAACATAGCTACGTGTGAATGATTGACACACTTGATCTGTGTTGAGCGATATTTTGCGATGATCTGACTGCACTACGTGTCTCTGTTCGGCGGCTACTGAGCTAAGCTAAACCGGACTAGCGAGTCCTAAAAGCCTTCGACGTGCACCGAGACACCAAGATTGAAGGAAGGATGTTTGAGGACACTAAAGTAGTGATTGTCGTACTCGGTCGGGACTTACGTAGGTTCGGCACTAATTCAAGAATAATCATTGAGAGGAGCGCGTGACGTTACACAAAGAAAACGAGAGAAACAACTCGTAAATCAAGCCTCGCTGTTAAAATAATCATCCATAAGTTCTCATTTTGTTCAAACTGTAGTTAGTTACACATCACCACCAAACTTGTACCTTTGAACTCACTGTCTCGATGTAATCAATCTAACAAGATGTAATCAATCTAACAGATGTAAACAATCAAACAGTCAGACACACTCACACACACTCATCATGTGATTCACTGAATAAAAAGAAGCTGCAAGGAGACACAAGTTGGAGTTGGTTGGAAGCAGGGAAGTCCTTTCGCTCCCCTTGCAGCAAGTAAAACTTGAAGCCTTGTCGGTTCGCCTTCTTTTAATAGAGTCAGGCTTTTTAACGTGACACTCGCCTTCTTCTTTTCCTTCATACGGCCGTTCACAAACGGCTATACAGATACACATACAGATTCTGCACACAAGTGTGATAGGTAACACAAAAATAGGAAACTGTCAATGACGAATTCGTCTTTGGGTTATAATATATTATGTGGCTTCTCGGTCTTCCTCTGACTCCGGAAAGATCTTACACTAATATCAATGGTTTCTCCGTCGATATGCATGGAAATACCATTGAAATGCCCCTCGCTGAAATACGTGAAGCCCTGCTGTATGCTCTTCAACGATATTTCACTATTCGGTAAGAATGCAAGTGAAAAATCAGCTCGTAACTCGGACAATTTCGCTCTCGACATTTCTTCCTGCGACGCCATTTTGTCTAATGTTTGTCTGAGGTTAGCAACAGTGGGGTGACGTGACTTCAGGAGGCATGGTTCAGTGCCCTGTACGGAGGGGTCAATTGAAAGAATGGATGAGGAAATACTGTGAAAATGGATGGTCCCGAGCAGCCATTATGAAGGGCATTCCCAAGTCTGTGGCGCAGGCCATGGAGGCGAATCCAGACCTTCCCAGTGCTGAGGTTACCAGTGGTTGTCACATCTTAAACTATCATTTGAGGAGACATGCTAAAGAAAAATAGTCTAAGGTAGACAAACACAAAAATACAGAAACACAACTTGCTATTTGCAGTTTCAAAATCTGAAAAAGCAGGAAGAAGCCGCTCTTGCAGTGATCTCATCTATTTCTGTCGGTTCCGAGAGTATGATGTATCAAGCAGGTTCATTCATGCGTCAATGTGCGCCCCCTGGTGGCCTTGTCATTGGGCCCGCGTTTGCAGCGTCTGGATGGAGAGGCAGAGGCCAACAACCTGCAAGTGGCTACAATCGAGGAGGTTACAACCAACCCCGAGAGAGAGGACATCTTACACAGCACCAGCAGCTACCGCAACAGCAACAAGGATATCCCTCAGCGCCAAACCAAAAGTATCTACCTCCATCTGGTAGACAGGTTCCGCAATGATGGTGCCCTGAATTCACATGCTTAGGCCTGCAGGAGCCTTTGATGATCCTGACGGTAGGAGGATCCACTTTATCATTTATGGTTGACACAGGAGCTTGGCATTCTACCATCACAGCCCTGCCACCTGATATCTCTCTTAGCAGAAAAAACATCTCACATGTTGGATTCAAGTGTGAAGAAATTGCCCTGCAATTGACAACTCCAGTGACTGTTCAATGTTTTTCACAGAATTTTTTGCATTCTTTTGTGTTTGCACCGAACTGTCCAGTCAATCTTTTGGGCAGCGATCTCCTCATCACCATGTACCCTCTCATCAAATGCAGCCCTGATGGACTTAACCTGGGATTTCCAGATGGTAACATCTACTGCTACTCTGCCGCCTCTGCCTCCAGTGCCACCTCCCACTTTCCGCTTGTTGAACAAGGCCCTGTGAAATGCATCACTGCCAACATCTATTGGGCAATAATAGATGTTGACTCTGGTGATTGGCTTGAAGCTGAGCACTTTTGGACTCTCTGGTCACCTTGGGTCTGTAACCTCAGATCTTATGATATGGTAACTGATTGTATGCATTGCACTCTGTACTGTGACAGATCAGGGGAAGAGAGCTATAGTGAGGCATTTCTGGAAATTGATAACAACATACAGTGAAGAAAATACGTATTTGAACACCCTGCTATGTTGCAAGTTCTCCCACTTAGAAATCATGGAGGGGTCTGGAATTTTCATCGTAGGTGCATGACCACTGTGAGAGAGATAATCTAAAAAGAAAAATCCAGAAATCACACTGTATGATTTTTTTAACTATTTATGTGATACAGCTGCAAATAAGTATTTGAACACCTGTCTATCAGCTACAATTCTGACTACCTCTTAGTCCGCCTTAAAAAGTCCATCACCACTCCATGTATTATTCTGAATCAGATGCACCTGTGTTCAGTCGTTATCTGCATAAATACACCTGTCCACCGCATGCAATGAGTAAGACTCAAACTTGAAACATGGCCAAGACCAAAGGGCTGTCCACAGACAGCAGAGACAAAATTGTACAACTCCACACGACTGGAAAGCGCTACAAAGAAATTGCCAAGCAGCTTGGTGAAAAAAGGTCCACTGTTGGAGCAATCATTAGAAAATGGAAGAAGCTAAACATGACAGTCAATCTCAATCGGAGTGGAGCCCCATGCAAAATATCACCTCGTGGGGTCTGAGTGATCCTTAGAAAGGTGAGGAATCAGCCCAGGACTACACAACAGGACTTGGTCAATGACCTGAAAAGAGCTGGGACCACTGTTTCCAAGGTGACTGTTGGTAATACACTAAGACGTCATGGTTTGAAATCATGTATGAGACGGAAGGGTCCCCTACTTAAACCAGCACATGTCAAAGCCCATCTTAAGTTTGCCAATCAACATCTGGATGATACAGAGAAGTCATGGGAGAAGGTTTTGTGGGCAGATGAGACCAAAATTGAACTTTTTAGGCATAATTCCATTCACCGTGTTTGGAGACAAATGATGAGTTCCATCCCAAGAACACCATACTGACTGTGAAGCATGGGGGTGGTAGCATCATACTTTGTGGATGTTTTTTTTTTTGCATATGGGACAGGACGACTGCACTGTAGTAAAGAGAGGATGACCACTGCCATGTATTGTGAAATTTTGGGGAACGTCTTTCCCTTACTGAGAGCATTGAAGATGCGTCGTGCCTGGGTCTTTCAACATGACAATGACCCGAAGCACAGAGCCAGGAAAACCAAGGAGTGGCTCCGTAAGAAGCATATCAACTTATTTGAAGCTGTATCACACAAATAAATCATTAAAAAGTCATCCATTCTGATGTCTGGATTTTTCTTTTTGGATTATCGCTCTCACAGTGAACATGCACCTACAATGAAAATTTCAGACCCCTCCATGATTTCTAAGTTGGAGAACTTGCAATATAGCAAGGTGTTCAAATACTAATTTTCTTCACTGAATGGGAATTGAACATGGGTGATTTGTCTGCTGACAAACCAGGTGTCGCCTTTTCGGTGTTCCTGACTCCCGAACAACTCAAATGGTATATGATGGGGGATACTCTGGATCCTTCTATGCCTCCTTGTCACCCACATGTCTCCTTGATGGCTTCGCCTCAGTACACAGCGAAGGATCTTGGTCCGTTTGTCCTGGCATGCACACAGGCCACAGATTGGCAAAATTCATTTCACTCTTAATTGCTCTGTTCCTCATCACTTCTTATTTGATTCCGTCAAACACATTTTTACCAACTTCTGGATGAACACCATGGACGTGTAACCACCAACCTGGATGAATATATGTTCCTCAATATTCTGTAAAAGAGGTTGAGATGATTGGCATTGCGGAAACAAGTGACAGCCTGCTCAAAGCAGGGGTGTTATGTGAAATTCCTGTCTCTGGAAAGTTTCGCATGGTCCATGATCGGTGAGCAATTAATGCGGCCGTTCTAAATCCCACTTTGCCAGTCCCGAAGCCCGACTCGACATTGTCCTAAATTACATAACCCACACTCATTTCACTTGCATTGACTTGGCTAATATTTTCTTTTGCATTCCACTCCATCCCTCAATGAAGCATTTTTTTGCTTTCACTTGGAATATTGTTTGCTACTCCTACAATCGGCCTGCTCAAGGTTTTGTCCTTTCCCCTGGACTCAACAACTGTCAGGGTTCTGCTGGCCCATCCCTGGCTGTGCAGTTCCCGCACAGCCGCACTGATTACACCTGCGCCTCATTGTGGTTGATTAACCTCTGTATATTGTCAGATAGGTTGCCATACCACAAATAGCAATGGAGCGAATTGATAACATTTGGGGTGTAGGGCTTAAGGTTCATGTTTTGAGCTGAGCCACCAACTCTCAAATTGAACACCAGATGTTGCCAAACAAAATTATACTTGATTGGGTCACCAGCACGGCAAAAATCTCTCTGATAAACGTAGCCTACCCACTTATCTTCTCATTGCATTGCATACCTATACCAAAGTCAGTAACCTTATATAAACCTGATTATTTTTCATATCTTTGTATTACATACATATATCGGGGTTAGCAACCTTAAGAACCCAGTTATTGTTACATCTTTGTATTCACATCTTGTTTCTGATATAAAGAGAGTGACAGGATGCAACTGTCAAGCCACACCTAACGTTTTTCAAGATGGTTGCAGCATCAAGTTACTGAACAGGAAGCCCGTCACACTCGAATGACCACGCAGGAAGTCAGCAAGCATAAATAGATTTCAACTAATTTTCCACTAGACTTTTAGCAGAAAATAAGATGCTTTGAAACAGCTTTGTGAAAAGAATATAAACTGTGTATGGCTGTCTCTCTCAGACAAGGCAACACATGATGAGGAACCAACTAAAACAAGCCTGAGAATGCATGAGAGAATTGTATTCACAAGAATGATACATTTATGCTATTGTTCAAAATTAGGGTGAAACCAAACACGAGTTGTGGTTATATTTTTTAAAAGATGCATTTATTAATTAAAGGGAGAATGACAAAATTGAGTGAAGCTAAAGAAGGGCGTAACAAGTCAAGCCAGGAATGGCAAATGGGGCCCGATAGGATGAACCAAGGGGCTTATCTTCTCGGTGCGTCCAGAAATGTCATGCTCAGAGATTGCGTATGGTGTGTTACTCGGCATAAGAATTTGCCATTGGCCGCATACGTGTTACAGAACTGTTGTGTCTGAAAGGCCACTGCGCTCAAAGCCTCAACTACCCTTGGATTGGCGTCCGATCCCAAGTCAATAAAGGGTGTATCTGAACAGGTACGACCCTCTGTGCTCAAGGTGACTTGAAGCAGTGCTCGATTCGATACCGCCGCAGTGTAATTCACACTCACCAGAGTCGTTATCATGAAGGTAGAACACTTGGCCCTGACCGGACAGTGAGCTATTAAGTGGCCCAGCTGTCCACAGTAAAAGCATTGGCCATCTTGCCGGCGTCGCAGTCGTTCCTCTGCCGGGCCATCGAGCCTCTCAACCTGTATAGGCTCCGTCATGGTTATGGGCGTCGGCAGAACACCATTCCTACTGTGAAGCATGGTGTTTAGAGGGTGTTTTTCTGCACTTGGGACAGGACGACTGCACTGTAATAAGGAGAGCATGACCACGGCCATGTATTGTGAGATTATGGGGAACAACTTCTTTACCTCAGTCAGAGCATTGAAGATGGGTCGTGGCTGGGTCTTTCAACATGACCATGACCCAAAGCAAACAGCCAAGAAAATCAATGATGGCTCCAAAAGAAGCATATCAAGGTTCTGGTGTGGCCTAGCCAGTCTCCAGACCTAAACCCATGAGAAAATTGTTGGAGGGAGCTGAAAATCCATGTTTCTCAGTGACAGCCTAGAAACCTGTCTGATCAAGAGATCTGTGTAGAGGAGTTGGCCAAACTCCCTCCTGTAGTGTGTGCAAACCTGGTGAACAACTACAGGAAACGTTTGACCTCTGTAATTGCAAACAAAGGCTACTGTACCAAATATTAACTCAGGTGTTCAAATATTTATGCAGCTGTGTCACGCAAATAAATTGTTAAAAAAAAATCCTACATAGTGATTTCTGGATTTTTCATTTTTAGATTATCTCTCTCACAATGGAAATGCACATACGATGAAAATTTCAGACCTCTCCATGATTTCTAAGTGGGAGAATTTGCAATATAGCAGGGTGTTCAAATACTTATTTTCTTCACGGTATATCCCAGAAATGTTTTCAGTGTAACTGAATTTCCTTCGACATGGCTTATGATATTGATGACTTTCGACGTAAATGATCCATCAAATAAACCGCTGGGATAGGCTTCAGCCCCCGTACACGGAAGCATCTTGCGGCCACACATGAACCTACGTAAACCTATCTGCGACAGACATTTTCTTTACTTTTTTTAAATACGCATTGGACTCATTTGAGAACAATGCATATTAAAAAAAAAAGTCTGTTGGGGAGAGGTTTACTGAAGTTTAACATGTGGCCACAACACGCTTCAGCGTACGTTACATGTTTTGGAGACAATGTTAGAGAGAGCAGTGCATGTCCAGAGCTGACATAGTGAGTATATTGGTGGAAGGATGATGAGGATGGAGCTTCTAGCCAAAAGATCATTCTATCAGAAGGCTAGAGAGAAGGTTGATGGATGTTGTGAGGGAAGACATGAGGGCTGTTTGTGTAAGACGGGAGTATGCAGAAGATAGCCTCACATGGGAAAAGATGACAAGGAGTGGGTGTCATAAGCATGAGGCAAGGAACCAGGCCCAACTGCTGGACTCTGAGAAAAGGGACATATACATATATTGACATGTTGAGAGTGGTTTTATTCAAAACTGAGGTCATACACGGTTAAGCAGTCCGAGAAGGCAGAGGCACAAAAAAGGCAAGGTCCAAAAACGTGAAACAAGATCCAATAACTATGAGGCAAAACTTGGAAATGTGAATGAGACGTAACGAGACTATAGTGGTACAGGAACGCTGTGATGAAGTAAAGCACTACACAACACTTGCATACTCACGCACGATAGTGGAGTATCCAATACACAGTAGCACAACGAACTGTCAAATGCAAAAGACACATGCCTGGTCTAATTAGTGTCCATGCAGTGCAGGTGTGGGACTCCTGCCGGAGGCAGCTCTACCCAGGATAGTAGCTTGGCCATGCCCCTGACGAAGCCCCGTCCCAAGATGCAGATTCCAGACATGACAAAAATAAATAAAATGGGGAAGGTTGGAAGGGGGCCAGGAGGTGGGCACACATCCCCCACCCCAGTCTGTCTGGTGGCCGTCCAGGCAGAGGAAAGCGAGGAACCTGGCTGAGAAGTTCAGCAGGTCAGCCAGGACGGCAAGCACCAGAGTCCCCACGGTACGACTCGGACGTCCTCGAGGGGGGTCCCAAAGGCACAGAGAGAACCAGACAGGAGTGTGTGACAGCTGAGGACAAAGCCCTCCAGAGGCAGTGTCGAGAGCCAGCGGCTGCCGATTCTGGCAGAGGGCCCCCGAGTTTGGGCGAAAGGCCGCTGTGGTTCAGGCCAGAGGCAGCTCCACCCATTGCAGTGACTTGGCCATGCCCCTGACAGAGCGACCCCAAATTGGACAAGCCGAAAGGAAAGGAGAAAGGAAGAAGAAGATGATCAGAATAGGTGATTGCATATTGATTGGCTAGATTTGTTTATATTTTGGAAAATATAGTCAACTATTTGTCCTGTCTTTTTAGAACACAGACTGAAATACAACATTGTCTCCTGTGTGATCTGTGGAGCTCCAGTAAAAACAATTATCAAACAATTATTATTTGTTCATTTAGAGTATTTGCTCAGATGCAGACAGTTGGAGGTTTCTTTTTTTAAGGCGGCATTTATTTGAGGGGCTCTGTTGATATATATGCTTAAAGCATCACTGTCATGTTTCTGAAAAAACGGCAGCCAACATGGACCCAGGGGTTTTTTCCACCACAAAACATGATTTGAACGTGTACAGCTTTTTGTAACTCCCGCCTTGAAAATCCTCTCAGGGATTTGTTTTCCAGAAGAGCAGGAAGTGACATACATGGCAGGACCGCGCTCAAGTGGACTCATTAGTTTCATGAGTTTTACCTCCGGGAAGGTAGCTCGTTGTTCCTTCGTGTTAGCCAAAATGCCGGCTCGTTGCATTGCTGGACATTGCTTGAACACTCAGGAGGGTGGGTTTACCCTTCATAAGTTTGCAAGAGACCCGGTTCGTCGCGAAAAATTGCACGGTGCAAAGGATGAGAACCTCATGGGTTCCAAATGACAGGTAGGTGTGTATACAGCTACTAAAATAAACAATAGTTGGGGGGTGGCGTAATCCATAAATCAGGTTTGCTAAATGTGTCAATGTGCGTATCGGAAGGCTTCCATGCAGCAGCCGCTGAAGGATGGCCTCCACAGGCCTTGTGGATCACTACGCTGGCTGGCTCCTTGTCGACAAGGCCGAGCCAGCTGCGACCTTGTTGGCTCATCGCTGCGGTCACTCATGTCCACTGCGAAAGTGGACGTTTATGACTGAAGTGGGCATTTATAACCGCCGTGCAGAGGTGGATAGGGCGGGGAGGTGGTTTGGCCGTGATCCGCATGTCATCTAAATATGGCTCGAAACAATAGGGTAATATTGCCCCAGACACGTCACTCGGTTGTAAGATGTTTTCTTCGAAAAGACCTTCCGTGTCTCAAGGGGCTTGTCCTACAGAGGGGGCCACAGCGTGTTTTCAATGATGAATGTCCGGGGTAACGTCACGGACAGCAAATGCAGCCAATATGGCGACCACTTGGAAGTCGTCGAATTAGACTTCTGCAACTTTGCGCATGGATGACGCGCTCTCTGCTCATATTTATTTTTTACATTTTCTACAACTAATCCAATGTTGGGTCGCGGAGGCGTTATTTTTTGGAGGGATGCCCAGAATTCCCTCTGGCCAGCCACTTCATTCAGCTCTTCCGGGGTATCCCGAGGCATTACCGGGCCAGCCGCGAGATATAGTCATGCCAGCATGTCCTAGATCATCTCCTGGGTTTCCTTCCAGTGAGACGTGCCCAGGGAGGCATCCAGGAAGCATCCGAATCAGAAGCCCAAGCCATTTCATCTGGATCCTCTCAATTAGGGTGGGGGGGGGGGGCTCGACTGTGAGCTCCTCCTTGGATGACTCAGCATCTCACCCTATCTCAAAGAGAGAACCCAGACACCCTTAGGAGAAAACTCATCTTGGTCGCTTGTATCCAGGATCCTGTTCTTTTGGTCATGACCTGCACCTCGTGACCATAGTTGAGGGTAAGAATGTAGATCACGCAGTAAAGTTTGACTGAATTCCTTCTTTACAACATGGACTGATACAAATTTTGCATCTCTGCTGACACTGCACTCCAGCACTCCGAAATAGACCTTACCGGGGAGGCTGAGGAGTGTGATTCCCTGTAGTTGGAACACACCCTTCTCTCCCCCTTCGAAAAAAAGGGACACCACCACCCCAGTCTCCGAATCCAGAGCCACTGTCCCCAATGTCCACGTGATGTTCCAGAGGCATATCAACCAGGACAGCTTCATAACAGCCAGAGCCTTTTGGATTTCTGGGAAAATCTCATCAACAGGGGCCTTGCCCCCGAGGAGCTTTTTTACCGCCTCTGTGACCTCAACCCCGGAGATTGGAGAGCCCGCCTCAGAGAATCCCAACTCTGCTTCCTCAGTGTAATTGAGGAGGTCTTTGAAGTATTCTCCCCAACAATTCACAACGTCCCAAGTCAATGTCAGCGGCGCCCTATTCTCACTATAAATAGTATTGAGGGTGCACTGCTTCCCCCTCCTGAGATGCCAGATGGTGGACCAGAATTTCCTCAAAGCCATCAGGAAGTTTTTCTCCATGGCCTCACCAAACTCCTTACATACCCCGTTTTTTGTTTTAGTGAATACCAAAGGTGCATTCTGCTTTGCCAATCGGTACCCATCACCTGCCTCAGGAGTCCCACAGGTCAAAAAGTCCTGACAGGACTGCTTTTTCATCTTGATGGCATCTTTCACCATTGGTTTTATTCAACCAGTTACAGTATTTGTGAAAACAAGTGTCTCAGAGCATAAATAAAATCATTTTCAAAATCTGACTTGGTATTATTGTTACTGTTGTTAGTAGTCAAAGCCATAGTAGTACTTATAGTAGAAGTTGTAGTAGTAGTAGTCGTACTAGTAGTCGTCATAGTAGTTATAGTCGTAGTAGTCGTAGCATGCTCCCCTCAGCTTTCTCACCTTCTTGTCAGAGGAGAATATGTACAGGGCCAAAGGTTTGTCTCTCTCATTGATAAAATGAATGGCTTCATCCAAGCCACTCACTGTCACAATGGGCAATAGTGGACCAAATATTTCTTCCTGCATCAGCTTGGAGTGAGGGGGCACATCCTTCAGTATGGTTGGGGCTGTTTGAGCAAGCATTCTGTTAACACAAATTATAACCTTACATGGCTACTGTGTACAATGATATAAAATGGGCCCCTACCAATATAGCGCTCTGAGGCATCACATTGGCCACCAAGCACAGGTGCATAACCCTCCATCAGACCCACAATTCTATTGAAGTGAGTTATGTTAATGATGCGACCATAGTCCGGTGAAGATTTGGGGTCAGGGCCATAAAATTCCTGTGAGAAATTAAGGTTGTCCATGAACTGCAATTTTGTTCACTTTATCATGAGATTAGACCTAACGTTGTACATTACCAAAAGAGTTTGGCGGATGCACTCCACAACACAGCCTTGCACACAAGGTTCACACAGTATGTAGTCTGGAGCAATACATGTCTGACCACAGTTGGCAAATTTTCCCCATGTTATACGACTAAAAAACAAAAAAGAAGAAAAATCACAGTTAACAGATGATACAACTGAAACTTAGGGTGATTTTGCTCTTTATTCCACAGTAAATGTATGACAAAAGCGGAAACCCTTTGTACTAAACGCCAAAGCTACAATTTACACCCATTAAGTCTGGGTAGTTCCTGACTTGATATAATTAAAAAGGGTACAAATTTACAACCTCATTCCTTCATATAAAACCTATATTTTCTTGCAGACACCACTGTGTAGTTCCTTGATAAAGTCACTTGATAGCAATGGAAAAAAAAATTGAGGTAGAGAAGCAACAAATAGCAAGCTAGGACTTTTGGGTTGGGCTGAACCATTGTGTGTATACGCAGTAATCCATGTGTAAGTGGAGCATTGATACTGCTCTTGACTGTTGTGGCAATAGTCAATATGAGTGGAAACCCTATATACAGAATGAACTGGGGATAACTGCTGGCAATTTAATAATAGTAATGATAATAATCCCTCTTGCAATTGACTTCTGAAACTGCTAATTTACAATTCAACTGGAACATGCTCCCATTTTTTTTTCGTCTTGAGTTTGTTGTCACATTTCTGCCGGGCCAATTATTCTTATAGTAATCCCTCGTTTTTCGTGGTAAATTGGAACCACGCGCGAAAAGTGAAAAAAAGCAAAGTAGTTCATGTGCATACCATTGATCAGTCGGAGACTTCCCCTGGAGGCGCAGTGTGGGTAACAGAATATTTAATCTACAGCACAACATTTATACTTTGCATACTTGGGACAAAAATTACAACAGTACAAGTGTCGAGTTAAACAATAACAATAAAACTATTATTATTTTACTGCAGTACAGAAAGTCACAAACAAAGCAAATGGATTATGTCTTCTCATGTAGAGCACCGAATCTCCTCAACGCACTGTTGTGACGCCACTTCCATCGCCCCGCTGTTACACCGCTTCCATTCCACTGGTGTGAGATCACTCCCATTTCGTGTTGGGGCGTCTCCTCCTCCAACAGGAGGAACTTTTACTCGCAAGAGAGCATGGGATCTGTCTCTCTCACCATCTCCACAAAATTGTCTTATTTATCTCCTTAGGGTGGTCCAAAACATAACAAACACTGCAAACAAGATAAATAAAGCAACTGTGAGTCACTAAACAAAGCAACCATAAGCAAACAAAGCAAACGTGAGTCAATGTAAGCATATTAAGCATAACAAAAGAGCATTAAAAGCAATACAAGAGAGCAAATATAAGATAACTTTCTGTACAATTAATCCATTTAATCCAACACCCTGTACAAGGACATAACCCCCTCAACACAATTGCTAAACGCCACAGCTCATACCATATTGTTGCATACTTTTGAAATTTTTCAAACTTACCTTTGCTTGCCAAAAAGCCTGATCCTCAAGGGGGTGAATCCCTCATTACAGCTTGAGGTTCATCGTCACACATTTCGCTTCCTTAATTAAAGTGGTTTTATGGATGTTTACCTCATCATTCTTAATGTAGCACCCCGCTGATTCATTCACGCAATACAGCACCACAAATAGTGGGAATAGTTCTCACTAGCCGCCGTTTCTTCAAGCTAATGGTTAATTTTGAGTAAATCACAATATTGATCACAATACTTTCTACTAATGAGATGACTAACAGTAAGGTGAATGAGCAGGAAGCCGTGGTGTCAGATGCTGCTGCCAGTGATGCTGTGCACTAGAATGCAGAAAAGTCACGCCGGCTGGCGAGAGCTGAGCTTGATATAAACGGACACAGAAGGATGGGCGGTAGCTGAGCTCGCGACACACTTTTTTTTCATTACCTCTACTTTCCTGCTTTAAAATACATGAAGACAACATAGCAAATAGTGCTTCGTTGAAAGTGTTGAGGGAATGTGAACCTCAGAGACGGATCATTAACAGAATGAGAATGAGTGATTCAGTACATTTAAAAGAACCACCGTGCCCATCACTGGCACAGACTGGAGTTTCTTTGAAAATTCAGATGGCAACCCTGATGAATATATGCACACTGTCACTATCAATTCTATATCAGCTTCTGTGAAGAGGTGTGAGAACCAACAAAGTAATTTCATACGTTCAATAACACACAACCGTGATTCACTGCTAAACTTGAGCAAGTTCGTCAGGCTCAAGAGGATGCATATTCAGGTGAGGATAGGACCCTGAATCATTGCATTAGAAACCAGCTGACAAAAGCAGGGGTCGGGAACCTATACCTGGCTCTTTTGGTGGTTGCGTATGGCTCGCAGAGCCCTGATAACAACATACTGTATCCATTGCGGTCAACCAGTCGATCCGAGGCAGTTTTGGTAGATCGTGTGACGGCACTATGGAGTAAAGTTAGATAGTTTACCATGAATGACTTTAAAGCCCAAGTGTCATCCCTATAAACATTCTGAAATAGATATTGTAATGAAAAATACATATAACATTATTCACTTCAATGTCTATATGAAAAAATAGACATGAGCGGAGAGCGCGTCATCCATGCGCAAAGTTGCCCAAGTCTCATTAGACATCCAAGTGGTCGCCATATTGGCTGCATCTTCTGTCTGTGACGTCACACTGGGGACATTCGCCATTGAAAACAAGCTGTGCCACCTACGTTGGGAGACGAACACGCCCCTTCTGACACGAAAGCTCTTCTGGAAGAAGAGAACATCTCACAACCAAGTGAAGTGACCGAGACAATATTACCTTATCGTTTCGAGCCATATTTAGATGATATGCAGATCATGGCCAAACTGCATGTGACCAAACTACCTCCCTGCCCAATCCACCTCCACGCTGCAGTGCTAAAAACAACGGCGCCCGCGAGCGACGACGACGCCACGGCTAAACCGCCTCCCCGTCCGATCCACTTCCGTGCCAGAGATGAGCCATGTAGCCCGGCACCATGACGAGCCACCCCGGCCGAAGCCGTGTTGACAAGGCGAGCCACAAGGCCAGCTCGGCCTTGTCGACAAGGCCAGCAGCGATTCACAAGGCCGACTCGGCCTTGTCGACAAGCCCGGTGGCAATCCACAAGGCCTGTGGAGGCCATTCTTCAGAGGCTGTTGCATGAAAGCCTTCCAATGTGCATGTCAACACATTTAACACCCCTGATTTACGGATTACGTCACCCCTCCCCCAACTATTGTTTTCTTTAGTAGCTGTATACACATCTACCTGTCATTTCGAACCCACGAAGCTCTCGTCCTTTGCACCTGTGCAATCCATTTTTCACGACGAACCGCGTCTTAAGTATGAAGAGCGAATCCATCCTTCCTAGTGTTCGAGCAATATCCAGCAATACAACGAGCTGGCATTATGGCTAACAAGAAGGAACCTTCCAGCAGGTAAAACTAGTATAAACAGACAGGACCGCTTGAGTGCGCTACTGCCCTTTACGTCACTTCCTGCTTCTCGTAAACAAATCCCTCGAGAGGATTTTCATGGTGGGAGTTACAAAAATCCATATACATCAAAATATTTCTTTCTGGTGAAAAAACGGCTGGGTCATGTGTTGTCCCACCATGAAAACCAAATTAAAATATATGGTAGAAGACAAATTAAAATTAGCTGCCAGTTTTACATTAATAGCATTAAAATAATGAATTTCATGACAGTGGACCTTTAAATCAGTCTGGCATGAATTACAATCTCAAACGAATTAAAAGAGACTTACCCCCAAGCTGAGACCAATAAAAGACTAACTGATAAGTTTTACTGCAGATTTGAAAAGGAAATTTTCACACCCCACAAACACCCAGCCGCACAACCAACCACCATCACACCTCTGACTTCTGCATTGACCATTCACAAACAGGGTGTGAGACATATCTTCAAACAAAAGATCAACAAAGAAGCGTCCCATCTTGCCAGGTCTGGAGATGATGCAGTCAACATCTTGATGCAGTCAACATGAGACTGCACTTCATCCTAGAACACTTCGACGGCGCGGGGGACTAGCGGGGATCCTGTTTGTGGACTTCAGCTCTGTGTTCAAACACAAAAAAAAAACCCAAGTTTCTTCAGTGCACCATCTCAGCTGCAATCTGGCAGTAGAAGTACAGGTTCCTTCCACCTCATCTACACGCACCACCAGCACCAGAGCTCCCGAAAGTTGAATCGTCACTCTTGTCTCTCTACATGACTGACTGCACCTCACCGCACCCAGCTGTCAAGGTCCTGAAGTTTGCAAACATTTCAGCCATCAGCCTCATCAAAAAGTCTGCACATCGACGGGAAGTAGAGCGAGTTGCAGCCAACGCAACCTAGAGCTGAACACGCTCGATTATCGTGGACTTCAAGAGGTATCCGTTGACACAGATGCCCCTCATTCTGTCCAACTGCCCAGTCTCAACCGCTGAGAGCTTCAAGTTCCTGGGAATTATCCATACCTGCCTAGTGGTACACTTTTGGCGTAATTTGTACAAATGAAATCTCATTTTAAAATGTGTACAGCATACACTGTAAATTGCCAAACTACAATCTTTAGTGAAAAAGCCGGAAGCCAATATCTGCTTAGCTTTACATGCATTGATGCTGCTGATTGGCTAATTAGAAAATTATCATGATATTTTTTTCCACTTGAGAATTCCCCCCTTGTTTCTGGACACATTGTTTTCGGTTCACCAGTTGAAAAAGTACAAACATTTGGAGAGATCATATTGTTTGAAGTACAAGTAATCTAATTTAAATGGCAGAACCAACAAGAAAGAAAAGGAAAGTGCATGGATGGCATCTAACAGTGTGGGAAAGGCAGACAAGAGAATAAGCAGGTAGGATTCAATCGTCCACAAAAGGCTCAGAATCTTCCTTCTCTGTGCTTGTAACGCAGAAGTAAAGGTCTCCGCCTCTGGATTTTATGACATTCACAAGCATGATGAGACAAATGGACACACAATGAAGCTGTTTATAGAATGAAAACATTCAACCCCATTGGCGAGCATTTTCCTTCAAGTAAAATCACGGTGCAACAAGAAGAGAGAAAATATTTACATAATTTGCTGCCAAACACCAATCTGCCTCTGACGGTATCCAATTGTTTCACAGTGTTCCTTAAAGATATTCGTACAGATTTAAAGATTGCAAAGGTAAATTCTTTTTTATACATTCAAAATGTTATATTTCAAGTGTCTGTTTTTAGAAATAGTTTTTTTAAGTAACCAGCTGGATTACACACATGCTGTAAATCTAACACAAAAATGTGAATTTGAAGAGAAGAATGGGATGACTACCAATTCTCGTGAATGGAAGGCAATTTGAAAAGACTGATACAGACCATTTCTGGGCAGGCATTATAAAAATGGAATCTGTACTTGACATAACTCCTTTCCTTTATGAAAAAAAAGATTGTTCACGCTTCTTTTATGCTTCCCACAGCAATGCTGAATGTGAATTCCAAGATGGCTCCTACCAGTGTGGCAGCCTTTACCATGTTCTCCCTGGTACTGTATATGTTTGTGTGTTTTTCAAGTGTCTCAGGACTCAAATGCACAAGAGTCTTTTCCTTCCTTTTTTTTCAAAAACTCTGGCCAATTCGCTGAATCTTTTTCCGGAGTTGCTCATCGCAAAGCTTTGAAGAGCGCAGCGAGCCGGTACACAACACCACCTGCGAAAGAGGGGACATCACCTAACGCTTCCGGCGATCTATCTTGCAAACCTACGCTCCCTAGCAAACAAAATGGATGAACTTCAGCTTCTGATTAAGACCTGCAAAGACTTTGGACGTTGTGCGGCTCTGTGCTTCACAGAGACTTGGCTTTGTGGATGAGTGCCCGACACTGTCATCACGCTCAGGGTTCCACCTCCATCGTGCGGACCGTGTTGCTAAGCTAACACAGAAATCGAAAGGCGGTGAAATATGCTTTTATATCAACGAGAAATGGTGCACGGACGTTACACAACTCAGCACACACTACAGTCCACTTTTAGAGTCGCTGTTTTTTAACTGCAAGCTATTTTATTTGCCACATGAGTTCACATCTTTTATCCTAGTCGGTGTTTATATTCTGCCTCAAGATAGCATGAATGCAGCACTGCTAACGCTTGCCAAGAAGATAAACGAGATTGAGAAAAACACCTAGATTCACCCCTCGCAGCTACTCCTCCTCTACCACTGCGTCACGTGTCCCTACCCCAGGAGAACAAGAGCAACAAAGGGGTCCCACTTACCCCAGCAGCAGCCAGAGCAGAGGAACTAGGAGAACGGCAGCCAGCACCACCCCAGGACCCATGGAACATGGGTGAGTCACCATCACACAGCCAGTACTCCGAGAGACATCGACCCAGTGGTCCATATCCCCTATTCCCGAGCTCGCGAACGGGTAAAAGAAATAAAAATAAATGGCCCGCACCCACAGAATATGGAACTGCAAACAGAGACAAGAGAAGAAAATCCCCACTTCATGTGTTGTCCCACCATGAAAACCAAATTAAAATATATGGGAGAAGACAAATTAAAATTAGATAATCATAATAACGATAATGACAATAGCTATATACTGTAATCCAACAACAACTAGAAACTGGACAACAAAGAATACCAAAGTCTAAAGTCGATTTCATCCTCGGGAAAATATTCGTGGTACAGTGCCTTGTGAAAGTATTCTGTCACGATGCGGGGCTCAAGGGTGGACCCAAATGCACGACTCCAGAGACAGCAGACAGTACAGAGGAAACCTTTATTCGGTCCGAGGTCTGAGATCAGGTAGACAGTCCAAACAATCCGAAGTACCAGTACGGATGGGCTTACGAGGGTGGTCAGTGGACAGGCGTGGGTCGGTGCACGGAGATCAGAAGTCAGGAAAGCAGGAGTGCGGGAACGAGGCATCAAGAGCAACGATCTAGCGGAGTATTTGTCGTCCCCCGGGTCCTATATGTACTGGGTCTAATCAGTGTTCATGAGGCGCAGGTGTGCACCTTCTGATTAGCTGGCCACGCCCAGCCCGGGCTGGAATCCAGGAGCATGACAGTACCCCCCCCCCCTCAACGGCCAGCTCTGGACGGCCCAGGAGCATCAGGGTGAGCCGCGTGAAAGTCCCTGATGAGGGAGCGGTCCACGACGAAGCGGGAGGGGATCCAAGAGCGCTCCTCCGGGCCATATCCCTCCCAGTCCACCAGGTACTGGACCCCCCTTCCTCTGCGGCGGGAAGACAGCAACCGGCGCACAGTATACACCAACCCACCGTCGACCATGCGGGGGGGGGGGGGGGAGGACTGAGCGGAGGAGCCAGCGACGACGTGCCATTCGGGCGAAGTCTGCTGACGTGGAACGTAGGGTGCACCCTCATCGACCTGGGCAGTTTCAGAGAGACGGCGACCGGGTTGATAACCTTGGAAATCGGGAACAGGCCAACGAACCTGGGAGCAAGTTTGTGGGATTCCGTCCGCAGCGGGAGATCTTTGGTGGAGAGCCACACTCGCTGTCCCACTCTGAGCTCTGGTGCGGCCCTTCTCTTGCAGTCCGCTGCGGCCTTGTAGGCGCTGCTCATGCGCAGCCGTGTCCTCCGAGCTGCTTCCCAGGTCCGTTTGCAGCGTCGCACCACGGCCAGGGCTGACGGGACCGCGGAGTCTGTGGCCAGTGGAGGAAACAGGGACGGAGGGTAGCCATGCACGACATGGAGTGGAGCCATACCTGTTGAAGCGGAGGGTAGAGAATTGTGGGCATACTCCACCCACTTGATGTGCTGGCTCCACGTGCTCTGGTCCCTGGATACCAGACATCGAAGACCGGTCTCTAATTCCTGGTTAATCCTATCAGTCTGGCCATTAGACTCTGGGTGATGACCCGATGTCCGACTAGCCGAAGCGCCGATGAGGTTGCAGAACTCCTTCCAGAAACGGGCGCTGAATTGCGGACCCCTGTCCGAAACCATGTCCTGGGGTAGGCCGTGGTAACGGACGACCTCGTCTAATACCAACTGGGCTGTCTGCTTGGCCGACGGGATCTTCGGAAGCGGCACAAAGTGGACCATCTTTGAGAAACGGTCCACTACGGACAGCACCACTGTGTTCCCTTGTGAAGGCGGCAGGCCGGTGACGAAGTCCATCGCGATGTGTGACCACGGACGAAAGGGGATGGACAGGGGTCGCAACTCACCAACAGGCCGTAGGCGGGAAGTCTTATTGGCAGCACACACCGGGCAGGCGTTGACGAACTCCCTTACGTCCTTGCTGAGGTTAGGCCACCAGAACCTTTGTTCGACCACTGAACGCGTCTTCGCCATACCCGGGTGGCAGACCGTCTTGTTGGTATGGGCCCAGTTGATGACGTCTCCCCGCAGAGATGGGATGACGAAAAGGCGGCCCTAATCAAAAAGATTTTCAACATCTCAAGGAGCACTGTGCAAGCTATCATATTGAAATGGAAGGTGTATCAGACCACTGCAAATCTTTCAAGACCCGGTTGTCCTTCTAAACTTTCACCTAATTAATAATTTTTAATAATTAATAATTTTATATCTTTATGTTTGAAGCCTGAAATGTGGCGAAAGGTTGAAAAGTTCAAGGGGGCCGAATACTTTCACAGTAACTGTATTTCAGATGGCAACCTACCAGGCAAAGAACTCTAGAGTCTAGATTTAGCATGTTAGGAAAAGGTGACCAGTTATCTATGAATACAGGATATCCAATTGATTTTGTCATTTTGCTGATATTTTTTCCAACTCAAAATATTCTTTGATGAGATTTAGCCACTGATTAATGTTAATGGGTTGTTTGTTTTTCCAGTTTAATAGAATTATTAAAAATGGGATGAGTAATGGTTGTGTATAATTATTAGGAAGGTCAATTGATTTTAAATTGCCAAGTATACAGACTCTAGGGGAAAGTGGAATCCTAAAGATCAAAATATGAGTTTTTGTGTCACTGAAGTCCAGAAGCATTGAATTCGTGTGCATTCCTAAAAAGCATGAAAATGTGGATCGAGGGTATTTTGTGTACATTGTCCACAAATATTCAATGGAGAAAAGCCCATTTTATGCATAGTTTAATGGGTAAAATGTACTCAAAGGAGTACTTTATATTGTATGAGCTGTAGATTTGTATTTTTTTGTCATTGTTATTGTGATACATCTGTGTCCGGTAGTTACGGTCAGTAGACATGGAGAGATCTTCCCATTTAGTGATTGGTAGGTGTTTTGATTTAGTAAATAAAATACATTTTTAACCCTTGAAAGATTTATTTTACTTTGCGGGAGAAGCTTGACTATTTGCTTGACAAACTCTGGAAGAAAATTCTCGGTTGTTGCTTGGAATTCTTGGAACAGTTCAACACGTATCCTAAAAATATTATTGTTAAATAGTTGTTGGAGGTGATCAATTTCATGTTGTTCTCAGTTGCTAAAGTCTTCTTCTTTCCCTTTCGGCTTGTCCTGTTAGGGGTTAGCAGCGTGTCATCTTTTTCCAGATGAGCCCATCTCCTGCATCTTATTCTCTAACACCCACTGCCCTCATGTCTTCCCTGACAACATCCATCAACCTTTTCTTTGGTCTTCCTCTCGCTCTTTTGCCAGGCAGCTCCACCCTCAGCACCTTATTTCTCATTTCTAATCTTATCCAACCTGCTCTTTTCCTAGAGAGAACCTCAACATCTTCATTTCTGCTACCTCTAGCTCTGCTTCCTTTTGTCTCTTAAGTGCCAACATCTGTAATCCATACATCATGGCTGGCCTCACAACTGTTTTAGAATCTCTGCCTTTCATCCTAGCAGAGACTCTTCTTTCACACAACACACCAGACACCTTCTGCCAGCGGTTCCAACCTGCTTGGATCAGTTTCTTTACTTCCTTACCACACTCACCATTGCTCTGAATTGTTGACCCCAAGTATTTGAAGTCGTCCACCCTCACTCTCTTTTCTCCTTCTAGTCTCACTCTCTCCCTTCCACCCCTCTCATTCAGACACATACCTGATACCTTATGCAGTCCCACCTATACTTTAAATTATTCTGTGACACCTACGGCAAAGCTCACCACTGTTATGCTGTCCTCCTACATGTCCTGTACTATTCCAACATATTTGTATGTTATATGTAGCCCAGACTTACACATGCAGTACCACAGTTCCTCACTTGGTACTCTTCAATAGGCTTTCTCCAGCTCCACAAAGACACAATGTAGCTCCTTCTGACCTTCTCTGTACTTTTCCACTAGCATCTTCAAGGAAAATAATGCATCTGTGATAGTCTTTTTAGGCATGAAACTATACTGCTGTCAGATATGTCTGTCCTGAATCTAGCCTCCACTACTCTTTCCCATAATTTCATTGTGTGGCTCACCAAATGTATTCCTCTATAGTTCCCACAACTCTGCACAATGTGAACTAGCACACTTTTCCTCCATTCTTCAGGTATCCTCTCCCCCACTAGTATTCTGTTGAACTTAAGATGAACGCTCATATTTGTTTGGAAAAGTTTTAAGCCAGATGCCTTTCCTGATGCAACCCTTTTCATTTATCCAGGCTTGGGACTGGCCTACAGATTGCAGTGGCTTGTCCCTCCATGGGGCTGCATTTACCAGTTGCTAACATAAAGGGGTATATTATTAATTTCAAAATCTGGATTATACCATATTGGAAACACGTGCTGGGAGCTAAATGAGATCCTGTAGATTCTATACTTTGACACCAATTTGTTTAGGTGGCAGTGATTATTTGATTCTTCAAACATTTATGCCGTTTAAGACTAAAATAGACCGTATTTTCAGAATTGTAGTGGTCTTAAATTCTGTTCGACGTAGACAAGGCCCCAAATTAGACATGGCGGCTTACAATGTGATGCACATTATGTGCACACTGAGTTACAACATTTGGAAATATTGTTGTGTCTCTTATCCAGCAAAGTACACTTAAACACAGTGGTTACACAGTTAACATGCATGCTAGCATATGTTTTAGCATGTACTGTATATCCATCCATTTTCTTTGCAACTTATCCTCACAAGGGTCACAGGAGTGCTGGAGCCTATCGCAGCTATCAATGGGCAGGAGGCAGGATTCACCCTGAACTGGTTGCCAGCCAATCGCAGGGCGCATTGAGACAAACACCCGCACTCACAATCACACCCAGGGGCAATTTAGAGTGTCCAATTAATGTATGATTTTGAGATGTGGGAGGAAACCGGAGTTCCTGGAGAAAACCCATGCAGGCATAGGGAGAACATGCAAACTCCACACAGGTGGGCCTGGGATTGAACCCGGGACCTCAGAACTGTGAGGCCAATGCTTTCCAGCTGCGCCACTCTGATGTGTGCGTGCATGTGTGTGCGCTTGTATTGCTATCCTTGTGTGGACCACCTCTGAACACCTTTGCTCACAAGGACAGTTCTGCTGGTCCTCACAAAGATAATGCTTAGATAAGCTCCATTTGTCCTAATAAATGTTCTATAAAAGTTTCACAAAAGAGAGCTAGAAACCTCAGAACGCATGAGAACACACATATCCCCTGCGGCATTTTCATTAAAATCAAACTGTCCCATTATATGGACCGCGGAGATTTGATGCATTTCTGAGGAGTTGGTTTTGATATATAGAATATACAGCAGGCATGGCCAGAGTTTTTTTTTTTCTACCCCAAGTCTTACTTTTCAACCAGCCAGCCTCTTGTGAACGACCAGCGGCGGGGGTGGGGGGTGCATGCGCGGATCTGCGTAAATAGTAACCGGAAAGTGTTGTGTGCTAAGAGCCAGCAAAGCGAATACAACAGCGAGTCGATGCTCCGTGTTATTACTACTCCAGCCATTGAGCAAACAAAACAAAACTAATGTCATCTGTGGCACGTTTGGGTACTACAGGCAAAATTAAAATTAAACAGTCCCATCATATGGACCGGGGAGATTTGATGCTTTTCTGAAGAGTTGGTTTCGATGTAGAGAATATACAGCAGGCGTGGCCAGAGTTTTTTATTTTTTACCCCTTTTCATACTTTTCGACCAGCTAACCTCTCGCAAACGACTGGCGGCGGTAGGGGTGGGGTTGGGGTAGTATGCAGACGCGGCTCACCATAAATAGTAATTGGGAAGTGTTGTTTGCTTTCCATCCATTTTCCGCATGATGGTTGCAGGAGAGCTGGAACCTATCCCAGCTGCCAACAGGCAGTAGGCTGGTTACCCACACGCAGACACGGGGAGAACATGCAAATTCCATACAAAGAGGTCCGGGATTGAACAGCTGCGCCACCGTGTCGCCTCATAAAGGATGTTGTTGCTTATACAGTACCAGCACGAGAGTCTATAACTAAGCAGCTAATAACCAGTAATGATTAGATGTGTGCAAATTTCCCCACTAATGAACAAGCCGCAGCTGTGACAGCTACAGCTTTATCTTGTTAGGTTGACCCCACGGGAGGTTAAGGAAGGAGAATTTTGGGTGCATTTTCTCAGTTTAGTTGCACAACACGTCGGCATCTTGACTTAGCTAGAATGAATGGTCTGTAATACTAAGCACCTGCGATGTCAGGGATGGGGTCAAGGATGTTTCTTCCGTGTTTGGCTGTGAAAGCCAGCACATATCCTGATTTTGTTTGGATTTTCAAAATGTTCTTTATTTTCAAATTTTATTTTTCAATTAATGTCCAAAATATATGTAATTATAATAATATTACTTCACATTGGAGTGTTTATTGTACATATTCATTTTCAGGAGGATATTCCTTTAACTACTAGATAGATAGATATTCACCCAACCTGTGTGTCTAAGCATGAAAAGGTAGTAAAATAAGAGGCCCAGCACGAAGTTTATGCAGAACACAGCTGTATCACAAACTGGGAAATGTAATGGATGCTGTAGCTCCTATTAAAATTAAAACACCTTTGAATTACCCTGGAATAAAATGAAGGTGGAGTATGATCGTAAAGGCTTTTAAATCAAAGAAAAAAAATCTGTTAGGATCAGTACTAATCCTATATGAACTCGCTTGTAACAGGACCTCTGATGAGAGAGAACAAAGGTCTTGATTGTTCTCCACTTTTCTTGTTTGCACTGTTTTTACACGGTTTTAATTGCGATATATTGTGATATTTTTGTTTTGGGTAGCGTTCTGTACCCATTTTTTAAAGCGCAATTCTCAGTATCTCATGAACGCATTGAGCTAGAGGCCTGAAAATGTAGAATGTGCATGGACACATCATGCATGATGACTGTTCTGAATTTTGAACGTGTGTGACTTTCCCGAGTGTGAAAGGTCACCGCCATGAAATGTCACTGCCACTCAGCCCTTTTTTTAAGTGTAATTATCAATATCTCATGAATGTATTGCGCTATGGGCCTGAAAATTGAGATTGTGCATCAACATATCATGCGCTCTGAGTATTCTGAATTGCAAACGTGCGTGACCTTGCCAAGTATGAAGGTCAACGTCACTAGGCCTGTTTTTTTAAGCGTAATTCTCAATATCCCATGAACGTAATGCGCTAGAGGCCTGAAAATGTAGATGGTGCATAAAAATGGCTGCTTGACGGTATAATATATCCCTTTGATGTTGCCACTGTCAGCTGCAGTCTTGACCATGGAGTAGAGCTGGAGGCAATTCTCATTGGCGCACCTCTGGGCAATCTGCAAGATTTTTCGGCAGGCTTCCAGTCGGGTCAGCAGGTTCTGTTTGCTGTGGCTAAATTTATAGGCAGTTTCAGACAGAAGGCAGTCACGGCCTTCTTAGCTTCAACAGCAGGTCTTATATCCACAGTGTAAGTTTCAAACCAGTCTGTTGACTTTTTGGTTTGCTTTCCAAACGCCAACATTGCTGAGGTTTACAAAATGTCCTTCAAGTATTCTCATCTTTCCTGGGCTTTGTTGCTCTGCTAGCCTGGTAGACACCTTTCTAGAGCTGTGGTAAACTCTGCTCCCTTTGTTGGGTTTTGCATATTCCTGGTGTTGGTGCATGGTCAGCCAGCTCTCTTTGAGAGACAGGTTCTTCTGGTCTGTAGTTTCACCTTGCTGCACACTAACGAGTGGTCCGTATCGCATTCAGCGCTCTGGTAGCTGCGGGTTGTGTTGTCTTGTTATCTTGTATATCAAATAGATGAGACATATTTCAAGGATTCAATCTTTACTCACAAGTTGTCGACCATGTACCATTAACCCTTTCGGGCGACTCGCATATACTCTTTATACACTATATCCAGCTACTGAGCATGTCGGGTAATGTAGTGGTTATTCTCTCAAACACCACACGGATGAGCTCGACACATGGTAGCCTGAAACGTCTGAGAACACGATCAAGTTGGTGATAGTGCTTGGAGGTGGTGTGTCTCCAGGAGACTTGATGGATTGGTTTATGGTGCTCATTCGTGATAGACCTATGTGCCTGTACCACGCCTCTCCACCCCTGGAGTCACCCAAAGTCTCGAGCCCCCAAATATGAATGGTCAACCATTTTTTGTCCTCCAGAATGGCCCACACCAGCCATGCTGTTCGGCATCCTGCTAATCTGTGCCGGCATTGAGCCCAACCCCCAGCCCCGTCCAGTGGCTCTGCTGCATCTGCTCAAAACCGATTCATCGAAAAATGTTCGCTGCACCTAGTGCAACAGCTGGTGCCACCTAACTCGATGCTCAAATCTACGCTCAAGTCGGGACTGGACTAACAGCTACGTAGTGCCATTTTGCGCCACTCGTCCACCACCAGAAGAAAACAGCCAAACCAAGCCTCAACAAGTTCCGTCCGCCTTCCGCATCCTGAAGTTCAACTGCAACGGCCTAGCGTCCAAGGCCCCAGAAATAGCGAACTATATGTCGCGGAACGACATCCTCCTTGCCGCCGTCCAAGACACCAAACTCACTCAGCGGTCAAATCAGCACAACATCGGCAACTAAACCTTCCTACGAAATGACCGCAACTGCGATGCTGGAGGCGGCCTGGCATTTATCATCCATCGTAGTGTGAATTATCGTGTCGTCTAGCCACCTCCCACCAACAACCCGTTATCGATCAATAGTGTCTGGCCATCCGGTCCAGGTCGTCCGAAGTAGCCATTTTCAACGTATACATCCCACTGGCATCATCCTGTCCGGCTGGCTACTCTGCGTCAATCGGCCAGCTCCTCACCAGTGACCACACCCTGGTCCTTGGCGACCTGAATGGCGAGTCCCCGGTGTGGGATCCCCACCTCCCCAGTGACCGTCATGGTGACGACCTTAACGACAAAATCGACTCATCGACATTCGGAATTCTCAACGACGGTTCCGCCACTCGACTCACGGCACAGTCCGCTAGCTTTCATTATACAGTTTTGTATAATAGTAAATGGCATTCATTCATTCATTCATTCATTCATCAAGCAAGAGTTAGGGTTCTTGGAGCACTTCGCCCATGAGGGTGAAGCAATTGGGATGAGTCTGAGAAGATGGACCTCTGTTGGAAAAGGGTGGAGTGCCCCGAGTGATGGAGTTCAAGTTTCTTGGGTTCTTGTTTTCGTAGATTGAAGCGATTACACAAGAGATGGGTAGACAGGTAGATCTGTCACTGTGAAGGACCATTCGATTTACATTTTCACACAGACATACACTGGATACGGAAGTACTGTATTCACACCGCCGTAATTGTTTTACTCCGTTATATTGCAGGCTTTTGCATGATCTGGACATGTTGTTATCAAATAAAATGAGGTTAACAGAAAGTAGCTGTAATGCCATTTTAAATGAGGCAACAACAGTGAATTTAAATTTTATGAACAAGTGTCAAACGGAAAAAGGGTGGTGGTTTTGCTGTTATTTTTATATCACTATTTTAATGAAAAGAAATTACACAGGGTTATTTTAGCTCTTTTGAATGTCTGTGTTTTTAGTTAAAGGTGACCCAAAGATTATAATTTTGATCATTGATAGACCTCCAAGATAAAATGGAAAATTTATGGAGAATTTTTCAGAACTGCAATCAGTTATTTGTACTGAGTACAACTATTTTGTCATAACAGGGGACTTAAACATTAATGTTGACAGTAAGATGGAAAAAACATCCAAAGAACTTTCTGCCATACTTGTCACATTTGACCTCTCTCAACATATTAAGAGTCCAACTCAAACTCAAGATCACATCTTAGACCTGGTCATCTCTAAGGATGTTGGAATTCCATCTATTGACATTAAGGATATGACTATTTCTGACCATTGTTGTGTAGTTTTTGAATTACAATTCTTACAAAAGTTCAGACAACCTCTATGTTTATTAGGAAAAGGTACATAAATAAGAGTATTGTCAATAAGTTTATGGAGACTGTGTCTGTGCCAAAGACTGTGAATGCTGAGACAGTTGATTAACGTTTGGACAATTTCACCTCCTAAATGCTGTTGCTCCTGTTAAAACTAAGACAATTCTAAGGCGACCTAGAACACCGTGGCGGAGCACAATGATGGTCAAGAGCTCTAAATCAAAGTGTAGGGAAGCTGAATGCAAGTGGGGAAAAACTAAACTCCAATTTGATTAGTCAGGGTTAGACAACAACACTTTTCTGAAATCATCAGTAAGAACCTCAATAATCCTCGTGCTTTGTTTTCTGTGGTTGACAGGCTCACAACGCCCCTGAAACAGATAAATCCAGAACTCGTAACAGCTGACAAATACAATGAGTTTGCCTTTTATTTTAGTGAAAAGATACAATCCATCAGTTCAAATGTCAGATCAAATCAGCAAAATGATAAAATGACTTTACATCTGAAGCCACCCAGGGAAAATTCTATTAGCTTGTCAGATTTTGATACAGTTGACCAAAAAAACTGTAGAGAAAACTGTTCAGCAGCTGAAACCATCGACCAGCTGTCTCGACTCAGTACCATCTGACTTTTTCAGCAGTTGTGAAGTCAGTGCTAACTGACTTCAAATAATCAATTGCTCACTTCAGTCTGGTGTGTTTCTGAAAGCTCTTAAAGTAACTGCTGTGAAACCTCTTCCAAAAAACAGAGCACTGGAAGACTCGAAACCTCTTCCAAAAAACAGGGAACTGGAAGACTCCATGTTAGCAAGCTATAGAGCCATCTCAAATCTCCTTTTCATACCCAAGATTCTTGAGAAAGTTATTTTTATCAACTCAGCAATTTCTTGAAATTAAATGGACTTTTTGACTAATTTAAATCAGAATCTGCTCTTATCAAAGTGCTAAATGATATAAGGTTGCATACTGACTCGGGAAAGGTGTCAGTTGTGGTCTTGTTGGATCTCAGTTCGGCTTTTGATACGGTAGATCATAATATTCCGCTGAACAGGTTGGGAATGTGGGTAGGACTAAATGGAACGGTCCTCAAATGGGTTTAGGTCCTACCTGGAGGAAAGGAGCTACTTTGTGACCATTGGAGGTGCTCTGTCTCAGCGAATAGCAATACCTAGGGTCTCTCAAGGGTCAGTTCTTGGACCTCTCCTGTTCAGCCTGTATATGCTACCCTTGTGTGAAATTCTTCAAAACATTAATTTTGACTACCATAGCTATGCAGATGACACCGTTATATTTAGCAGTGTCTCCAGATGAGTTTAATTGAGGTTTTGTACCACTGCCTAAAACAGACAAATAACTGGATGAGCCAAATTTTTCTTCAACTAAAACCATAATAAAACTGAGACAATTGTTTTTGACAATAAAGAAAAGAGAATTGCTGTTATTAAACACCTGCACTCTCTATCTTTAAAAACCAAAGACCAAGTCCGAAACCTTGATGTTCTTATTGATTCCAATCTGATTTTCAAAAGTCATATCAAATGAATCACAAAAACTGCCTTTTAACATCTGAAGAACATATCTAGAGCAAAGGCTTGTATGTGTCAAGCAGACCAGGAAAAACTCATCCATGCTTTTATCTCAAGTAGACTTGACTACTGTTGTGGTCTTCTGATTGGACTTCCCAAAAAAAAAGTATTAAAAAGCTGCAGCTCATTCAGAATGCTGCAGCTCGCGTTCCGACCAGAAAAAAACGGTCAGAGCACATAACTCCAATTCGAAAGTCATTGCACTGGCTTCCAATCAGGTTTAGAATAGATTTTAAAGTTTTACTACTGGTGTATAAATCACTAAATGATTTAGGTCCTGAATACATGAAAGAAATGCTTACGGAATACAAACCCAGTAAACCTCTTTGATCGACTGACTCAGGTCAAATAGTGGCTTCCAAAGCAAACATGGTCAATCAGCATTTAGCTATTATGCTGCACGCAAATGGAATAAGTTGCCAATCGAGGTGAGGTCAGCCCCAAGTGTAAATGTTTTTAAATCCAGGTTGAAAACTTTTTCCACTTTTTAATCATATTTATTGCACTGCATGTGGTTTTAATCACACTTTTTTTAATATATAGATTTTGTAATTTTTGTTTTTAGCCCATTTTAAATGTTTTATCTCTTTGTTTTCAAATACTTTTAATCATCTAAAGCACATTGAGTTACCTCGTGTAAGAAATGAACTATACAAATAAATTTGCTTTGCTTTGCTTTTGCTTTGAATAATATTCCATTTTTTTCTCATCAATGTACATGCAGCACCCCATTTTAACGGAAAAAAATTTGACATTTTTTCTGATTTATTAAAAAAAAGGGAATATCTCACAGTCAAAAGTACTCAGAACCTTTGCTCAATATTCAGTAGAAGCACCCTTTTTAGCTAATACAGCCATGAGTCAGCATCATTGTGGTGGAGGGATTTGTGTGTTTCAATGATCAAAGAAGCTAAGTTCTCTGGGGCTTCACACCCCTGTTAGGGTCACCCACGGAAAAAAGGTGGTAGGTGAGGGGCCAGACAAAGCACGACTCCATAAATGTATGAAGAATACGAAAATTGGATCTAGTTTTCTGTTGCCCAGACGCAGGTCACTGTGGTGCCCCTCTGGAAGATGTAGAAGCCTGGAGGTGGGGCTCGAAGGTGAGCACCTGGTGGCCTTACCTGAACCCATGGGCTCAGCTGGACACAGCCCAAAAGGTTAACGTGGGTCCCCCTTCCCTTGGGCTCAGCACCTAAGGGAGGGGCCATAGGGGTCAGGTGGGGTGTGATATGGGCGGTGGTCGAAGGGAGGGACTTGGCAAGCTGATCCCCGGCTACAGAAGCTGGCTCTAGGAGTGTGGAATGTCTCCTCTCTGGCAGGGAAGGAGACCGAGGTGGTGTGTGAGGTCGAGAAGTTCTGACTAGATCACCAACACCCCTTTCCTTGAGGAAGCAAAGTCTGGGTTCTTTGAGGCAGGCTCTCCTATCTCTGAGATTAACGTCACCGAGGTGGTAAAAGATTTCCCTGGGAACAAGGCCACCACCCCAGTCTGCCAATCCAGAGGCACTGTCCCCGATGTCCACACAATGTTAAAAAGGAATATGAAACAGGACAGCCCCACAACATCCCCACCCCGTAGGAACTCTGGGAAAATCTCATCCACTCCCGGGACCTTGCTATCGAGGAGTTAATCACCTCGGTGACCTCAACCCCACAAATAAGAGAGCCCACCTCAGAGAACCCAGACTCTGCTTTCTGATGGTAAGGCGTGTCAGTGGAATTGAGTAAGTCTTCAAAGTATTATCACCACCAAATCATAATCGAAGGTCAGCTGCGACCTGTCCTCACTATACACAGTGTTGATGGTGCACTGCTTCCCCCTCCTAAGATGCTGGACAGTGGACCAGAACTTACTCGAAGCCGTATAAAAGTCTTTTTCCATAGCGTCACTAACCTCGTTCCATGTCCGAGTTTTTCTTCGCAACCACCAAAGCAGCCTTCCGGTGGCCCAACCAGTACCGATCAGCTGCCTTGGGAGTCGCACAGGCCAAGAAGGGCCAAAAGGATTCATTCTTATGCTTGACGGCATCTCTTGCCGTTGGTGTCCACCAACGTCTTTGGGATTGCTGGCATGACCGGTACTGACCATCTTACGGCCACAGAACTGGTCGGCCTCCTCAGCAATGGCAGTGTGGAACATCATTCACTTAAACTCGATGTCCCCTGCTTCACCCGGAACGTGAGTAAAGTTCTGTCGCCGGTTGAAGTTTAAACTCCTTCTCAGAGGGGATTCTTCCAGCCATTCCCAGCAGACTCTCATTTTATGTATGGGCCTGCCACATCGGACCGGCATCTTGACGATGCTCCTAAACCGTGCTAAGATTAATGTTATGTTGCCTCGTATATTTACAATACCGAATTAGCTTTTTTGTGAACTGTATTGTCTGTGCTTTCATCCTGGATCAGGCTGTGTCAAGGTGTAATTTTAAAATTACACACCATCTCATCCTGCACTTTCTACTTTGGCTTCAGACCAGACCTTTAACACTTGGAAAATAGAAAATCTCATCCAGTTTAACCACTTTTTCTTCAATTATTCACATACTGTGACAGTCATTGCGTCTTAAAACAACAGCATTTCTTTTTTAACTTTCTCCATTAATATCGAAAGTAAACATAAAAAGCATGTCTAGCTCCTCTTTGCTCTATGTTGCTCTTTGCTCTACAGACTGTGTTGCTAACTAAAGCAGCGGTGGTGGACAATGTCATTATTAAAACACATTGATGGGCTGCGTAAGTACTGTAACATTTGTAATGAGTTGACGTCTTTCAGAGCAGGGGGATGTAAAGTAAACAAGGAAAAAGAGAGTGTGGCGGAGCAGCGGTCCTTGTTAAAGTTCTGTGTGGTGCCTAAAAGAAACCAGTAGCTTCTCCTTTTAATTTTTTACAGTACGTATGTGAATTGTGCCATTGGATGTAATAGTCAGTTTTCCCTCACTCATTGAATCACATTGCAAAATGCCACAAACTGAATGGCTGCACATTATACATTCAATTTGCATTGGATTTTTTTTTTTTTTGCATGCAACCCAGAATATTTGTGAAGAGACTGCAACAGCAGTGCACAATTGCGCACACGCGCAGTTTAGAGGGAACGTTGGCTGATGTCTTTTTTTTTTCGTTTTTCTTTTTGGCATGCCGTCCGCGATCGACCAAGACTGCCTCGGGATCGACTGGTCCAGCAAATGTGTTAGAGTGTATATAAGATACCATATGGTGGCGCTCACAAAGCAGTGAGGAACAATTCCATTTCGCATCTGTAAGTAGAAGCTTACATTGCTTTGTACACCGCCTGTGTTGGAAAGTGAGTACTGACGATGAACACACTCATGAAGTCATATCAAAACTAAAATTGTCACACCAATAGCAAACACATAACATAACTACCAAATATTAAAACAAATAAAAGAATGACTCCAAATAATTTACACAAAACATGCACTTTAAATTCTATTTACATGCTCCCAGCATCCCTTGCCGCACTATGGAGGTCCTGTGTGTACAACATTGTCAGCAATGACCGCCATACAAATGCAGTGTGTATAGCAATGTAAGCTTTTTCTTCTTACAGACGTGAAATACAATTGTTCCTCAGTGACTCGTTAGTCCCGTCATATGGTATCCGGCATACACACTCAAACATATCTAAGCATTCATGCTGACAGTGTGTATTAATATTGCATCCAGTAATTGCAAGGTTTTTATTTGTGGGGATGCAAGGAACATAACCGCTGTGAATAACGGGAACACTGTACATACATTTCTTTGCCAGTGATTTTGCATGACACTCGACAGTTACCGGCAGGCAACTCTGATGTCACAGTTCTTGTCGATGTAGCAAGGACTCTTCCCTCCCAACTCCAGAGTCACAGGTGTGAGGTGTCGTGCTGCAGCTTCCATCACCACTTTTCCAACCAAGCTACTTCCAGTATAGAAGATGTGGTCAAATTTCTGTTTCAACAATTCCTGTGTCTCTGGGACTCCACCCATCACCACTGGGTAGAGATCCTACAAATAAAAACATAAAATCGATCTTAACTACCCTGCACATTGCTGCTAAGGCTGCAAAATTCTGGGAGTTTTGAAACATGACATTGTCATTTCCAATTTGCCTTCAAAGTCATACTTGACAAATAAAGTAAATTTCACAGTGTTAATAAAAATAAAGTTGAAATGTGCTAAAGAGGGCACTTAAAGAGAAAGAATTTTACATTTAAAAAAACATTGCAACAAAGTAATTGTTAAAAGATTGAACATAAATCAATATTGGAACATGCCCGGAACACCTCACCAGGGAGGGAGGTATCCGAATCAGATGATACGGCCACGCCATCTGGCTCCTCTCAATGCGGAGGAGCAGCGGCCCGACACTCAGCCCCTCCCGGATGACCGAGCTTCTCACCCTATCTCTCAGGGAGAGCCCCGGACACAAACCACAGCTCATGCCCATAGGTGAGGGTAGGAACATAGATCGACTGCTAAATTGAGACCACCTTTTGACTTAGCTCCCTCTTCACCACAACAGACCGATTCAAAGTACGCATCACTGCAGATGCTGCACTAATCCGTCTGTCAATCTCCCGCTCCATTCTTCCCTCACTCATGAGCAAGACCCCAAGATACTTGAACTCCTCCACTCGGGGTAGGATCTCATCCCCGACCCGGAGAGGGTACACCATCCTTTTCCGACTGAGGATCATAGTCTGGATTTGGAGGTGCTGCTTCTCATCCCAGCCGCTTCACACTCAGCTGTGAACCAATCCAGTGAGATTTAGAGATCACAGATTGATGAAGACAACAGAACCTCATCATCTGCAACAAGCAGAGATGTGATGCTGAGGCCACCAAACTGGAAAAATTCTATGCCTCGGCTGTGCCTAGAGATTCTGTCCATTAAAGTTTTGAAAAAAATCGGTTGCGAACCGCTCCAGTGAGAGCTGGAGATCACGGCTTGATGAAGCCAACAGAACCACATCGTCTGCAAAGAGTAGAGATCCGATGGTGAGGCCATGAAACTGAACACACTCTACGCCTCGGCTGCGCCAAGAGATTCTGTCCATAAAAGTTATGAACAAATTAGTGACAAAGGGCAGCCTTGGTGGAGTCCAACTCTCACCGGAAACGAGTCCGACTTATTGCCGGCAATGCGGACCAAACTCTGACAACGGTCGTACAGGGACCGAACAGCTTGTATCAGGAGGTTCGGTACCCCATACTCCCAAAGAACCCCTCCACAGGACTCCCCGAGGGACACAGTCGAATGCCTTCTTTAAGTCCACAAAACACATGTAGACTGGTTGGGCGAACTCTCATGCACCCTCAGGGATACTGCCGAGGGTGTAGAGCTGGTTCACTGTTCCACGGCCAGTACAAAAACCACATTGCCTTCCCGATGGACCCTCCTCTTCAACACTCCTGAATAGACCTTACCAGGGAGGCTGAGGAATGTGATCCCCTACTGTTGGAACACACCCTCTGGTCTTAGAACGGGGGACCACCACCTCAGTCTGCCACATTATACACAACACCCTCAATTTCAATTTTTAGTTTTCAATTTCAAGACTTTCTCTGCAAACTCTTCCTTTAAAATCAACCTACTCCAGTTCTCTTCCCATCTACACCATGGTAAAATAATTTAAACCCTGCCTCTAAACTTAAAGCCCGACTCTTTTTACACTTGGTCTCATAAACACGGAAAAATGAACCTTTGTCCTAATGCTAATGTCAACCAACTCCCAAGCTTTTTCTTGTCATAGTCCTAACATTCAAAGTCTCCACATTCAGTTTGAGGCTCTGTGCTTTCCTCTTCTTTTTCTGCCAATGAATCTGCTTTCCTCCTCTTCTTCGTCTTTGATCCATAGAAGCTGAAATTCTAGCGGAATTTCTACTGCAAGGTAATGGCATAGAAGCAGATGTTATTAACCTGGGTCATGGCAGATGCGGAATTGAATTCGTTAGAAGAACGCTTGTATTTTTTGGGTAACGTTTTAAGACAGATGCTGTTCATGACAACTCTCTTCATTTATCAAGGCTTCAGATCAACCTATACTTTGCGATGACTTGTGCTGCATTAAACTGTTGCTTTCCTAAAAGCAGTAAAAAAAAAATCAACAATTGTGATGGCATATTTTAGACGAACGGCTAAAGACTAAAGGCTAAATGGCTCAAATTTGATTGCTCTCCCCATGTTTGTTCGTGTTTTCTCTTGGTAGTTTCTCCAATTTCTTCCCACAACTCCAAAACATCCACGGTAGGTTAATTGAAGATGCTAAATTGCCCGTCGGTGTGAATGTGAGTGCGATTGGTTGTTTGTTTGTATATACCCTGCAATTAGCTGACCACCAGTTCCAGGTGTACCCTGCCTCCTGAAGATAGCTGGGATAAGCTCGAGCACTCTTGCAACTCTTGTGAGGATAAGCAGCTCAGATATTGGATGGATGGATGTTCAAAGAAATACTTGATGACTTAAAAGTATTTCTTTACCTTTTCAAGTCGTTTTATAACTTTAAGGACAAACACTTGTGAGATTCATTCGATAACTTAATTGCTACAATGCGGAAAATGTGCCAATTATATTTTTTCCATGCATCTTCTCCTCTCAAGATTCATTCATGCTTCTGAAAATACTTATCTGAGGTCGGGTCACAGGGGCAGTACCTTTAACAGGGATGCTCAGACTTCCCTTTCCCAGCCTTTTCATCCAGCTCTTCTGACGGGGATGCCAAGGTGTTCCCAGGCCAGCCGAGAGACGTGGTCTCTTCAGTGGTCCAACGAGGCCAAATTAAAGCTTCAAAGCTGCTTCGGCTGTACAGATTGGAGTGTCTTTGAAAATTCAGTGCGCAGCCTAGATGAATACACGAATATTGTTACCGCGTGTGTCAGTTTCTGTGAGGAGGTGTGTGTTCCAACAAAATTCTTTAGCACGTTCAGTGCACAACAAACTGGTTTTCAGCCAGACTTAGGTGACTCTGCCAGGCTCAAGAGCTTGCATATCATAGTGGGGGCAGGCCCCTCTACAATAGCACTAGAAACCAGCCGACGAAAGAAATGAACATTGCAAAGACAGACTATGCAGTTAAACTGGAAAAACATCTCGGCGCTAATGACTCCAAATCAGTTTGGCATGGTCTACAGTCCCTCACTCACTACAAGTGACGTTCACCCCCGGTTGAAAACAAGAGCAGGCTAGCTGACTGTCAAACTCCTGAAGTTTGCAGATAACACCACGGTCATCGGCCTCATCAAAGACGGCAACGAGTCTGCATATCGACAAAAAGTGGCGAGACTGGAGGCTTGGTGTGGTCAACACAGCCTGGCGTTGAACATTCTCACGACTGTAGAGATGATTGTGGACTTTAGAACACAACCTTCACCAAAGCTGCCCCTGATGCTGTCCAGCTGTCTTGTGGCAACTGTCGAGAGCTTCAAGTTCTTGGGAATTACAGTCTCAAAGGAACTGAGGTGGGAGACGAACATCAACTCCATCCTCAAAAAAGCCCAGCAAAGGATTTACGTCTTGCGGCTTCTGAGGAACCACGGCCTGCCATGAAAGCTACTGAGACAGTTCTTCACAGCGGTCATCCAATCAGTACTGTGTACCTCCATCACAGTCTGGTTTGGGGCCGCCACAAAAAGGACAAACTCCGACTGCAACGAACAATCAAAACAGGTGAATGGATTATCTGCAACACTCTACCCACTATTGAGGACTTACACGAAATGCGTAATAGGTCCAGAGCAAATAAGATCCTTTCAGATCCTTCACATCCTGGCCACCAGCTCTTAAAGCTCCTTCCGTCAGGAAAGCGCTACACATCAATGCAAGTCAAAATTAATAGGCATTCAAACAGTTTTTCCCCTCTGGCAATTAAGTCATTATGTTCTTGTCATGATCCTGGATTCCAGCCAGGGCTGGGCGTGGCCGTCTAATCGGAAGGGTCACACCTGCGCCTCATGACCTCCGATTAGACCCAGTACATATAGGACCCGGGGGACGACAGAGACCCTGCTAGATCGTTGCCTCTCATGCCTCGTTCCCGCACTACCGTACTCCTGACGTCTACCTCCCGTGTACCGACCAACGCCTGTCTCCCGACCTACCCCGTAAGCCTGCCGTTACTGATCTTGCTGCTTGTTTGGACTGACTCCCTGGTAACCGACATTGGAATGAATAAAGGCTTATTCCGCACTGCTTACCTCTCACCTGAGTCGTGCATTTGGGTCCACCCCCGAGTCTCGTCCGTGACAGAACGATCTAGCCAAGAACATGGACCCAGCCGACTCTGAAGCCATTCGCCGTGCGCTGCAAGTGCAGGGCAAACGCCTGGGTGAGCAAGAGGCTGCTCTCCAGGGTATGACTCACCAGATCCAGGAGCTCTGCACCCAGCCGCTCCCGTGCCTCCCCGTGCCACCATCACTCCGCTCTCTCGACCAGAGCGGTTCTCAGGCGACTCCGGTAACGTCAAGGCCTTCCTGGCGCAGTGCGATCTCCACTTTGAGCTGCAAGCTTCCGCTTTTCCCACGGACCGCTCCCGGATCGCCTTCGTCATTTCCCACATGACAGGGAGGGCGGAGGCATGGGCCACCGCCAAGTGGAGCCGTAACTCGGAGACCTGCCGCTCATGGGCGAGCTTCGTCTGCGCGCTCACCCAGGTGTTCCAGTATGCGGCTTTTACGAGGGACTGTCCCCACAGATCCGTGGTCACCTCGTGGCCATGGATCTTCCGCCTTCGCTTAACTCCCTCATCGCATTGGCCCTCAAGGTGGACCAGCGCCTCACCGTGCAGAGACAGATGGAGGGCCTGAGGGAGGAGGAGAGGGAGAGTCGCAGTCCGGTTGTTTCCGCTTCCCGGCCACCCGTGTTGTCAGCTTCACCGGAAGCCATGCAAGTGGAGGGGCTTGGCAGCTCAGCGGAGGAGCGTTTACGTCGGCGACGAGAGGGACGCTGTTTTTACTGCGGGCGTTTGGGACACTTGATCGCCCGTTGCCCGACTCGACCAGGGCATTCTGACATCAGGATCGCTACTCCGGTGAGTGTGCGGTACACCGTGACGGCGTCAGGGAGGTCCCTTCTTCACCTCACCTTGGGAACGGACTCCCGTTCATGCTCTGTGACGGCTTTCATAGATTCTGGGTCAGAAGCAAACCTGATAAATCCCTGCGTAGTCGAGGAGCTGGGGGCGGCAACCTTCCCCATGCAACGGTTTCGTCACGCCTATGCCGCCAACGGCAAGTTCCTTTGTCGGGTTACACATCGTACTCAGACGCTACGTATGAGCTTTCCGGATGCTCACTCGGAGCGAATTAGCTTTCATGTCTTCGACGCACGTAGTAGGGACATCATCTTGGGCAGTCCGTGGCTCAAAGAACATAATCCGCACATAGATTGGACCACGGGTCAGATCAAGACTTGGGGTGAGGACTGTCTCAGTCGTTGTTTCGCTGTCTGGAGAGACAGGGGTATTCAAGTTGCGCCGGTTCGGCTAACAGAACCTGGTACCGCCCTGGACCTGACCGCAGTGCTCTCCTGCTATCATGACCTACCTGGATGACATTCTCATCTTTTCCGCAGACCTAGCCTCTCACATTCAACAAGTCCGAGAGGTGCTCCGGCGTCTGCAGCAGCACCAATTATATGTGAATATGGATAAGTGTGAGTTCCATCAGGCATCCGTGTCCTTCCTGGGCTTCGTCCTGGCTAAGGGAGAGATACGGATGGATCCCGGGAAGGTCGACGCGGTGCTGCGGTGGCCTACCCCCACCAACAGGAGGGACGTGCAGAGGTTCTTGGGATTTGCCAATTTCTATAGGAAATTCATAAGGAACTTCAGTTCCGTGGCCGCTCCTCTGCATTCGCTCACTTCGCCAAATACCACCTTCGACTGGTCCGGGACCTGCCAGGAGGCCTTCAGCAGGCTCAAGGCAAGTTTCACTACTGCGCCCGTTCTCATTATTCCGGATCCCGATAACCAGTTTGTGGTGGAGGTGGATGCATCGAATTCAGGAATCGTAGCAGTCTTGTCGCAGAGGAGTCCCAGGGATGGAAGGATTCACCCGTGCGCGTTCCTGTCTAGAAAGTTGACCCCGGCAGAGAGGAACTACGACGTGGGAGATAAGGAACTGCTGGCGGTCAAGAGCGCGTTGGAGGAGTGGCGGCACTGGCTGGAGGGCTCGCAACTACCGTTCGTTGTCTTCACGGACCATAAGAACCTTGAATACCTGAAGTCCGCGAAGAGGTTGAACACCCGTCAGGCCAGGTGGGCTCTATTTTTCACCCGCTTCCACTTTAAGGTGTTTTACCGCCCAGGCTCCAAAAACGGCAAGCCGGATGCACTCTCGCGGATCCACGAGGAAGAGCGCACTGATTCGGACGCCGCTACTATCCTGCCAGCGGGGTGCTTCGTGTCCGGGTTCACCTGGTCGATCGAGTCGCGGGTGAAGGAGGCCCTGGAAGAGACACTGCCACCCGCGGATTGTCCGTCGGGCCGTCTGTTCGTCATCCCATCTCTGCAGGGAGACGTCATCAACTGGGCCCATACCAACAAGACGGTCTGCCACCCGGGTATGGCGAAGACACGGTCAGTGGTCGAACAAAGGTTCTGGTGGCCTAACCTCAGCAAGGATGTAAGGGAGTTCGTCAACGCCTGCCCGGTGTGTGCTGCCAATAAAACTTCCCGCCTACGGCCCGTTGGTGAGTTGCAACCCCTGTCCATCCCCTTTCGTCCATGGGCACACGTCGCGATGGACTTCGTTACCGGCCTGCCGCCTTCACAAGGGAACACAGTGGTGCTGTCCATAGTGGACCGTTTCTCCAAGATGGTCCACTTCGTGCCGCTCCCGAAGATCCCGTCGGCCAAGCAGACAGCCCAGTTGGTATTAGACGAGGTCGTCCGTTACCACGGTCTACCCCAGGACATCGTTTCGGACAGGGGTCCGCAATTCAGCGCCCGTTTCTGGAAGGAGTTCTGCAACCTCATCGGCGCTTCAGCAAGTCAGACATCGGGTCATCACCCAGAGTCTAATGGCCAGACTGAGAGGATTAACCAGGAATTAGAGACCGGTCTTCGATGTCTGGTATCCAGGGACCAGAGCACGTGGAGCCAGCACATCAAGTGGGTGGAGTATGCCCACAATTCGCTACCTTCCGCTTCAACAGGTATGGCTCCGCTCCACGTCGTGCATGGGTATCCTCCGTCCCTGTTTCCTCCACTGGTCACAGAATCCACAGTTCCGTCGGCCCTGGCCGTGGTGCGACGCTGCAAACGGACCTGGGAAGCAGCTTGGAGGACACTGCTGCGCATGAGCAGCGCCTACAAGGCCGCAGCAGACCGCAAGAGGAGGGCCGCACCAGAGCTCAGAGTGGGACAGTGAGTGTGGCTCTCCACCAAAGATCTCCCGCTGCGGACGGAATCCCGCAAATTTGCTCCCAGGTTCGTTGGCCCGTTCCCTGTTTCCAAGGTTATTAACCCGGTCGCCGTCTCGTTGAAACTGCCCAGGTCGATGAGGGTGCACCCTACGTTCCACATCAGCAGACTTCGCCCGAATCGCACGCCGTCGCTGGCTCCTCCGCTCAAGTCCCCCCCCCCGCACCCCCCCGCATGGTCGACGGTGGGTTGGTGTACACCGTGCGCCGGTTGCTGTCTTCCCGCCGCAGAGGGAGGGGTGTCCAGTACCTGGTGGACTGGGAGGGATATGGCCCGGAGGAGCGCTCTTGGATCCCCTCCCGCTTCGTCGTGGACCGCTCCCTCATCAGGGACTTTCACGCGGCTCACCCTGATGCGCCTGGGCCGTCCAGAGCCGTCCGTTGAGGGGGGAGGTACTGTCATGATCCTGGATTCCAGCCAGGGCTGGGCGTGGCCGTCTAATCGGAAGGGTCACACCTGCGCCTCATGACCTCCGATTAGACCCAGTACATATAGGACCAGGGGGACGACAGAGACCCTGCTAGATCGTTGCCTCTCATGCCTCGTTCCTGCACTACCGTACTCCTGACGTCTACCTCCCGTGTACCGACCAACGCCTGTCTCCCGACCTACCCCGTAAGCCTGCCGTTACTGATCTTGCTGCTTGTTTGGACTGACTCCCTGGTAACCGACATTGGAACGAATAAAGGCTTATTCCGCACTGCTTACCTCTCACCTGAGTCGTGCATTTGGGTCCACCCCCGAGTCTCGTCCGTGACAGTTCTTAGTCAGCAAATTTACTATTTTTTTGCCCTGTGCCATTGTTGGGACACTCACATTCTACTGGTCTCACAGAAATGGGAAATTATTTTGTAGACTATCGCACAATTCATCACTTTAATCTGCTCTCTTTGCACAACTGTCATTACACCGTCATTGCACTCTCATTGCACTGGTCTATTACGGGAACCATGAACAGGTAAAGGGACTCTGTACATATTTTACACAATGTGGGACATTGACATACCTGTCTCGTACCTGTTCTTAACAAAGAAGATTTTACATCTTGCACGACTATATAGTTCTATTTATAGTTCCTATAAATGTCTCTTCTTCTTTGTTCTTGCTAAGTTGTTGTTCTTTACTCTGTATGTCGTACCAGGGCAGCACTGTCTGCCGGAGAAAAAAATCCTTGGGTGTTTTATTACACACTTGACCAAATAAAGCTGATTCGGCTCTGTGAGCCATCTGAATCAGATGCCACAGGGGCCTCATTTAGCTCCTCTCAATGAGGAGGAACAGTGGGTTGACTGAGCCTCTATTGGATGAGCAAGCTTCTCACCCTATCTCCAAGGGAGAGCCCTGACACCCTACAGAGGAAAGTTATTTAGGTCACTTGTATCCAGGATCATGTTTTTTTTGTGGTCATGACGCAGAGCTCGTGAAAATAGGTGAGGGTAGGAATGTAGATATACTGGTAAATTGAGAGCTTTGCCTTTCAACTTAGCTCCCTCTTTACCACAACGGACCGACAAAAAGTCCGCATTGCTGCAGATGCTGCACTGATCTGTCTGTTGATCTCCTGCTCTATTCTTCCCTCACTCGTGCACAAGACCCCAAGATACTTGAACACCTCCACTTGGGGAAGGGTCTTATCCCCTGGAGATGGTGGCCACCCTTTTACGATCTGGCCATGGTCTGAGATTTAGAGATGCAGATTCTCATCACAGCCTCTTCACAATCGGTTGAGAACCACTCAAGTCAGTGTTGACGGTCATGAAGAAGCCTTCAGCACATTATCTGCAAAACGCAAAGATGCAATACTGAGGCCACCAAACAGGACCCAGTCTACACCTCAGCTGCGCCTAGAAAGTCTGTCAGTAAACATTATGAACAGAATTGGTGACAAAGGCCAGTCCAACTCTCACCGGAAACAAGTCTGACTTACTGCGGAAAATGTGAACCAAAATTTGATGGCAAACATACAGGGGCCCAACAGCCCATATCAGAAAGGTGAGGAATCAGCCCAGGACTACACAACAGGACTTGGTCAATGACCTGGAAAGAGCTGGGACCAGGTTTCCAAGGTGACTTTTGGTAATATACTAAGATGTCATGGTTTCAAATCATCCATGGCACAGAAGGTTCCTCGACTTAAACCAGCGCATGTCAAGGCCTGTCTTAAGTTTGCCAATGACCATTTGGATGATACAGAGGGGTCATGGCTGTTTCTCAGCAACATCCCAGAAACCTCTCTGATCTAGAGAAGATCTGTGTGCAGAAGTGGGTCAAAATCCCTCCTGCAGTGTGTGCAAAACTGGTGAACTATAGGAAACGTTTGACCTCTGTAACTGCAAACAAGGGCGACTGTACCAAATATTAACATTGTTTTTTTCAGGTGTTCAAACATTTATTTGCAGCTGTATCACATATAAATCTATGAAAAATCATACATTGTGATTTCTAGATTTTTCTTTTTAGATTATCTATTTCTCAGTGAACATGAAATTTTAGACCCCTCCATGATTTCTAAGTAGGAGAACTTCCAATTTAGCAGGGTATTGAAATACTTATTTTCTTCACTGTATAGAGGAATAAAGTTGATGACCCACACAATTTTGTCATGGGAAAGAGTTGTGGAGGCTAACCTCAGGACAGAAATAAGTCTCTGCATGCAACAGTATAGTTTCATGCTGAGAAAGAGTACCACAGATGCATTATTTACCTTGAGGATGCTGGTGGAAAAGTACAGAAAAGGTTAGAAGGAGCTACATTGTGTCCTGTGGATCTAGAAAAACCCCATGACATAGTACCAAGAGAGGAACTGTAGTCCATAAGTCTGATGTGGTGGAGAAATATGTCAGAATAGTACAGGACATGTATGAGGGTAGCAGAACAGTGGTGAGGTGTGCCGTAGGTGGGACAGAATAATTAAAGGTGGAGGTGGGACTGCATCAGGGATCAGCTCTGAGCTCCTTCTGACTGCTGTGGTAATGGAAAGCCTGACAGATGAAGTTAGACTGTAATCCCCTTGGACCATTTTGTTTGCAGATGACATTGTGATCTGTAGTGAAGCAGGGAGTAGGTGGAAGAGCAATTAGAAAGATGGCGGCATGCACTGGAAGGGAGAGAAATGAAGATTAGCCGAACTAAAACAGAATATATGTGCATGAATGAGATGCGTGGAGGGGGACTATGGTGAGGCTACAGGGAGAGGAGATAGCGAGGATGAACGACTTCAAATACTTAGGGTCAACAATCCAGTGGCTTACATGGAAAAAGATGACACACTGTGGCGACCCTAAACAGGTCAAGCCGGAAGGAAAAGAAGAAAGAAGATCCTGATCTGACAGGATATCCATTACCCTGTTGAGAAATACTGTAGTTTTCATCTGCTCAGATCCTCTTCCTTCCTCCAACTACTTCCCCCCCACATTTTTTTTGTCCACTATGCAAGACAGAGTCTTCAGTAACTCTGCACCCCACATTTGGAACTCATTACCTCCTGACCTTCATTTCTCCTGATTCATTTTCATTTTGTTGTCATTTATCTCACCTTTTGATTGGCCGCTTATAAGTCATATTTATTTGTTGTTGGGTTTTTTTCTTTGTTTCCTTATTATTGTTTCTGGTACTTGTGGTTTTTTGGTGTACTAAAAGTGCCACTAACACCAAAAACATGAAAATTAGTATGTTGTTTACCAAAAAAAAAAAATCAGCCAGAATGGAAATATCCGTTTGTTCACATGTCAGAATGTTGCCGTATCTCGATTTTTTCCTCTCACGGCATGAAAAATCTGTGGACTGTCTGGGGTTGATGTAGAAGCTGGAAGTCATGTGTTATGCAGACAACTTCAGCTGCAGAGTCGAGTGTATTTACCTCTTGTACAGGTGTGAAATTTGCTTTTTTTTCGGAGTTTTAGCCAAAATGCCAGCTTGTTGTGCTGCTGGATTTTGCTCGAATACTAGGGAGGATGGATTCACTCTTCACAGATTTCCAAAAGACCCGATTCGTCGTGAAAAATGGATTGCACAGGTGCAAAGGACGAGAGCTTGGTGAGTTGCAAATGAGAAGTGTGTATAGAGGTAGTAAAAAATAAAACAATTGGGGGGTGATTAATGTGTCTCACAGTTTATCGCATATGATACGTGTACATTTAGAATAAATCTCCTTGGTCAAACCAGAAAAAATAGAACAAAGGAGTTGTATTGCGTTTAAGACAATTTAATCACACACAATACAATACAACACTAAACAATAATAAACTCACAGAAAATAGAAGTATGAAGACAGTTTAGTAGCGTGTAACACAAACTAACCAGCCAAACGACTTATAGTTACCAAAGTCTAATTAATGTTCCAAATAGGCGAATGTTACTTCCAGCGAATGTTCAATGTTGGCGAATTTTCCGGCTATGTCTAAAAGACAAAAGGCAGAAAACAGTGTGGCATCCGTGTACTTGTGTATTGGTCAAAAAGCCTCAGTGGTAGTAAAAAAGCTATGTCGACCGCCATTCTACCAAACATTCCAGACATCCACGTCCGACGACGTAATGGAGTCCTTCTCTCAGAAACTAGCAAAAGATCTGCGTCATAACTTAATAAAGTACGTAAGTCAGAGGTGCTAAATGTATCGATGTGCACGGGCCACCGTTAGCAGTGGTGTGGGCCGCCGTTTCCCCCGACACTCAGGTGGGTCGGTCAGGGAGGCGGACGGGCACATGCGATTGCACCAGGGACAGAGGAAGAGAAATGAGTTCTCCCCCCACCGGCCACATCTGGGCACCCCTGACATAAGAAATAAAGTTCACAAGAAAGGACAATAAAGAGAAGAAAAAAGAATGAATAACTAAAATAATAATATAGACACACATAACACATAGCTCTCGATTAATGTTGATAACATCCATGATATTTACTTCGCTCGGTGTGACGGTTTGAGTGCTCCCCTGTACTGAAAAGTCCCTTTGGGATTAATGCGCATGCACGCAGAATTTTTCTAATTTTTCTACTTTTTCTCCATCCATGCCAGTCTGAAACTTCCCCATCCATGCTTCTTCCATGTGTTCATTTTCGCTCCGCTTCCGCGTGTTCATTTTCGCTCCGTGTGCATTTCGCTATGGACGTCTCACAAAGGTGGTGATATGATACTTACTTTCACTATCCCAAATGTGCCTTAAAGACAGAGCCCGAACAGTCCTTTGTTGATTCTTGTTCAATGCGGGAACGTGCTTTCCAGTTGATAAATAACAAACAATACGTTCACATTTGTTTCTGTATTCTTTCATTCGCTGTGCTCGGCTTTGTGTGACTTCCATAGCGAAATGCAAGCGGAGTGAAAATGAACATGCGGAAGCGGAGCGAAAATGAACATGCGGAAGAAGCATGGATGGGGAAGTTTCAGACTGGCATGGACGTAGAAAAGGTAGAAAAATTAAAAAATCCAATGCGCATTAACCTGAAGACCTTTTAGCACTGGGAGCACTCAGATCGTCACCCTGGCATGGGTCCTCCTGAGTACGCTACATACACAAGACGTGTAAAAGGGTTAGGAAATCGGAACATTTATGTGCCAGTCATTTAGAATATTTCATTGGGTCCCTCGTCATCCTTGTCTGCCCACTCTTGTGTGTCTTTAGGGGAGTCTGGTGTCAGTGGATGCATACCGTCTGAATATGGCTCAAAACGATATGGTAAAATGGCCCTAGTCGCTTCACTCGCTTCTGAGGTGTTTTGTTCCTCAAACAGAGCTTATGTCTCTGAAGGGGCATCAGAAAAATCAGAAAATTGCTCACGTTCAATTGCCATTGCATTTGGTACAGCGTGTTTTTAATGGCAAGTGCTCCAGTGTGATGTCTGCACATGGCGTCACAGACAAATTTGGGCGCCACTGTGATGCACGTTGTATTGAGTCAGACTGATGCAACTTTCTGCTCTTATGAACTGCTCCCAGCTCACTTTTCACAACTGTTATTATCACCAAAGTGATGTGATTTGTCATTTTGATAACAGTACCTATTTTAAGATTTGATTTTTGTGTCAGTGGCACTTTAAGATGCCTATCAAATTTTAATGTTTGGCACTATCGTTACTCCCTGCACTGTATTTATGCAAAGGTTTCAGTCCTTTTTTTTTGTCAAGCTCTTACACATTCTCAGAAAAAACAATCAGTGGGTGATCAGACCTTATCCAGATAGAGAGGCAGCAGTGTTTCGAGGAGGAGAGATGAGTAACCACTAATCTCTGAGGGCTTCACCACAGCTCCGTTACCTGTGAGATGACAACATAGTATTCAGTTCATACAATGATATCCCAAGGTGATGAAGAGCAAAGAACTGGGAATATGCGATTTGATAACGAGAAAGGCAAATGGAGCTTAATGTCTTCTCTCAATTTCACAACTGCTTGTTTTTCACCCATGGACATTTCCCTGTTTATTTACAGTAACAGAGCTAACTACTATAAATGTAGTCTTCAGAGGTATGACCTATATCCAAAACAGAGCCTATATACTCAGCATTTCTCATTGTTTGAATAGTGAATTTAATTGGACACCCTGGGCAACAAAATACAGCACATGTTCCAATACCTTTCCTCATATGAAAAAAGGATGGATTCCAACAACAGTACATTAAAATCTAAAGGAAGATGTCTTTGTCACCAATAGGGGACACAACAGTAGCGTTCAAAATGATAGGAGTCCAATGTGACAAACCAGATTAATCCACATTTTCAGTGTTTTCTATTGCTATATGTCAAACAATATACCAGTAGGTGCAGTAGATTATCAGAAAACCATCAAAACCAGGATTCAATACACACTCTTAAGGCTGTGCAATTGGGAAATTTGTTGAAAGGGGTGTGTTCAACAAAATAGTGTAGCATTTAATCAGTGAAGTCATCAATTTTGTGAACAGCAGGTGTGAATCAAGTGGCCCCTATTTAAGGACCTGTTGAACATGCATTTCTCTTTGAAAGCCTGGGGGAAATGGGTTGTTCAACACATTGTTTTCCGAAGACCAGCATACTTTGATTAAAGGTATGATTGGAGAGGGGAAACCTTATAAAGAGGTAAAAAAAAATTATAGGCTGTTGAGCTAAAATGATCTAAATGCCCTTAAAATGAAGCGCAAAACCCAAGACCCGTGGCAGAAAATGGAAGACAACCATCAAAATGGGTTGCAGAATAACCAGAGGTTCAGAGAATGATCAGCTCCAGGATGATTAAAGACAGTATTGAGTTACCTGTTAGTACTGTGACAGTGAGAGGACGTCTGTGTGAAAGTAATCTATTTACAAGAATCCCTCTGTTTAAAAAAAAAAAAAAAAGCCATGAACAGAAAAGGCTACAGTTTGCCAAAGAACACATAAACTGCCCTAAAGAGAAATGGAGGAACATTTTCTGGTCTGGTGAGAGTAACATTGTTCTTTTTGGGTCCAGGGGCCGTAGACAGTTTGTGAGACGACCACCAATCTCTAAATTCAAGCCACAGTACGAAGTGAAGTGAACATTTTTTCTAATGTGTCTATACTGTAGTGGTGGTGGTGTTGTTGTTTATCGCATACCAGGGGTCATGGATCGGTTTGCATATGTCAAAATACTTGAATAGATCATGTTGCCTTAAGGGTCTATCCTCCCGAGTCTTCAAGCAATATCCAGCAATGCAATGAGCCGGCATTTTGTCTACACAAAGGAGCAATGAGCTGCCTTCCCCGAGGTAAAACTAATAGAAACAACGAGTCCACTTGAGGCCGAATCTGCCATATACATCACTATCTGCTTCTTTTCGAAAACATATCCCTTGAGAGGATTTTCATGGTGGGAGTAACAAAAAACTGTATACGTCAAAATCTTTTTGTTTTGTGGTGAAAAAAACGCATGTCAGCTGCCGTTTTTTCATTAATAACATACTAAAAATCATGCATTTCATGACAATGGCACTTTAATGAATTTTGGAGTATGTGAACGTGTAATTTTTTCCATCTAAGCCTATCTCGTGCATCTTCTTCTCTAATACCCACTGTCCTCATGTCCTCCCTCACAACATCCATCAGCCTTTTCTTTGGTCTTCCTCTCGCTTTTTTGCCTGGCAGCTCCATCCTCAGCACCCTTCTACCAATATAGTCACTCTCCCGTCTCTGAACAAGTCCAAACCATCAAAGTCTACTCTCTTGAACCTTGTCTCCAAAACATCCAACTTTGGCTGTCCCTCTAATGAGCTCGTTTCTAATCCTATCCAACCTGTTCACTCCAAGCAAGAATCTCGGGATCTTCATTTCTGCTACCTCCAGTTCTGCTTCCTGTTGTTTCTTCAGTGCCACCATCTCTAATCCATACATCATGGGCGGCCTCACCACTGTTTTATAAACTTTGCCCTTCATCCTAGCGGAGACTCTTCTGTTGCATAGAACACCAGACACCTTCTGCCAACTCTTCCACCTTACACTGAATAATAATAATAATGAAAGGCCTACATAAATACAAACACCAGGGTATGCGAATAATAGATGAAAAAGTGGTGAAACTGGACGACATTTTCTCTTTTTTGAGTAAAAAGTGTGGTCTGAAGCCAAAGTGGAAAGTGCAGCATGAGATGGTGTATAATGTTAAAATTTAATCTTGGCGCAGCCTGATCAAGGATGAAAACAGAGACAATACAGTGCACAAAAAGCCAATTCTCTATTTTAAAAATAGGAGACCTCATAACATTAAACATAAAACTGTTTGGTAGCATCAGTCAGCTTTCAACATGCATTGCTAAAGATATTCTGGCAGCAATAATTCAGTTTTACACCAAGAAAAACAGAGACGGATATAATTGTGGGTTAAAAAAAATAAATAAAACAAAGTTGGAAGGAAATTTGGAATTCAAATAGATACTCCATAGTAGGCTTGGTTCGGTTATCAATGTATTTTTGTTTGTTGACATTTTCATTGTAAGTTTGTAAAACACGTAAGATTGTTCTTAAAAATGTTCTGATGGGAATGTAAATGCTGTCATCTGAATCTTTGAAGGCATGTAACTTCAGTGGATGACACTGATCTGATCACAGTGTATACATCTGACATTGCTCACGGTGGTCAAAGGGGGCGCTCACGGCCTTAGTGTGTTTGCTCAGACAAAAAAATAAGAGGGAACGTTGCTGAAGAATATGTTTCTCATGAATGCTGGGTCTTTTATTTTTGACAATCTACTGCACCTACTGGTAATTTGTTTGACGTGGCAATAAAAAATATACTGAAAACATTTTTTTTTTTCTTGTTGGTCACATTGGACTTATATGATTTTGAACATGAATGTGTCATGGGTGTGTCTGTTTCTGATCCTGTGTGCATTTGCTCCGATATCTGCGTCTCATTTTGGTGATTATGGTCAATATATATTGGCACGCATGCAGTCTGGTCCTTGCCAGTTTTGCCCATTTTCGAACACATCGGTTTTAAAATGAAAATTTCGAGATTTTTTTGCTTCTGTTTTAGAACGAAAATCGGTCCTCGAACGGCGCTGAAAAAAACTGAAAATAACACGACCAGCTTTGTTGTGAATTCCCACGCCGTGGAAAAAATCCGGAAATAACATATTGCGTGCGGTAAGACCAGCTGAACCACGACAGGTTTGTTGTTAATTCCCACGCGCAAGCAACTCACACCCACGACGTGCTTTGTTATTGTCAATTAAACGCCACCCCAAAAAACCCAGAAATTACATAATGCGTGGGTTTCCTCCCACATCCCAAAAACACACAACATTAGTTGGACACTCAAGGTTGCCCCTAGGTGTGATTGTGAGTGCGACTGTTGTCTGTCTCTATGTCCCCTGCGATTGGCTGGCAACCACTTCAGGGTGTACCATGCCTCCTGCCCGTTGACAGCTGGGATTAGCTCCAGCACTCCCCGCGACCCTCATGAAGATAAGCAGTAAAGAAAATGGATGGATATTATATTATATTATTATATTATATTACAAGCAAACAAAACGCTACAAGGTTGAAAACTCTTTTTTTCTCAGGCTTTTTAGAATGTATCCACTTTTTGATCATATCACTGTATGCGGTTTTAATTGTTTTTTTTAAATATTGTTTGTCACTTTTATTGTTTTCATCCCGTTTTATCTCTTTGTTTTCAAATGCCTTTAATCATGTAAAGTTACCTCGTGTATGAAATGCGCTATACAAATAAATTTCCTTTGCTTTACAATGATGCCTATGACAGAGGCTCTGGCAGGTCCAATATACAAGTCGTTTGATCTTAAAGATGTTGATTGTCTTGCTCGCTTGGTTCATCTCTCTTCTGGTGGTAATGCATAGCTGTCTAGTTTTGTGTAAACTTTACAGGGGTATACACTCTGCATGGGAGACTGGAGACAAGCAGCATCTAGATCATGCACTAGTATTGAACAATGAGAAATCGAGACAACTGCAGGTATGCTTAACGCACCCAATGGAACCATATTGAGAGCACACTTTGAGCGTCTGGCCGCAGCTATCAGAGAGAGGTTCCCCACTCCTGTTACAGCCGCACCCTCTTATTTCCCCTATGTTAAACAACCCACTTGAGCACTTGACCAAGTTTACTAAACTTTGGACTAAATCGACAGGACGTCACCCTGGACAGTCTGGTTATGAAGAGGCTATGTTCAGGACTGTGATCCTAGCAGGTCTCCCTGAACCAGTACAGACCACTCTTAAAGCTGACCCTCAACTCCTGTCCGGAGATGAGCCTAGATTTAGACGATACTTAGTGCATCACCTCAAAATTTATTCAAGCCAACAACAGGGTGAGGATAATGAAATTACTAAACTCCAAAAACAACTTCTTAACTTGGAAGTAGCACAGGCAAGACGTAAAGGTCCAAAACCACACCAGATATAATTTTTTGCCAGGCACAATCACCTAGACAGGCAGGTGGGTTCTAGGGTAATAGGTGGATACGCAGGAAGGCATGGAGGGGCCGGGGGAGAGTGGAACATCAACGTGATCAAGGGTGTTTTGGTTGTGGTTCTCTCGATCACTGGATTAAAGACTGTCTTACAGCTCCTCCACCTCAAGCTCGAATGCAAGCGCGTGGTGGGTGGTCCAACAACTGAGGGGGCGAAGGCAGAGGCAGAAATGACAGCTTTGCAGCCCACCCTGGCAGCAGAATGGACAGCAGCAGGTAGGACAGTACCACAAGGGGCGCCCAGGAAGCCAGGGGTCCAGCAATGCTGGTGCCATGATCCCCATCTCTGCTGCGGGGCGAATGTGGACACTCTCATTGACACAGGGGCCACACACTCCTCACTAATCATCTCGCTCCCTGACACTTTATTGTCACAACACACTGGAATTGATGGGCTTCTCAGGGACTCAACAGGCCCTGCAAAGGACTCAACCTCTACCGACAATCTTGGCTGGACAGACCTTCCACCATTCGTTTATAATGCCGGCAGCTGACACCGTCTCCCACTCTGGACAATGACTTATGACACCTGAGAGTGAACCAACTCCAACTGTGGACATTTATTGGGCCCAACTTGAACCAGAAACACCGCTCAAACCTGGTCCCATGCATCAATTTCTGTTGTGGAAGCCCTAGTTAAACACTCTTAGGGCTTACCTGGCTCCACTAGATCCATACCATTGCACACAAAATTACGACCTCAACCATGATCTAGTATACATGGAAATCTTTGCATGCATACAAGGTGATGCTTGGGACATTAGATCCACACATACATATACAGCAAGACAGGGTGTAGCAGCATCCTCCTCTCTTACACCAGATCAAATGACATGGTTCAAAATGCAAGAAGAGTCAGTACCCCACATTTCACTCGCTCTGTCTCCAGGACACGAGGCCCGGCAGCTGGGACCTATGATGAAATGACTGACTCAAATGACTATTTGACAAATCCTCTCCTGACAGGCCCGAAGCTCCGTCTCATAGTGAATTGGTTAAAATACAGCACAACCCCTCTCCTGAACAAATGATATTTTGACCAAAACTCACTCTATGGCTCATATTGGCCCCAGAGCCATGCTAACCAAATTTCGCATGTGGTGGCATCCTAAAATGTCTGACTTGTGTCGTGGCCACTGTCGTGACTGTAATATTTGCCAGCTACACAAAGTTCGCCCCACACTTAGACCGTTGTCAGGTTCATTTGACCCACCCACCTGGCCTGACGCGAAAGACATGATCACTCCTGTTCAAGGTAAGCGCTACCTTCTTGTTTTTGTTGACACCTTTTCCGGATGGCCTGAAGCCTACCCCTGCGCTCACGAAGACGCCATGTCGGTAATTAAACCTTTGGTGAACCACTGGATTCCAACACGCAGTTTCTCATCCGCTCATACAATGGTACACATTTCACATCCACACACCTAGCTACTGTAGAGAAGTGGTTAGGGTTAACTCAGTTTGGTTGTGTTTATCACCCCGCCAGTCAAGGCTTACTTGAACTTATAAATCGCACGTTGAAGGAAAAACTTTATAAAATATGTACTACTTCTGGCATGAATTGGGTTCAGGCTCTTCCCCTTGCTCTAAAGTCCGTGAGACAAACTGTGTCTCGCCCTACTGGTTTCTCTCCTAATGAACTTCTTACAGGTCATCTGATGCCTGGCCCTTCCTCCTCATTCCAACCGCTGGAGGATTGCGTTGTGTCTCCCAAGTTTTCTCATAAACTGTTTTGGGCACAACTGCATTCTTTTGCTTCTAATTTCTCCTTACAGATCCAGGACTCTCTTTCATCACCACCTCCTACACTTGATCTTCCTGAATGGTCATCTGTCTACCTTAAACGACTCTCTTGTAAGTGGTCAGAACCCCATTGGCATGGCCCACACGAGGTACCTCCAAAGCCGTCTGCTTGGAGGGAAAAGGAACTAAGAGGTTTCATTATTCTATGCTTTGCCCTGCTACAGACTCCTAATTGCCCTTTTATTTTATTGTTTGTTGTTGTTCTATTAACCATGATTCATACAGATGGTCCTTATGCTTTTCGGACCAAGAGAGGGGGAGCAGGAATCTATGACATTCTTAGTATTGGTGTTGTTGTTCTTGGTTTTTCTATCTGGGAAATTGCTCAGAAATACCCCATAACCACACCCACATCAGTGCCAGCTGTTAGCACAACCCACCCGGAAAATATTTATCACAGAGAAGAGGTGTATTATAAACAAAGCAGTATCTGTTGATGAGTGGTTTGGGGTTTTCTGATTGTCATGATGTTGACATGCCCCGTGATTGCATTGCCCTTCTGTTCTACTGATACTTTTTGCATGATATTACTTTTATTTAAATGTTCTGCTGTTTTTGAGTTGTCTAGTACTGTCCTGCAGGTTTAAAGCTTATGAGTGTTGTGAATCATGAGGCTATGCACTTGTTAAATGTTATGCTTGGACGATTAGAGAGAGTTTTATGCTTTCCATATTTCTTGAAGGGTTACTTTTGTGCTTTTTGTGATTGTTTTTGTGATCTATTTCATAGATCAAGAGAGGGAATGAAGACTATTTTACTTTTATTGCACTTTCATTATTTGCTTAAATATGACCTTATACATTTAATCAACGGATAAAGTGTTGCCCATTTGTTGATCAGACAAGGATGTGTTGTGGAGCCGCTGGTTGTCCTTGATCTTTGTACGCAGAAAACCGGCTGGTGCCATCCTCCTCTCCCAGGCGTTGCCGTGGAGGCGAACGACACCCGATAAGAAGCGGAAACTTACCATCCTGGCCCAGGACCAGCCTGCGGGGGGGGGCAGCCACTTTTACCATGGACCCATACATATAAAAACCTTGTGTTACCTGGCAGCTTTTGTCTTCTTCTTTGGCTATCCTGCCAGAAGACACACGTCTCATGTGCAGCAGATACCCACATAAGTCTCTGCTTCACCTTTATAGGCCAACGGTTTTTCGCGAAAAAGCGATATAAATATTTTCCCAAAGACATTTTCTGTGAAATTTTTGATGAATTTTATCATACAGAATTCTGCAAATTGAATTTGATTTTCAAATGCAAGGAAACAAGTTTAAATTTTCTGTCTGAAATTGGACGTCGCAGAGACAACAAATGAACAATGAGTTTAGCATGTATTTTCCCATTGCAAGTCCTTATTTGCAAAAATATATGTAACTGATTGACTTAAAATGTGATGTTTTTATGACGAAAAATGCTTACTTTAAAAAAAAAACGGAAATGACATAACACGCGCGGCTCAACGGCTGCACTTTAGTTATTCGGTCTAATATAGTCTCAGCATACAGACGTGTCCCGGTAGTGATTGTTGTTTTTCTTCTTATCGAGGACTTTTAACCCCAATCATGGCTCCAAAGAAGGCAAGTGGAGGTAGTAAGGCTGTCAGTGCTGAAAAAAGTAAAGTTCTGCGTAAAAATGTCGACTTTAAGAAAGACCTGATAGCCGAATACGAGTCGTAGATGTCGTCCAATGAGGCTGAAGGCAAGAAGCATGTCCAAAGTGCTGACATCAAAGCCATCTGTGCCAAATGGAACGAAATTCACAATTTATTCAAACTTCATCACCCCAATTAAACTGAATGTAGCAGAGCACTGCAAAATTTTAATGATGTTGTGATGAGCCACTTCAGAAAAGTGCTTAAAAGACGGCAGAAACAAATGACTTCAGGTTCGTTCTTTGTGAAAAGGGGGAGAGTCACCCCCACCCCAAGACATTTGATACAGTTGTTGAAGCATTTCTACATTTTTGTTTTGTTTGTTAACTCAAGTTACAGATGTTTTTGGTAAAATAAAAAAATGAAAAAAAATCATGGCCTCAGGTTCAGGCACCAATCTTTTCAATTCTCAGCTGGTCAAAAGTATGGGTCTAAGGACCTTCGTAGTACAGAGCCCCCATAATGCTTACACGGCAAATGGCAGTTTCCTCGGCAAAATAACCCACCGCACTCAGACCCTCACCCTGACAATTCAGTATTCACATTTGGAGTGTATCAGCTTCCATGTTTTTGACACCTTGGGCCATAACATAATCTTGGGTGGTCCCTGGCTGAGAATAAATAACCCCCATATTGACTGGTCGACTGGAAAAATCAGGTCCTGGGGTGTCAAGTACGCATGTACGTGCCTCTCATCCCAGAAAGCAGAGAGGGAAGAGGCTGATTGTGAGAATTATTGATTTATCATACTTTGCTGCAATGAAGCATTTGCTTGGCCTTGCAATGAAGCACAGTATTTGCTTTGCTCAAGGACATGAATATGATGGGATTTTGTTAAGATTTAAAGGGCGACAAGAACTGCAGTTGGACTGTTTGAGACAAGATTGCTGAAGACCTGTTGCATCTGATTGCTGAACTTTTTTTTTTATTTATACATGCATATCGTAATTTTCCACCAACATTGCACACAGTCACACGAACAAGTTTGCGCTCCCCCCACCCTTTTAGATTGTAAACGTTCATAGGCATCTCCTAAATGTAATAAAAAGAGAAGGTTTGCGGAAAATTGTTTGAGTGTGGTTGACAATTGTACATTGCAGTTCTTCTTCGTTCTCCTCCCAGCTTTGAGCAACAGAATTTGGTGTCCTTCTCTCCTCATTGTTTGCTATTTAACAAATGTCACAGTTGGATTAACCTGCTCAAACCCCGCGAGATGAGCCAGACCTATCTTCAGTCCCCTCCTGTTACCATGACCGGAGGGAAGTACTTTCCAAGAGTAAGGCCAAGTCGCTTCCTCCTCACTGGCCATATGACTGCGCCATTGACATGTTGCCCGGCTCCTCGCCCCCTCGCGGGAGACTATAATCTCTTTCAGGTCCGGAGCATCAAGCCATGAAAGATATGTGGAGGAGTCGCTGGCTGCAGGACTGATCTGGCCCTCGTCGTCACCGGCCGGGGCAGGCTTCTTTTTGGTGGAAAAGAAGGACAAGACCCTGCGGCCCTGCATCGATTACCAAGGACTGAACGACATCACGATAAAGAACAGGTACTCTCACCTCCTCATTGCTATAGCCCTCGAACCTCTGAAGGGGGCCAAGGTTTTCACCAAGTTGGATTTGAGAAATGAGTACTACTATAAGAGAGGGAGATGAGTAGAAAACGGCTTTCAACACGCCCACATGGCATTATGAATATTTGGTGATGCCTTTTGTACTTATAAATCCACCAGTTGTATTTCCGAATTTTGTCAATGATGTTTTACACGAATTGTTTAACATATATGTTTTTGTGTACCTAGACGACATCCTGATTTTTTTCCCCGGATGAAAAATCCCATGTCAACCATGTTCGTGCGGTACTGCAATAATTTTTGCATCACAAGCTGTATGTCAAGGATGAAAAGTGTGAGTTCCACCAACCCTCCGTGTCATTCCTATGCTTTGTCTTGGTGGCGGGAGAGATACGCATGAGTACCAGCAAGATCGAGGCCGTTCTTCTTTGTTCCACTCTGACTATCCGCAAGGAGGTGCAGAGGTTTATTGGGTTCGCCAACTTTTACCTCAAATTCATCTGAAACTTTAGTACGGTTGCAGGCCCATAGCATGCATGAACCTCACCCAACAGTTCCTTCGTTTGGAACCTGGCCTGCCAGCCGGCCTTCCGTAAGCTCAAGGCCAGTTTTACCTCAGCTTCGGTCCTCACCTTGCCCGATCCAGATAGGCAGTTTTTCGTTCAAGGTTGATGCATCACATCCTGGGATAGGGGGGATTCTCTCACAGAGAGTCCCAAGGACGGAAGATTACACCCCTTTGCGTTCTTATCTAAAAAACAAACTTCAGCAGAACGAAATTACGATATCGGAGACTGCGAACTTCTAGCAGTCAAGACAGCAATGTTGGAATGGAGATATTGGTTAGAGGTAGCGCAGGTCCCGTTCTTTGTATTAACAGACCACAGAATTTTGAATGTATTAGGTCAATCAAAAGGCTTAACGCCAGGAAAGCTAGGTTGGAACTCTTCTTTACGTGATTTTGCTTTGTGATGACCTTTCAGCCAGGGACAAAGAACGGGAAACATGATTCGCTGTCGCGTGTGCATGATGGGGAAAAAATTGAGTCCGACCCCACGCCTATCCTCCCCGAAGCTTGTTTCATCTCACTCTTCACGTGAAAATTCAAAAACTCAAGTCAAAGATGCGCTAAAGGACTCTTGCAGTCCTGAAAGCTGCCCCGATGACAGGCTATATGTCGTTCCCCCGCTAAGAAGAAGATTAATTGACTGGGCCACCACCAATCACACAGTGTCACCCGGGCATGGCCAAAACACAGTCTGTAATAGAGCAACGTTTCTGGTGGCCAGTATGTCAACGTGTGTCCTGTTTGCGCAGCAAATAAACCCTCCTGGCAATGCCCCTCAGGGGAGTTACGACCCCAGTCCATTCCAGGACGGCCGTAACCACACATTTCTCTGGACTTCTTGACCGGGCTACCAGCTTTACAGGGCCACACCACTGTTCTCTCAGTGGTGGACCTCTTCTCCAAAATGGTTCATTTCATTCCGCTACCTAAAGTCCCCTTCGCAAAACAAATGGCCAAGCTTATGATCAATAACGTATTCATGTTGGACGGCCTTCCCACTGACGTGGTTTCCGACAGGGGGCCCCAGTTCATTTCCAAGTTCTGGAAGGAGTTTTGTTCTCTTTTAGGGCCACCATTAGTGTTTCCTCAGGCCATCACCTGAAAACCAATGGACAGACCGACCACATTGATCAGGACTTGGAAGTGGGCCTCCGAAGTCTCGCCTCTTACAAACTGTGCTCGTGGAGCCAGCAGTTGGATCTGCGTCGAATACACGCATAACTATCTTCCCTCAGCGTCCACTGGCATGTCCCCCTTTCACATAGTGCAGGGTTATGCACTCTATCTCTTCCCATCTGTAGATTCAAACTTGTCGGTGCCGTCTGCATTGGCTGGTGTGAACCGCTGCAAGGGAACATGGGAACGAGTATGACAGATGCTACAGGGCAGGGTGCTCTCCTATAAGGCCGCAGCAGACCTTAAGAGGGCCCCAGCTCCAGTCTACAGGGTGGGTCAGCGAGTCTGGCTGTCTGCTAAGGGCCTCCCACTCAGAGTGGAATCGCAGAAGCTCACTCCCAGGTTCGTCCTTCCATTCCCGATTACAATGAAATTAAAACTCCCAAAGTCGATGCGGATCCACCCGGCTTTTCACGTTAAGACAGCTCAAGCCTGGTCAAGTGTCCTCGTTGGTCCCGCCTACCAGACCCCCTCCTCTCCCCCAAATGGTGGACGGGGGTCCTGTCTACACGGTACGCCGGCTCCTGTGTCGTGCCGTCGAGGGAGGGGGATGCAGTACCTGGTGGACTAGGAGGGCTACGGTCCCAAGGAGCTGTCATGAGTTCCTTCCCGGTTCACGGTCGACCCCTCATGATTATGGACTTCCATCCATCGCATCCTGAGGGTCCTGGGCCATCCGGGGCTAGCCATTGGTGGGGGGATACTGTAATGGGTGTGTCTGTTCTCGATGCTGCGCGCATCTGCCGATGATGAGCAGATGCGCTCTTTTGTCTTGTTTTGGTGATTACGGTCCATGTATATATTGCCACGCGTGCACTCTGGTTCTTGATAGATCGTTGTACTTCCATGTCATGTTCCCGCAACCCTTTGCTCATGTCTTTGCTATTCTGTGTACCGAACCCTGCCTCGTTTACGACCCTGCTTTCACGCCTGCTGATTTTGGTACAGCTGCTTCCTTGGACTGCCTGCCTGTGTTTCGACCTTGACCTTGTTCTGTAAATGTGAAGAAATTGTATTTTCAAAACATCATAGTTCCCTTCCTGTGCATTTAGGATATGGCTTCTGCTAACTTTTTTTTCTTTTTTTTTCTTTTTTTTTTACATCTCGGGGTGCTCACCATGCCTCTCGATTTTCATAGCCACAGGTGACACGATGTGTGGGGACTACATTTTTTTTTTTGTTTGGCATACTAGAGCTATTTTTGGTAATGGTATAAGAAAAACTTAAAAATGTCAAATTATACACCAGACCTGATATACTGGCAAATATTTATTGGAAGTGGCATATTTAGACCCTCAAAAATATAATTGAATGGGTTAATAATAATCAGAATACTACTTTTACAACTAATAATAATCATGAAAAATTTCTACAATTCTAAAAGGGCCTTTGCAGCAATCAATGATCAGGCCTTATAATAATTCTTGCAATTACAATAGAACCCTAACAGTAGTCGCTGCTCGGACCCTAATAATGGCAACTCCCTGGAGAATACCCCACCAGCCTCCACTGATTGTGGATGGTTGTTTGTCTTGCTGTCTGCTCTGCTGTTCAATTGCATGGGTCGATACCGCCATCTCTTGCAATCTGTGCCAAGACGATAGTCCCTACCTCTTTCCTCCGGAATATTTCCTAGAAAGAAACCATCCTAATGCACACTGGAAGATAGTGGTCATACTCCCAGCTCAACCACACAACCCCAGTTCTTCCCACCACTCAGCTGGAAAATATTCACAAGAGCTGAGTGGGGATGACTGAATGAATGGTGTGTTGGTTTCCCAAAATGGCTGTTTTAGTTGAGTTTTCTTTTTGTGTTTGAGTTGTTTTAATTATGCCTCTATCATCATTATTTAAATAAGTCGATGTTTTTTAACCAATGTCTAAATATGTGGAAATAAATGAGAACCAGTACATCCCCATTTCCGGTGTTGTGTCTGTACCTGCAGCGATCGCTCCTACAAGAGGTATCAAGGTTACAGCCCATGGATAATTCCAGGCTCCAATTATTAGCACCACTCCCTGGGGTTCTGACTGGATGTAAGCCTCATCTGAAAATGTGAGGAGATTCTTCTCCACAAGTTGAGGAGCAGCCCACTCTTTCAGATTTTCCAAAGCCAGGTCTATCTCATTTTCTATTCCAATCAACTCCAAAAGGGATGTCTCATATGGACTCTGTAGGACATACAACACTGTATAAGAGTACAGCACCAGAAAAACACAAAAAGCGAAAGATAGAGAGATGCAGTGTGTCTGGTGTCTCAACTCACCCTGTTGATGTCCTGTTTGAGGGCTGTGGTGATTTCAACCTCCCTCTCAGTCATCATCCTTTTCAAGGCCCGAAGCTGCTGCAGCCTGAACCCGAGAGGACGCGTTCTTCCACTCACAAAGGCTTCCCGGGTGCACTGAATAACCTGCCACTCCATAACCTCTGTTAACGTGGACTGTGGAAAGTACAGAAAATAATTTGTTTTTGACAACAAGTGGCAACATACTAAAAAAATAATTTGGATACCTCAGGAACTGGTGAGTAGTTGAGATTTTTTTTTTTTTAATTGAGTCACTGGATGATGAGTAAAGGCATAATATCAGATTTAATATTATTGTTTTTGTTGGAACCATTTCATTGCATGAATATGTAGTTCCATCAATCCATCCATCTAGTAGCATTATCGGAGGTCAGATCGCGGGGGCAGTAACTTTAGAAGGGACGCCCAGTCATCCTTTTCCCCAGCCACTTCATCCTGCACTTTTGGGGGGATCCTGAGGCATTCCCAGGCCAGCCAAGAGACGTCGTCTCTCCAATGTGTCCTGGGTTGTCTCCAAGGTGTCTTTCTATTGGGAATCATTCCGAATCAAATAGCTTGTCACCTCATCTGGGTCCTCGCAATGTGGAGGCGCAGCGGCTCTATTCTGAGCCCCATCTGGACAACCAAGCTTCTCACCCTATCTCTAAGGGAGAGCTCAGAGACCCTGCGAAGTTCACCTTATCTCAAAGAGAGAGCTTGGACACACTGCAAAGGAAACTAATTTCGCCAGCTTGTATCCAGCATCTTGTTCTTTCGGTCATGACCTGGAGCTCATGACCATAGGTGAGAATTGGAACGCAGCTAGATACACCGGTAAATCCAGACCTTCACCTTTCAACTTAGCTCCTTCTTTACAACAACGAACGGATATAAAGTGTGCTTCATTGTAGACGCTGCACCGATCCGCCTGTTGATCTCCCACTCCATTCTTTCCTCACTCGTGAACAAGACCCCAAGATACTTGAACTCCTCCACTTGGTGAAGGATCTCATCCCCGACCTGGAGAAGGCATGCCAGACTTTTCTGACTGAGCACCATGGTCTCAAATTTCAAGGAGCTGATTCTCATCTCAGCTGCTTCACACTCAGCTTTGAACCGCTCCAGTAAGAATTGTGTTTATATATATATATATATATAATATATATATATATACACACACACGCAATACTGAGGCCACCGAACCTCTACACCTCAGCTGTGCTGAAAGATTCTATCCATAAGTTATGAACAGAATCAGTGACAACAGAAATGAGTTCAACTTACTGCCAGCAATTCAGACCAAACTCTGACACTTGTCGTACAGAGACCGAACAGTCCCTATCAAGGTGTTCAATTTTGTTTTATTTGTTTTTTTAAGAATAAGTGAGGTGGAACGGTAGAACAGCTGTAGAGTGTTGGTCTCACAGATATGAGGACTGGGGTTCAAATCCCGACCCCACATGGTGGAGTTTGTGTGTTCTCCCTGTGTCTGCATGGGTTTTCTCCGGGCACTCCGGTTTCCTCCCAAATCCCAAAAACAAGCATTAATTGTAGAGTATAAATTGCCCCAAGGTGCGATTGTGAGTGCGACTGTTGTCTGTCTCCATGTGCCCTGCAATTGGCTGGGAAACAGTTCAGGGTGTACCATGCCTCCTGAGTGATGACTTAAGGTTGGCTCCAGCAAACCTGCAACCCTTGTGAGGATAAGTAGGTCAGAAAATGGATGGATGCATAAGAATAAGGGGAGGTTGATAGGACCCTGAACGAGGAGCCTCGGACCCTGAGGAGCACGCTGTGAGAGTGCAAGTGTCGTGTGATCTTCCGAAGACAAAAACATGACGGCACCTCTTGCGTAGATTGAAAAACTGTTATTAGAAGAAAGAATTTCTCTTCCTACAAGTTTTTTTGAATGGCAGATGATTGTTTGAATATTTTTTAACCCTTTCACCAGCTTCTGTAACAGCAGTAACTTCTTAGAGGGCCACAATCATCTCTGCAGCTAAGTTAAACAACAACAAGTGAGCCGGCAATGGAGGACTCTAGTGCTTCCATCAAGCTCCTGCTGAAGAGAAAAAAAAAACAACGGATCGCTCCACTTCAACTGAAGATTTATTTGATTTGATAGAGATAAAGATGAGTGTCCTCCTTTCAATCAATAAGAAGTTATCAATCTCACTTGAGTTGCTTCCCCAAGAGCAACAGGTAAGCAAGTGTGGTTGGGAGTCAACAAACTATGTCGATGGACAACTACTTCAGGATACCAACATCACTCCCTGATTATTCTAGGCAAATACTTGTTTTGACTCATTGCAGTTATGAATTGTCATAAGTGTATTGTATTCTGTTTGATTCTTCAACTTCAACTTAGAAAAACAGAAAAAGGAATCATGTATGCCACCACCATGAACCGTCACTCCAATCTTTCTGCTTTCCTGCTCTGTTTGATTACACATGCACTAAACACAAAAGTTGCCCAAAACTTTCCTTGCGCACCACAATTCACCATCAACCCAGAATATAAAAAGTTAAAAAATAAAATAAAGAGCCTCTAATGTCATTAATGACTGGCCAAACAACGCAATGACAAGTGCTTCTCCACAAAATGCATGCGCAGATAAAATAGAATGAAAATAGAAGAACGTCTTGGGTAATAGATAAAATACATACATCAAGGCACAGTTTTTGCTCAAATAAATACATATAGTGTATTTTTAAGTCTTATGTTCCCTGTCCAGACTTTGGGAGATTATTAAAACCATGAAAATCAAACAGAAGTGCAGTTTCATATTATTACATTGCAGTACTGTTATTCAGTGGCTTTGACTTTAAGGAGTTGATGGCTCTGGGGAAAAAGCTGTCTTTGAATCTGGTTGTCTGTGTTTTGTGGGAACTGTACCACCTCCAGCAGGGGTAGCAGGTTAAACAGGTGGTGACCAGGAAGTGAAGAGTCCTTTACAATGTTAGTAGCTCTGCTGTGATAGCTTTCATACTAATCACATTTGGGCATATATCCATGTCAAAGGATTCATGGGGGCTGATGCAGAGTTGGGGGTGTGGATGTTGGACCAGGTTCAAGCACGTCAGTTCTGTTTCGAGTGCCCTGCCCCTCCACCTCTGCCCGCCCCCATGGATTTTAAATACGACACATATGCCCTTTTTCTTTTAATGCAACACATACATACATCTCTGGGGTGCGTTGGAGCATGGGTGAGGGGGATTGTTATCCCCCCCCCCCCCTATCTCACTGGTCCTCCAGATTTTAAATGCACCACACCAATTGGGGAGACACTGATTCACGGGGTCAGGCCAATGACCATCATAGTAACAGGGGGGAAAGTGGGTTTTACACATAGCTACTTGATGGTGCTCACGAGGCCCCCCAGGTTTGATGGCTGCTTGGAGTGGGGGGGTACCGTTTCTTGACCCGTGGCTGTTCTCTGGACCCTAATGGTTTTTTTGTCAGGTGCCCCGATCTGCCATCACTCCCCACCTGGGTCAGCCCGGTGGCTGTCTAGGCCACCCAAAGTGAGTTGCTTGGCTGAGCATTTCAGGAGGTTGGCCAGGACGCCAAGCCCCAGGGTCCTTATGGCCAAGCAGAAGCCAGGCAACAAGAACAGATGGCGGCCGCTGGTTGAGCCAGAAGGGGCAGCTGGCAGAGCCTCGCCACAAGAATATGAGTGCGAAGACGCAGCCATGGTTGAAGCACCACTGGGGCAGAAGTTAGAGGTGGCATACGCTTGCCAAGCAGGTGGCTGCTGGGCTTCACTCTCCAGGTACGAGTCTGCTGTGTACATGTTTTGCCCAATTGTTCTGTCAGGAGCAGGGATGATTGATGGGACCCAAATGCACGACTCAAAGGCAAGGATGTGGGTGAGATGGAAGATTTAATTCCAGGCGGAGGTCAGTACATGGGAAGGGAACGCTGGGATGTGCCAATGAGGCACAACTAAGTCACACACTAACAACAAACTGGCCAACAGTGAAAGGACACATGATGGTTATATGGATGGCATAATCAACACAAACAAGGCACAGGTGAGGAGGCTGCTTCCAGGAGAAGATGGGCACAAGGCAGTGGAATGACTATGCCCCTAACAAGTATTGCATTTTGTATTCCCGAACCTTGTCTTGCATTTAATGTTTCTTTGTTGTAGATAACCAAACGATTTACTTTTCTCATTCTGTTCCAGTTAGAACTTTGTGTTTGTCTCTCTCCCCACTCTTGAAATTGTGTTTTGTTAGACTGATCGACTCTGATCCATAATACACTTACGTTAAAATCTAAAAGAAATCACAGAGGAGGCTCAAAAACTATGCTGCGGCACAGTAAAACTGTCCTTGTGTAAAGGGGATGCAGATTATTCTTTCTGCTTGATCTAACACCCAAAAAGGACACCAAAAGTGTGTGTGGGGGGGGGGGTGTTCCTGGGGTCTCTTTCCAGGGAGATATGCCCGGAACACCTCACCAGGGAGTTGTCCGGGAGGCATCCAAATCAGAAGCCCCAGCCACCTCATCTGGCTCCTCTCAATGCGGAGGAGCAGCGACTCGATACTGAGCCCCATCCATATGACTGAGCTTTTCACCCTATCTCTAAGGGAGAGCCTGGACACCCTGCTGAAGAAACTCATTTCAGCCGCTTCTATCCGGGATGTTGTTCTTTCGGTTACGACCCACAAGTCGTGCCCATAGGTGAGGGCAGGAACGTAGATCGACTGGTAAATTGAGACCTTCGCCTTTCAACTTAGCTCCCTCTTTACCACAACAGACCGATACAAAGTACGCATCACTGGAGACACTGCACCGATGCATGTGTTGATCTCCCCCTCCATTCTTCCCTAACTTGTGAACAAGACCCCAAGATACTTGAACTCCTCCACTTGGGGAAGGATCTAATCCCCGACCCGAAGAGGGCACGCCACCCTTTTCCGACTGAGGACCATGGTCTCAGATTTGGAGGTGCTGATTTTCATCCTAGCCACTTCACACTCAGCTGCGAACCGCTTCAGTGAGAGCTGGAGATCACGGCTTGATGAAGCCAACAGAACCACATCGTCTGCAAAGAGTAGAGATGCGATGGTGAGGCCATGAAACTGAACACACTCTACGCCTCGGCTGAGCCTAGAGATTCTGTCCATAAAAGTTACGAACAAAATTGGTCACAAAGGGCAGCCTTGGCAGGGTCCAACTCTCACCAGAAATTAGTCCGACTTATTGTCGGCAATGCGGACCAAACTCTAACAGCGGTCGCACAGGGACCGAACAGCGCGTTCGGTACCCCATACTCCCGAAGAACCTCCCACAGGACTCCCTGAGGGAGACGGTTGAACGCCATCTCCACAAGACACATGTACACTGGCTGAGTGAACTCCCATGCACCCTTGAGGATCCTGCCGAGGGTGTAGAGCTGGTCCAGTTCCATGGCCAGGACGAAAACCACATTGCTCCTCCTGAATCCAAGATTCGACATCCCGATGGACCCTCCTCTCCAGTAAGTAAGTTTCTTTCGGCTTGTCCCTTTCGGGGTACCCCTGAATAAACTTTACCAGGGAATCTGAGGAGTGTGATCCCCCTATAGTTGGAACACACCCTCCGGTCACCCTTCTTAAAAAGTGGGAACACCACCTCACTCTGCCAATCCAGAGGCGCTGTCCCCGATTTCCACATGATGTTGCAGAGGCGTGTCGACCAGGACAGCCCAACAACATCCAGCGCCTTCAGGAACTCCGGGGGAATCTCATCCACCCCCGAAGCCCTGCTACCAAGGAGCTATGTAACCACCTTGGTGACCTCAGCCCCTGAGATAGAAGAGCCCGCCTCAGAGCACCCAGACTGAGCTTCCTTGTGGGAAGGCATATTAGTGGAATCGAGGAGTTCTTTGAAGTATTCTCTCCACCGACTCACAACATCGTGAGTTGAGGTCAGCTGCGCCCCATCCCCACTATACACATTGTTGATGGTGCACTGCTTCCCCCTCCTGAGATGCCGGACGATGGACCAGAATTTCCTCAAAGCTATCCTGAAGTCGTTCTCCATGGGCTCATCGAACTCCTCCCACACCCGGGTTTTTGCCTCAGTGACCACCGAAGCTGCATTCTGCTTGGTCAGCCGGTACCCCTCAGCTGCATCAGGAGTCCCACAGGCTAAAAATGAGCTCTTAGGATCACTGGGACAGCCAAACTCTTCATTATGTGAGACTGAAGGAGGAGTACAACTTCTTTATAATTCAATTTTTTGTGACTTTTTTCTCCTTTAGTTGTTTTCCTTAATGCAGCCCTATGGGGGCACAAGCCAGTGCAATCTGTAGGCTGGTCCCAAGCCCAGTTAAATGCAGAGAGTTTTATCAATATGGGCATATTTTAATATGACTCAAAGACAATGCATCAATCCTAATAAAAGGTTGTGCCACCTTTTGGCAGCAATACCTGAAATTATGCATTTGTGATAATTAGTGAGTCACTTTATTCAGTCATAGTCATGAGTGAGTCAGTTAGTGAGTCTTTTACATCGCTCTGCAGGAAAATCTTTCCACAGTTGTTTAACCTCCACCATATAAGAGGGTTTTCTTGCATGAACTGCCTGTTTATGGTCACACAACAGTATCTCAACTGGATTTAAATCCAGACTTTGATGTCAAGACCAGAACACAAGGCTGAACCCATAATGCACGACTCATGAGATCAGGAAGTGTCTTTCTTCAGTTCAGGGTCGAAACATAGGGAGGCAGTACAAAGAACCAGCAGTAACAAAATCAGCAGGCATAAAGGCAGGGTCGTTCACGAGGCAGGGTTGGGTACACAGAGTAGCAAGGACATGGGCAAAGGGTTGCGGGAACATGACATAGCAGTACAACGATCTGGGAAGGACTCGACCGGACGCGTGGCAATATATAGATGGACTGTAATCACCAAAACGGGACGCAGGTGACTGCATCTGCTCATCAGAGCAGGTGTGCGCCACGTCGGGAAGAGACACACCATGACAGTAACCGTCCCTAATGAGTTAGGGGTCGACCACGAACCAGGAAGGAACTCATGACCGCTCCTTGGGACTGTAGCCCTCGCAGTCCACCAGGTATTGCATCCCCCTCCCTCGACAGCACGACACAGGAGCCGGTGTACCATGTAGACACGAACCCCATTCACCAGACAGGGGCTAGGTGGGGGCCTGGCAGGCGGCACCAACGAGGACACTTGAGCAGGCTTGCGCTGGCTAACGTGAAAAGCCGGGTGGACCCGCATCAACTTCTGGAGATTTAATTTCATCGTGACTGGATTGAGTACCTTTGTAATTGGGAACAGACCGACAAACCTGGGAGCAAGCTTCCGCAATTCCAGGAGGCCCTTAGCAGACAGCCAGACTCGCTGACCCATCCTGTAGACTGGAGCTGGTGCCCTCTTAAGGTCTGCTGCGGCCTTATAGGAGAGCCCCTTGTGCTGTAGCATCTGTCGAGCTTGCTCCCATGTTCCCTTGCAGCCCCTCACAATGTCCAACGCAGATGGCATCAACGAGTTTGAATCTACGGACGGGAAGAGAGAGTGGGAGTAGTCAGGGGCTAACGGCCCACGCCGCCTGGAAGCTTGGCTCGCGGCCTGCCGCCGGAGCTCCCTCATCAGACTCCATGTCATTCCCATCCAAAGAACTGTCCGCGGCTGCCGGGCCGGAGCTCCGGGGGCCTTTGTCTACGAACTTATGTCGCGCCTAGGCCTCCGAGTAGTCAGACTCTACGTCATTACGTCCGAAGAACCATCCGAACATTCAACGTCAGATGTGCATTCATCTGAGATGATATGCTGTGGCGACCCCGAAAGGGACAAGCCGAGAAAAAAAAAAAATTACAGCCACAGGTTCAAATTTGTATGGAAGTATTCCTCCGTCTTTGCGATCAACCGATACTGCTATTTCTTCATCAGAGGAGGATAAATACGAGAAGTCGGCTCTGGGCATAAATGGTGTCCCATGTAATCGACCCTTTGTTGCGGCATGGTACACATTACATCCACGCACGTAGGTCATGTGACTCGCGAAAATGGCAATGCCCCTGAAAATTTGTAATTGTCGATAAAAATCTTCTCAAAACACTATTAAATGAGAGAGGATTTTATTTATCACATTGTCAAAATAGGGTATACATATTACATGACCTATTGGATACACTGTTCATGCAAAGCACTGGATTTCCCCATTAAATGCCTGGTTTAATTAGCGTCAATACAGTGCAGGTGTGGAGCTGCTGCAAGAGGCAGCTCCGCCCAGGGCAGTGTCTTGGCCATGACCCTGACAAGATGCTTTATCATTATATTATTCTACTAGGTCCATGTGTATAAATCTGGGTCCAGCTGGGCATGGATAATTGTTTTGTTTTGTCTTTGTCTGTCTCTTTCACTTTATAATAATGAAGGGACTTTAAATCTGGACTTCAGTTAGGGGTGACATTTCATAAGACTGTTCCTTTCTTTGCAAAGACTTTTCTTTCTTTAGGTGATAAAACCCACAACGACAAGATGGCTTTCTTTATTATGTTTGAAGAATTTTGCCAAAACAGTTTAGTGTCCGAAATTGGATCATAGGATTGAGTGTCAATCCAGGGGATCCTGGGAGTGATTGATCATCAAGGGTCAATGCATGAGTCCTGTCTCCACCCAAAGAATTAAGGACGGGTGGATGCCAGGGCTCTGGAAGTCGACCTTCACCACAGGATCCAAACGGACCTGTGGTCCTCCAAACAAAGAATTCATACATCCATCCATTTTCTACCACTTCTCAGGGTCGGGTCGCGGGGAAAGTGGCTTCAGCAGGGATACCCGGACTTCCCTTTCCCCAGCCACTTCTCCAAGCTCTTCCGGAGGGTTACCGAGGCATTCCCAGGCCATCTGAGAGACATAGAGTAGTCTATCCACTGTGTCCTGGGTTGTCCCGGGGGTGTTTTTTCGGTGGCTCTGCTTTGTCTTGTGTCTTTGTTGCTCTCTCCCATCTAGAAACTTTGTTCTATTACACTGATTGTCAATTAACAATTTTATGACACAAAGAAACCACAGGGGAAACTTGAAAACTCCCCTGTGATACAGGGAAACTGTTTTGGCACAAAAGGGATACAGATCCTCCATGCTCCTTGACCTACTCGTCATTGCCTGAATGCAAGCCTGCCATATCCAGAATTCCACCACTATTGTCACTCAATTGCGGTTCACAGTCTGACTCTCCCACTCTTGTAGGTTACTCAACTTTCTGCAGTCACACTTACCTCTTTGTGTTGTTCCTCCTCTTCAGTGCTCTTTCTGTATCCCCGCCTCGCTGTCCGCTCCAGCCACGACGCCAAGCTCCCATTCGTTCATGCAACCGATCGCATTCTTTCCCCTTCCTGCACGTTCCTTGTCCCAATGGTCGACCATCACGCCTTGGAGATGTTTACCTTAAACCGGATTATTAAAAACACACTCTGCCACTTCCTGTTCCTCCATCTACTTCTGGATCCAGTCAATGTATTGTATATCTTGTTCAGGTCAGGTTTTTATGGCAACTTGTTCCCGCTTTATTTGTCAAATATTACAAACATTGATAACTGTAGATGTACTGTAATGGTAGGTATTGATAAAAGCGCCTGCAAATTTAATGTTTCGATAATTGGATTATCCATCCATTTTCTTAGCCGCTTATTCTCACAAGGGTCACGGGAGTCCTGGAGCCGATCCCCGCTATCAACGAGCAGGAGGCAGGGTCCACTTCGAACTGGTTGCCAACCAACTGCAGGACACATGCAGACAGACAACAGTCGCACTCGCAATCACACCTTCATGCAATTTAGAGTGTCCAATTAATGCATTTTTTTTGGAATGTGGGCCAAAACCTACGTAGGCATGGGGAGAACATGCAAACTCCACACAGGCAGGGCCAGGGTTGAACCTGGGTCCTCAGAACTGTGAGGCCAACTCTATACAGCTCCGACACTGTGCCGCCCATATTTGGACTAATCACATCATAATTGTTCTAAATCCGAAAAAAAAAGTCACATTAGATTTGTCAGCTATTGTCATAATTACTGCAAACACAAAAAATAGTGTGAATATCGTATTTTGATTACCAGCAATGGCACGTAATTGTATTTCCAGTATGCTTGTTAGATCCTTCTTATTAAAAAAAAAAAAAAAAAAAAAAAACAAAACCTCATCAACAGCATGAATAGATCACAAAGTGTCTCTTTGCAGTGTAATTTGGCGGAAACACTTTAGTTTTGCTTTCTATGTAAATAGTTGTAATTAAATCAAGTTGAGATGTGCTTGATTTCATGTATACTTCTTTTTTGTGTGTAAATATTAAAAGCATTGTTTTCTTCATAATGTTGATCTTATTATGGGTGAACTCAGTTGATCAGCATGTAGAGTGAAAAAATACAATTTCAATAGAAAAATCTCAATATTAATAAAGTTTAACTTACTTCAATGTCGATCAAACATTAGTCTCTCCTTGGACTGTGGAAAAGGGAATGGTAAAAGGGATCTTATCAGAAAGTAGATCAGATTTCGAAAAGGGGACGGCTTTGCTAAGCAACAGACTTAGTCTTGTTGTTGTCGGGCTGTACTTCAGTTTGAGATACGCGACAAGTGAAAGAAACTATTCAGGGTCCAAAGTAATCTTCTCCATGTGTAACTCTGTATGGGCGGAGTCATGATTTCAAAAGAAATGTCAACATTCCAAATGAATAAATCATTCCAATATTTCATACGTATATACCTGCCACAATCAAAATGTAATACAAGTATAAGTATTTGCAATTATGATACTTTAAAGGTGGAAATCATTTTTAAAAGAAATAAAACTTTACTGATTACTACTTTCACCATTGATTTATAGATATGTCTAACTTATTTACTATAGGTTGTAAGTGTGAAACGTACAATCCATTAGACAGTAGAGTAGTATGACCACGTGTAAAATCACTGGTGTTTGCAAAAGAACTGAAGCATAATCTTGTGTTAAACTCCATCTTTGTGGTCGATCATACCAACGCTCATGCAGAAATGTGCTTACACTGCCCAAAATACTCCATCCAGGAGCGCAAAGACACATATCAGTCAAATATTTTCACTGTATAATTATTCTGAAGAACCTCACAAGCATTAATCATTTATCATCCCTTATCGAAAGGAGGACAAGATTCTTCAATCATTAATCAGAAGTTTATTTAGAGTTAAAAATATCTGTATGAATGTCTGAACGTTTTTACAGAATGACAATATACTGTATCCTAGGACAGTATATACATGAAACTAACAAACTGTGGAGCAAATCTTTATTCACATATGATTGATGAGGGCTGGGCAAAAATCACACAGTTTTGAATGCATAAGACTTTATGTATTTATTTATTCCATCCATCCACATCCATTTTCTAAGTTGCTTATTCTCACAAGGGTCGCGGGGTGTGCTGGAACCTATCCCAGCTCTCAACGGACAGGAGGCGGGGTACACCCTGAATTGGTTTCCAGCCAATCGCAGGGCACATGGAAACAAACCGTCGCACTCACAATCACACCTAGGGGCAATTTTGAGTGTTTAATTAATGTTGCATATTTTTGTGATGTGGGAGGAAACTGGAGTTGCCGGAGAAAAGCCACGCAGGCACAGGAAGAACATGCAAATGCCACACAGGCAGGTCAGGGATTGAACCCGGGAAACACAGAACTGTGAGGTCATAGCTTTCCAGCTGACCACTGTGCTGCCGTATTTATTTATTAATTATTATTAGGAGTAGTATATTTAGAAAATGCAAGGACAAAATTAAAGTTTCCGAATCTATTTTAAAACTATGCAGCTGCACATGAACTGTAAATAGAAAGTTGATCATCTCTGGGTCAAGTCTGTAGTCAACTACATTAAGTACAATTTAATTAGAGGATTAGATTTCCTGTAAAAAATTATAAAGTCCAAGTAACAATAAAAACTAACCCATAGCAAAATGAAGAAAAATTGCAGTAGTTTGACACAATATTTTATTTAAGTTGCCGATAGATCTTCTCTTCCTTTCGACCACACTGTCTCATCTTTTTCCATCTAAGCCTATCTCGTGCATCTTCCTCTCTAATACCCACAGTCTTCATGTCCTCCCTCACAACATCCATCAACCTTTTCTTTGGTCTTCCTCTCGCTCTTTTGCCTGGCAGCTCCATCCTCAGTACCCTTTTACCAAAATACTCACTCTCTCGCCTCTGGACTTGTCCAAACCATCGAAGTCTGCTCTCTCTCACCTTGTGTCCAAAACATCCAACTTTGGCTTTTCCTCTAATGAGCTCATTTCTAATTCTAATCCTATCAAACCTGCTCACGCGAGAACCTCAACATTTTCATTTCTGCTACCTCAAGTTCTGCTTCCTGTTGTTTCTTCAGTGCCGCCGTCTCTAATCCATACATCATGGCCGGCCTCACCACTATTTTATAGGCTTTCCCTTTCATCCTAGCAGAGACTCTTCTGTCTAATTGAACACCAGACACCTTCCGCCAACTGTTCCACCCCGCTTGGACCAATTTCTTCACTTTCTTATCACACTCTCCATTGCTCTGTATTGTTGACCCCAAGTATTAGTGAAGTTGCTATCTCTTCTCCGTGGACCTTCACTCTTCCCCCACTGCCCCTTTCATTCATGCACATATACTCTGTTTTACTTCAGCTGACCTTCATTCCTCTCCTTTCCAGTGCATGCTCCATTTTTCTAATTGTTTATCCACCGGCTCCCTTCTTTCACTGCAGATCACAACATCATCTGTGAACATCATAGGCCAAGGGGAATCCTCATCTGTCAGCCGATCCATTACTGCCGCAAAAAGGAAGGAAGGGCCTGACGGCGGAACCCTGATCCAGTCCAACCTCCACCTCAAATTCTTCTGACTCCGACGGCATATCACACCGCTGTTCTGCTGTCCTCATACATGTCCTGTACTATTCTAACATATTTCTCCACCATACCAGACGTGGGCATGCAGTACCATAGTTCCTCTCTTGGTACTCTGTCATAGGCTTTCTCTAGGTCTACAAAGATACAATTTAGCTCCTTCTGACCTTCTCTGTACATTTCTACAAGCATCCTCATGGCAAATGATGCACCTGTGGTTCCCTTTCTAGGCAGGAAACCATACTGTTGCTCACAGATACTTACTTCTGTTCTGAGTCTAGCATCCACTACTCTTTCCCATAACTTCATTGTGTGGCTCATCATCTTTATTCCTCTGTAGTTTCCATATTTCTTAACGTCGCCTTTTTTCTTAAAAATGGGGAATCGCACACTTTTCCGCCAATATTATGGCATCTTCTCTCCCGCTAGTATTCTATTGAATAAGTTGGTCAAAAACTCCACAGCCACGTCACCAAATTGCTTCCATACCTCCACAGGTATGTCATCGGGACCAACTGTCTTTCCATTTTTCATTTTGTTCAGTGCCTTTCTAGCTTCCCCCTTACGAATGATTGCCACTTCCCGGTTATTCACGCTTGCCAATTCTACTCTACCTTCTCTCCCATTTTCTTTATTCATTAACGTCTCAAAGTACTCTTTCCATCTACTTCGCACACGACTGGCACCAGTCAATATATTTCCATCGCTATCCTTAATCACCTTCACTTGCTGCACATCATTCCCATCTCTATCCCTCTGTCTGGCCAACCTGTAGAGAGCCTTTTCTCCTTTCATATCTAACCTGGTGTACATGTCGTCATATGCCTCTTGTTTAGCCTTCGCCACCTCTTCCTTTGCCATACGACGAATGTCAATGTATTCCTTTCGCCTCTCCTCAGTCCTCTCCATGTCTCACTTCTTCTTCACTAATCTCTTTCCTTGGATGACTTCCTATATTTAAGGGTTCCACCACCATGTCTCCTTCTCCCCTTTCCTACCAGAAGACACCCCAAGTACTCTCCTGCCTGCCTCTCTGAATACCTTGGCAGTAGTATTCCAGTCTTCTGGGAGCTCTTTCTGTCCATCTAGAGCCTGTCTCACCTCTTTCCGAAAGGCCACACAACATCCTTTTTTTCTCAACTTCTACCACCTGAGTCACTGCTCTACCTTTGTCTTCTTGGTCTTCCTACCCACTACCAGAAACATCCTGCACACCACCATCCTATGCTGGCGAGCTACACTCTCCCCTACCACTACCTTACAGTCGGTAACCTCCTTCAGATTACATCGTCTGCACAAAATATAATCCATCTGCGTGCTTCTACCTCTACTTTTGTAGGTAACTCTATGTTCCTGTCTCTTCTGGAAATAAACCACTGCCAATTCCATCCTTTTCACGAAGTCCACCACCACCTGTCATGATCCTGGATTCCAGCTAGGGCTGGGCGTGGCCGTCTAATCGGAAGGGTCACACCTGCGCCTCATGACCTCCGATTAGACCCAGTACATATAGGACCCGGGGGACGACAGAGACTCTGCTAGATCGTTGCCTCTCATGCCTCGTTCCCGCACTACCGTACTCCTGACGTCTACCTCCCGTGTACCGACCAACGCCTGTCTCCCGACCTACCCCGTAAGCCTGCCGTTACTGATCTTGCTGCTTGTTTGGACTGACTCCCTGGTAAGCGACATTGGAACGAATAAAGGCTTATTCCGCACTGCTTACCTCTCATCTGAGTCGTGCATTTGGGTCCACCCCCGAGTCTCGTCCGTGACAGAACGATCTAGCCAAGAACATGGACCCAGCCGACTCTGAAGCCATTCGCCGTGCGCTGCAAGTGCAGGGCAAACGCCTGGGTGAGCAAGAGGCTGCTCTCCAGGGTATGACTCACCAGATCCAGGAGCTCTGCACCCAGCTGCAACCGTGGCTAGCCTCCCAAGCTAGCGCGGCCGCTCCTGTGCCTCCCCGTGCCACCATCACTCCGCTCTCTCGACCAGAGCGGTTCTCAGGCGACTCCAGTAACGTCAAGCCCTTCCTGGCGCAGTGCGATCTCCACTTTGAGCTGCAAGCTTCCGCTTTTCCCACAGACCGCTCCCGGATCGCCTTCGTCATTTCCCACATGACAGGGAGGGCGGAGGCATGGGCCACCACCGAGTGGAGCCGTAACTCGGAGACCTGCCGCTCATGGACGAGCTTTGTCTGCGCGCTCACCCAGGTGTTCCAGTATGCGGCTCCGGAACGCCAGGCGGCGTCGTCACTCATGACAATTCGCCAGGGGCGTCGCCGCGTGTCCGACTACGCCATTGAGTTCTGGATTCGGGCTGCCGAGAGCCGCTGGAATGAGGAAGCCCTCGATGACGCGTTTTACGAGGGACTGTCCCCACAGATCCGTGGTCACCTCGTGGCCATGGATCTTCCGCCTTCGCTTAACTCCCTCATCGCATTGGCCCTCAAGGTGGACCAGCGCCTCACCGTGCAGAGACAGATGGAGGGCCTGAGGGAGGAGGAGAGGGAGAGTCGCAGTCCGGTTGTTTCCGCTTCCCGGTCACCCGTGCGCGTTCCTGTCTAGAAAGTTGACCCCGGCAGAGAGGAACTACGACATGGGAGATAAGGAACTGCTGGCGGTCAAGAGTGCGTTGGAGGAGTGGCGGCACTGGCTGGAGGGCTCGCAAGTACCGTTCGTTGTCTTCACAGACCATAAGAACCTTGAATACCTGAAGTCCGCGAAGAGGTTGAATGCCCGTCAGGCCAGGTGGGCTCTATTTTTCACCCACTTCCACTTTAAGGTGTTTTACCGCCCAGGCTCCAAAAACGGCAAGCCGGATGCACTCTCGCGGATCCACGAGGGAGGGCACACTGATTCAGATGCCGCTACTATCCTGCCAGCGGGGTGCTTCGTGTCCGGGTTCACCTGGTCGATCGAGTCGCGGGTGAAGGAGGCCCTGGAAGAGACACCGCCACCCGCGGATTGTCCGTCGGGCCGTCTTTTCGTCATCCCATCTCTGCGGGGAGACGTCATGAACTGGGCCCATACCAACAAGACGGTCTGCCACCCGGGTATGGCGAAGACACGGTCAGTGGTCGAACAAAGGTTCTGGTGGCCTAACCTCAGCAAGGATGTAAGGGAGTTCGTCAACGCCTGCCCGGTGTGTGCTGCCAATAAAACTTCCCGCCTACGGCCCGTTGGTGAGTTGCAACCCCTGTCCATCCCCTTTCGTCCGTGGTCACACATCGCGATGGACTTCGTTACCGGCCTGCCGCCTTCACAAGGGAACACAGTGGTGCTGTCCATAGTGGACCGTTTCTCAAAGATGGTCCACTTCGTGCCGCTCCCGAAGATCCCGTCGGCCAAGCAGACAGCCCAGTTGGTATTAGACGAGGTCGTCCGTTACCACGGTCTACCCCAGGACATCGTTTCGGACAGGGGTCCGCAATTCAGCGCCCATTTCTGGAAGGAGTTCTGCAACCTCATCGGCGCTTCAGCAAGTCGGACATCGGGTCATCACCCAGAGTCTAATGGCCAGACTGAGAGGATTAACCAGGAATTAGAGACCAGTCTTCGATGTCTGGTATCAAGGGACCAGAGCACGTGGAGCCAGCACATCAAGTGGGTGGAGTATGCCCACAATTCCCTACCCTCCGCTTCAACAGGTATGGCTCCACTCCATGTCGTGCATGGGTATCCTCCGTCCCTGTTTCCTCCACTGGTCACAGAATCCACAGTTCCGTCGGCCCTGGCCGTGGTGCGACGCTGCAAACGGACCTGAGAAGCAGCTCGGAGGACACTGCTGCGCATGAGCAGCGCCTACAAGGCCGCAGCAGACCGCAAGAGGAGGGCCGCAACAGAGCTCAGAGTGGGACAGCGAGTGTGGCTCTCCACCAAAGATCTCCCACTGCGGACGGAATCCCGCAAACTTGCTCCCAGGTTCGTTGGCCCGTTCCCTGTTTCCAAGGTTATTAACCCGGTCGCCGTCTCGTTGAAACTGCCCAGGTCGATGAGGGTGCACCCTACGTTCCACGTCAGCAGACTTCGCCCGAATCGCACGTCGTCGCTGGCTCCTCCGCTCAAGTGCCCCCCGCCCCCCGCATGGTCAACGGTGGGTTGGTGTACACCGTGCGTCAGTTGCTGTCTTCCCGCCGCAGAGGGAGGGGGGTCCAGTACCTGGTGGACTGGGAGGGATATGGCGCGGAGGAGCGCTCTTGGATCCCCTCCCGCTTCGTCGTGGACCGCTCCCTCATCAGGGACTTTCATGCGGCTCACCCTGATGCGCCTGGGCTGTCCAGAGCCGGCCGTTGAGGGGGGGGGTACTGTCATGATCCTGGATTCCAGCCAGGGCTGGGCGTGGCCGTCTAATCGGAAGGGTCACACCTGCGCCTCATGACCTCCGATTAGACCCAGTACATATAGGACCCGGGGAATGACAGAGACTCTGCTAGATCGTTGCCTCTCATGCCTCGTTCCCGCACTACCGTACTCCTGACGTCTACCTCCCGTGTACCGACCAACGCCTGTCTCCCGACATACCCCGTAAGCCTGCCGTTACTGATCTTGCTGCTTGTTTGGACTGACTCCCTGGTAACCGACATTGGAACGAATAAAGGCTTATTCCGCACTGCTTACCTCTCATCTGAGTCGTGCATTTGGGTCCACCCCCGAGTCTCGTCCGTGACACCACCTGCCCCTCAAAGTTCCTTTGCGGAATGCCGTACATACCCATCACTTCTTCATTGCCCCTGTTTCCTTCGCCAACATGTACGTTGAAATCTGCACCAATCACAACTATCTTTGCTCAGGACTACTTCGACTAGTTCCTTCCAGAATTTCTCTTTCATCTCGAGGTCACATCCTACCTGTGGGGCATAGACACTAATGACATTATACATCATACCCTCAGTTTCAAATTGTATCTTCATCACTCGATCTGATATTCTTTTCACCTCCAAGACATTCTTATCCAGTTCTTCTTTTAAAACAACCTCTACTCCATTTCTCGTCCTGTCAACTCCATGATAAAATAAGTTAAACCCTGCACCTAAACTTCTAGCCTTACTCCCTTTCCACTTTCTCTCTTGAATGCACAATATATGAACCTTTCTCTTCATCATCATGTCCACTAACTGCTGAGCTTTTCCTGTCATAGTCCCAACATTCTAAGTCCCTACACACAGCTGCAGGGTCTGTGCATTCTTCTTCTTCTTCTGCTGACTAAGCCGCTTTCCTCCTATTTTTGTCTTTGACCTACATCATCTGAATTTCTACCTACGCCTTGCAGATTAACAGTTTCTGGGGCGAGCGTAGGACACCCGGGCCACGACCTAACTTTTGTGGAATTTGTATGATGAACTCTTATATATGTTTGGCACAGTTTTATGCCGGATGCCCTTCCTGATGCAACCCTCTGCATTTATCCAGGCTTGGGACTGGCCAACAACTTGCACAATTTTATGCTGCCCAACGGGTTGCAGATAGTAAAAAAAAAAAAAAAAAAACAAGCAATCAAATAAACAAAGTCAGCACATAAGATACACAAATTCACATACAGCCTAATCTATGTTGAAGTTAAGGTCAAATGAAAGCAATCACATAAACACAGTCAGCACCTAAGATACACAAATCACATACTCCCTGTGTGATAATATAAGGATATGGCGATTTGAAGTATATGTGGATGTAAGGGATTCAAACCACAATGGCCCTCACTCTCGTAGTTGAAGTTTGGGTCCATGTACAATGTTTGGTCCTCGTTGTATACACCACGACGGTAATGTTGTTAGCACGCTAAGCTAGGATAACATAGGTCTTGTACGGCTCCAATTTGAGTACTAAGATACACTAAGATAAGAAATTAAATTTCCTATAAGTCCTCACGGCCCTTGTTGTACAAGTTGTTTAGGTCGTACAAGTTATGAAGACGTCTCGTTGTTAGCCTGCTAAACTAAGGTAGTCTTGGCCTATAAGCGAGTTTAAGTTGACGTTTCCACTCACCCAACTTCCTAATACGTACTCACGGTCCTCGTTGTCTACGATACGTAGGTTTTGCAGTTCTTCTAAGTACCAGCGTTTGATGTTTACCTCCTCAGCAAATATTTGATTACGACTTGATGTTAACGAGGGAGGCTAGGCTAGGCCGCGCAGCTTCAACGCAAATGAATACGGCTCCAATTTGGATACTCAGATTATGCAGATGATGATTTTAGTCCACTGAAGTCGTCACCAGGGGGTTCCCACGTTGAGTATTCACCAAATTCGGTCCAAATTCAGCAGGATTTATTTATTGGATGGTCATGCAGGTCGGAGCCTCCTCGATTTGTTGTCACGAGTCCAGAGACTGGAAGCTAAGTCCTATGGGGACCGGAAGCCAAGATTGTCTACAGAATATATTTCTTATACTAATACTGATTCACCAGCAGGATATGAGAGCATGTCCCAACAATGTCACAAGGCAGAAAATAGTAGTTCACTGATGAATCATGAAATAACTTAATTGCTATTGGGAAAAAATGTTTGAATGCCTGCTAGTTTTGACTTGAATTGATCGGTAGCTCCTACCCGATGAAAGCAGCTGGAAGAACAGTGGCCAAGATGTCGAGGGTTCGAAGAGATTGTGCCTGCTCTGGATCTAGTTTGAGTGACGTGCAAGTCTTCAATAGTGGGTAGAGTGGCGCCGACAATCCATTTAGCGGTTTTGATTGTCCGTTGCAGTCGGAGTTTTTACTTTTTTGTAGCAGCCCCAAACCACACTGTGATGGAGGTAGACAGTACTGATTGGATGACCACTGCATAGAACTGTCTCAGCAGCTCATGACAGGCCGTCCATCCTCAGAAGCCGCAAGAAGTACACTTCGGGTCGTGTGAGACTGTAATTCCCAAGAATTTGAAGGTCTTGACGGTTGGCACAAGATAGTTGACCAGCCTCAGGGGCAGATGTGGTGAAGGATCCCTCCTGAAGTCCACAATCATCTCTACAGTCTTTAGAGCAGTGGTTTCAAACTCAATTCACCTCGGGGCCGCTGGACGCACATCCTGGCCGAGGCTGGGCCACACGTGTGCAATTTAAATGAGAAATTTTTAAAAACATCTTTTATATTCTTTAACAGAAAATAAGATAAGCAAGGAAGCTGGTGTAAACAAGTTGTGTGCAAAACCACTAATAAAGCTCTCCATGGCAACACCACTGTAACTTTCACTCAGTGAAAAATGTTCTCTGCTTGCATCAAGCCTGGTCGCTGTCACGCGCCCGAGAGCCACAACCCCACCATGATTGGTAGGTTCGTCAGCTCCACACACAACACTGTAAAAGTGCCATTCATTTATAACTTTAGGGGCGCACTATCATTTAACTTTAAGAGTAAGGTGGGGGTCATCTTAGGGGCCACAAATGGCCTGCGGGCCGCAAGTTTGAGACACCTGCTTAAGAGTATTCAATGTCAGGCCAAAGTTACAGTCTCGCCACTTCCTGTCTACATGCAGACTCATCGCTGTCTTTGATGAGGCCGATGACTGTGGTGTCATCTGCAAATCTCAGGAGTTTGACAGTCGGTGCCTTGAGGTGCAGTCATTTGTGTAGAGCGAGAAGAGTCGAGGGGAGAGGACACAACCAATGGATGCCTCAGTGCTGATAGTGCGTGTGAATGAGGTGTTGTCCCCCAGCCTCACTTGCTGTGTCCTGCCCGTCGGGAAGTTGTAGAGCCACTGAGAGATGGCAGGCAAGGCGCTGAGCTGGAGAAGTTTTGAGGAGGGGATGTTAGGGATGATGGTGTTAAACACAGAGGTGAAGGCCACGAACAAGATCCTTGAATAGGTTCCCTCGCTGTCCAGATGTTCAAGGATGAAGTGCAGACCCCTGTTCACGGGATATTCCGCAGACCTGTTAGCTTGATAGGCAAACTGCAGTGGGTCCAGCTGGGGACCTGTGATGCTCTTGACTTCATAACCACAGATGTCAAGGCAACAGGCCTGTAGTCATTAAAACCGGGATCGTTATGATAGAGCGTTTGGAGCAGGTTGGTACTTCACACAGTTCTAGAGACCTGTTGAAGATCTTTGTGAAGACAAGAGCAAGTTGGTCTACATAGAGTTTGAGGCCACATTGGGACACAAGGTCTGGGCCTGGTACTTTGTTGATCTTTTGTTGTTTGAAGATCTTCCTCCTGCTCCCACCCATCAATCCACGATATATATATGTGTGTGTGTGTATGTGGGTGTATGTACATAAATATATTTATAATCCCGGACCCGCCTGTGTGGAGTTGGAATGTTCTGCCTGTGCCTGTGTGGGTTTCCTCTGGGCACTCTGTTTTCCTCCCACATCCCAAAAACATGCAACATTAAATGGACACTCTAAATTGCCGTTAGTTGTGATATGTGTGGGGCTGTTTGTCTTGATGTGCCCTGCGATTGGCTGGCAACCAGTTCAGGTAGTACCCTGCCTCCTGCCCCTTGAGAGCTAGGATAGCGCGACCCTTGGGAGGATAAGCGACTCAGAAAATGGATGTATGACGATATATAATATAAAGATACGAAGGAAGGGAAATGCCTGCATTAGCTGCTGAGTTCGTCCCAGTTAAGCTTTTACCTTAAAATCAAAATTACATGTAAAAATTGACTTGGTGCTCCTTGATGAGACAAAATGACATACATATATATATATATATATATATATATATATATATATATATATATATAAAATTTAGGAGAAAGCAATGACAAACCCTTTATTATTCTCATAATCTAAAGATTGCTACATTTTATAAAACACAGGTTGAAGATGACGGAGGCTTACTTGAACTCAAAACATACACAAAACACAACCAAGACAACTGAGAAGAACACCATTTATTTCCCAATTGTTGCGTAGAACGCATATCTGATATTCTGTATTTGCAGGAACGACCTGATTTTGTTTTGTGACTCACAAAACGTGATACACAGCTTTATTGTACCATTTGCCATGTAACGAAAGAGTATTTAATTGTTCTGCCTGTCACCAAGCGCCGCTGGCATGGATTGACAAAGATATAGCGCTTAAAATAATTACGATCAGAATAATACAAAATGTACAAGACAATTCATTTTCTTGAGAGTCAAAGCACACAAAACCAAGACACAAATCGGCTTGTAGATTCTCTAAACCATTACATATACTGCGTGCGTGTGTGTGTATGCATGCATTGGTAAACAGTTGTGTTGGAGCATAGTTTGTGACCATACTCCAAATCATGTCGCAATTCCTGATAGGATTTAGATAATGGTGTATTTTAAATACAGTTCATTGCCTCCAGGTACAGTGCATACTGTAGGAATTTTTATTCATATCAGATGAACACACTCAAACAGTTTAACATGAAATTGATGTGAATGTCTAGATTGTCACCAATATCTGAAGGGACAATCCTTGGAAGGATGGAACAAAAGAGTAGATTGCAATGTTATTTGAAGGTTGATGGCACAAAATCATCCTTTTTGAATTCGAAGTGGACTGAAGTGAACGCTCCACCTACATGTCTTTAATGCCATCTTGGAGCTATTATGACAGGGGGGGAGCAAGATATGTCACTATTAGAAAACATTCATTACGGAATCTATCTAAAGAAAACTCAATAAAATACTAATCCTACAAAGCAGTTTATCTCCCCACTGCTACCGGTATACACCGATCTCAAATCATTTGAGCATGGCCTCCTTTAAACAAACAGCTAAGTGTAGCTCCAATAAAAGAATGTAGGTTTGACAAAACAAAGATGGCATTTAGAGAGAAAAACAAAGATGGCATTTAGAGAGAAAATAATGGTGGAAAGAGAGGAGGGGTTGACAGATGAGAATGTGATGATTGTCTTGGAAAATAAAAATGCTGTTGTTTTAGTGTTTGGTTCTGTGGAATTAGACTTTATCTTATATTTATGCCACTGTCAGACTTTCAACTGTTGTCGGAATTTTGATCCTCTCAAATGTTGTATTAATTTTCTTTGTAAAATTTATCTCTTTGAAGATAATGGATACAAAGACCCCATGTCACATACACATGATGCATGCACACACATGGACACACACACACACACACACACACATACAGATCACAATGGTGCCTTTGTATCCCTATTTAAGATTTCTGTAGAACAAGGGCGTTTATAATAATCCACCGATGCTTGTTTACATTGTGATATGAAATGAAAATCCAACCAGGTACAATGAGGTTTGTGAGGTAACAAAAAGATGGATAAGGTGCAAAACAACAAAACAGTGAAAGAAACAGCAGGGCCATAGCAGAGAAACATGATATGTGTTCACTATATCATTAAAAAGGATAAATATTACCTGTGAAGGAAAGCAACAACCTGTGGAGAAGGGCTGCAACAACCAACAAAGAGGACAGGACAGGATATGATAGGATAGGACAGGGGAGGTGATCCAGGCACTGCTCCCAATGGTAGTAGTAGCTATGCAGTCCCTGAACACAGGATGATTATCCATCCATTCATCCATTTTCTCAGCAGCTTATCCTCACGAGGGTCACGGGAGTGCTGGAGGCTATCACAGCTGTCAACGGGCAGGAGGCAAGGTACACCCTGAACTGGTTGCCAGCCAATCCCAGGGCACGTAGAGACAAATAGCTGCACTCACAATCCCACCCAAGAGCAATTTAGTGTCCAATTAATGTCGCATGATTTTGGGATGTGGGAGGAAACCCACATAGGCACAGGCAGAACATGTAAACTCCACACAGGTGGCTCCGGGATTGAACCCGGGACCTCAGAACTGTGAGGCCAATGCTTTCCAGCTGATCCACCGTGCCGCCACAGGATGATTAATATTATTTTATTTTTAAAATGCGTCTCAGTCCACTGACCCAAGCCAATATTACCACAAAGTGAGATTTTATTTGGTGGACCACCCCCTTCATTTGTGATTTACATGTTAAAAAAAGAAATTTTAATCACATTGCTTAATACATTGTCTGATTAAATATAAAAAAAAAACAAAAAAAACACTCAATTTGAAAGTAAAATAACATTTAAATTATTATGTTTTTAATGGACTTGGCTGGGCATAGCCTGAAAAAGTAATCTTTCCATGGGCTCACCACCTGGGGGAGGGATCACAGGGGTCAGGTGCAGTGTGAGCTGGGCAGGGGCTGAAGGCAATTGGCAATTCGATCCACCAGGACAGAAGGTGGAGCTAGGGACTGTCACGACGAGGCTCGAGGGCGGACCCAAATGCACGACTCCAGAGGCCAGCAGGTAGAGTACAAAAGCTTTTATTCAGTCCGAGGTCTATGATCAGCAAGTCAGTCCGTAAGAGCAGCAGTAGCAGAAGAGGCAGGCCTACTTGGATGGTCCGGGGACAGGCGAGGGTCAGTACATGGCAGGTCAGGTATACAGGAGAACGTTCAAAGCAGGCAGAAGTATCGAGGGAGTCGGGCTGACGGGGTGAGTCGGAGAACAGGCGAAGGGGACATGAAGCTCAACGATCTGGCTAGTTGTCCCCCGTGTCCTATAAGTACCGGATGTACTCAGCCCAAACCAGGGTGCAGGTGTGTGCCGACTAATTGGCTGACCACACCCAGCCTGGGGAGGATGCCAGGAGCATGACAGTACCCCCCCCTCAACGGCCCAGGAGCGTCTGGATGGGCCGTGTAGAAGTCCTCGACGAGGGAGGGGTCCTCAATGAAGCACGAGGGGATCCAAGAGCGCTCCTCCAGTCCGTTTCCCTCCCAATCAACCAGGTACTGGAACCCCCTCCCTCTGCAGCGGGATGACAGCAACCGGCGCACTGTGTACACCAGCCCGCCGTTCACCATGCGGTGGGGCGGGGGGTGTTTAGCCAGAGGGGCCAGTGGCAAAGGACGATCCGGGCGTCGTCTGCTGATGTGGAATGTAGGGTGCACCCTCATCGACCTGGGTAGTCTAAGTGATACAGCGACCGGGTTAATGGTTTTGGTGATCGGGAACGGACCAACGAACCTGGGAGCGAGTTTGTGGGATTCCATCCGCAGCGGAAGATCCTCAGTGGAGAGCCACATCCGCTGCCCCACCCTGAGTTCTGGTGTGGCTCTCCTCATGCGGTCTGCTGCTGACTTGTAGATGTTGACAATGCGCAGCAGCGTCCTCCGGGCCGCCTCCCAGGTCCGTTTGCACCGCACCACTGCCAGGGCCGACGGCACTGCGGAGTCTGTGGCCAAGGGGGGGAAACAGAGAGGGGGGATAGCCGTGTACAACGTGGAGTGGAGCCATACCTGTTGAAGCGGAGGGCAGAGAGTTGTGGGCGTACTCTACCCATTTGAGGTGCTGGCTCCACGTGCTCTGGTCCCTGGACGCCCAGCATCGAAGCCCGGTCTTTAATTCCTGATTTACCCTCTCTGTTTGGCCGTTAGACTCCGGATGATGGCCCGAAGTTAGACTGGCCGAAGCCCCGATGAGGGTGCAGAATTCCTTCCAGAAGCGGGCGCTGAATTGGGGGCCTCTGTCTGAGACGATGTCCTGGGGGAACCCGTGATAGCGGACGACCTCGTCCAATACCAGCTGGGCTGTCTGCTTGGCTGACGGGATCTTCGGAAGTGGCACGAAGTGAACCATCTTTGAGAATTGGTCCACCACAGACAGCACAACAGTGTTACCCTGAGAGAGCGGCAGGCCGGTGACGAAGTCCAACGCGATGTGTGACCACGGGCGGAAAGGGATGGACAGAGGCCGCAACTCTCCTACCGGTCATAAACGGGACGACTTATTGGCCGCACATACCAGACAGGCATTGACGAATTCCTTCACGTCCTTGCTGAGGTTGGGCCACCAGAAGCTCTGTTCGACCACTGAACACGTTTTTGCCATACCCGGGTGGCAGACCGTCTTGTTGGTGTGGGCCCAGTTGACGACGTCTCCCCGCAGCGACTGAACGACGAAAAGGCGGTCTGACGGACACTCCGCGGGTGGTGGAGTCTCTCCCAGGGCCTCCTTCACCCGCGACTCGACCGCCCAGGTGAAGCCGGACACGAAGCACGCCTCTGGCAGGATAGGAGCGGCCTCTGATTCCGTGCGCCCTCCCTCGTGGATCCGTGAGAGTGCGTCCGGCTTGCCGTTCTTGGAGCCTGGGTGGAAGGACATAGTAAAGTGGAAGCGGGTGAAGAACAGGGCCCACCTGGCCTGGCGGGCGTTCAACTGCTTTGCGGACTTCAGGTACTCGAGGTTCTTTTGGTCAGTGAAGACCACGAACGGCACTTGCGAGCCCTCCAACCAGTGCCGCCACTCCTCCAACGCAGTCTTGACCGCCAGAAGTTCCCGATCTCCCACGTCGTAGTTCCTTTCTGCCGGGGTCAGCTTCCTAGACAGGAACGCACACGGCTGGATCCTTCCATCCTTGGGACTCCTCTGAGACAAGATGGCTCCGATTCCCGAATTGGATGCGTCAACCTCCACCCTAAACTGGTTATCTGGGTCCGGAACAATGAGAATGGGCGTGGCGGTGAAACTTGCCTTAAGCCTGCTGAAGGCCTCCTGGCAGGTCCTGGACCACGTGAAGACTGTGTGTGGCAAGGTGAGCGCATGCAGAGGAGCGGCCATGGAGCTGAAGTTCCTTATGAACTTCCTGTAGAAATTAGCAAATCCCAAGAACCTCTGTATGTCCTTCCTGCTGGCGGGGTAGGCCACCGCAGCACCGCGTCGTCCTTCCCAGGGTCCATACGTATCTCTCCCTCTGCCAGGACGAAGCCCAGGAAGGACATGGATGCTCGGTGGAACTCACACTTTTCTATATTTATGAACAGCTGGTGCTGCAGCAAACGCCGAAGCACCTCTCTGACCTGTTGGATGTGAGAGGTCATGTCTGCTGAAAAGATAAGAATGTCGTCAAGGTATACGAATACAGTCTTATTCAGGAACTTGCGAAGCACGTCATTAATGAAGTTTTGAAAGACGGCCGGGGCATTGGTCAGTCCGAAGGGCATCACGAGATACTCGTAATGCCCCGTGGGAGTGTTGAAAGCCGTCTTCCATTCGTCGCCCTCCCGAATCCGCACCAGATGATACGCGCTGCGCAAGTCCAGTATGGTGAAGATCCGGGCTCCTTGGAGGAGTTCAAAAGCCATAGCGATCAGGGGGAAGGAGTACCTGTTCTTGACCGTGATGTCATTCAGTCCTCGGTAGTCGATGCAGGGTCTCAAAGTGGAATCCTTCTTCTTAATGAAAAAAAACCGTGCACCGGCTGGTGAGGACGACGGGCGAATGAGTCCAGTTGCCAGGGACTTCTCGACGTACTCCCTCATTGCCTGGTGCTCTGGTCCTGTCAAAGAGAACAGCTTCCCTCTGGGGGGTGAGGTACCCGGGAGGAGTTCGATAGCACAGTCATAAGGCCGATCCGGCGGCAGAGATTTTGCCTCCTTTAAATCCTGGTGGCAAGAGGGCACCGTGGCTAATTCTGAGGCGGTACTAAGTTCAGCAACGTCAATCCCTCCGTCCTCCCTGGCGGCGAGACACTGCTTGTGACAGTCCTCACTCCATGCCATTATCCGACCCGTGACCCAGTCAATGTGGGGGTTGTGTCTCTTGAGCCACGGGCTCCCCAGGATTATATCACTGCTGCTCGAGTTAAATACGTGGAAACTAATGCGCTCCGTGTGCGTGTCCGGAAAGTCCATGCGTAAGGTTTGTGTGCGGTGTGTAACCCGGCAGAGGAACTTGCCATTGGCGGCGTGAGCAATACGAGGACGCTGTGTGGGGAAGGTCGCAGCACGCAACGCTTCGACCACCCGAGGATTTATAAGGTTAGCATTTGAACTGGAGTCAATGAACGCGGTCACTAAGCACGAGTAAGAGTCCGTCCCTACGGTGAGGTGCAAAAGCGACCGCCCCGACTTAGCGACAGTATACCGCACACTCACCGTCGTCGAGTTCCCCAGGTCGGTGCGCTTCGGCCGAGCCGGACATTGGGCGATTAAGTGTCCAAGACGACCACAATAGAAACAGCGGCCTTCTCGTCGCCGGCGTAAGCGTTCCTCCGCTGGGCTGCAGAGCCCCTCCACTTGCATGGGTTCCGACGTAGACGGCAACGTGGGCGGCCAGGAAGCGACCGGGCTGCCCCTCTCTGTCTCCTCCTCCATCATGCAGTCCATCTGCCCCTGCACGGTCACGCGCTGATCCACCTCGAGGGCCAGTGCGATGAGGGCGTCCAGCGAAGGCGGAAGATCCACGGCAACAAGGTGGCCACGGATCTGTGGGGAAAGTCCCTGGTAGAAGGCGTCATGGAGGGCCTCCTTGTTCCACCGGCTCTCGGCGGCCCGGATACGGAATTCAATGGCGTAGTCCGACATGCGGCGACGGCCTTGGCGAATTGTCATGAGAGAGGCCGCCGCCTTGCGTTCCGGAGCCGCGTACTGGAATACTTGGGTGAGCGCGCAGACAAACGTCGTCCATGAACGGCAGAGATGCGACTCCACTCTGCAGTGGCCCACGCCTCCGCCCTCCCCGTCATGTGGGAAATGACGAAGGCGATTCAGGAACGGTCCGTGGGGAAAGCGGAAGCCTGCAGTTCAAAATGGAGATCGCACTGCGCCAGGAAGGGCTAAACGTTGCTGGAGTCACCTGAGAAACGTTCTGGTCGGGAGAGCGGAGTTATGCCGGCACGGGAGGGCTCTGTAACAGGCGGAACGGGTGGACTCGGAGCGACAGGCGGAGAGACCACCGTCGGTGTAGCAGCCGCGCTAGCTTGGGACGCTACCCACGGTTCCAGCCAGGCACAGATCTCATGATACGTTGATTAGTTACCTGGAGAGCAGCCTCCTGCTCGGCCAGGCATCTGCCCTGGACTTGCAGCGAGCGGAGGATGGGTCCATGTTTTGGCCAGATCTTTCTGTCACGATGAGGCTCGAGGGCGGACCTAAATGCACGACTCCAGAGGCAAGCAGGTAGAGTACAAAAGCCTTTATTCAGTCCGAGGTGTATGATCAGCAAGTCAGTCCGTAAGAGCAGCAGTAGCAGAAGAGGCAGGCTTACTTGGATGGTCCGGGGACAGGCGAGGGTCGGTACACGGCAGGTCAGGTATACAGGAGAACGTTCAAAGCAGGCAGTAGTATCGAGGGAGTCAGGCTTACAGGGTGAGTCGGAGAACAGGCGAAGGTCGGTACACACAGGTTGTCAATCAGGGATACGAGAGTGCTGGAACGGGACATGAAGCTCAACGATCTGGCGGCGGACTAGCTGTCCCCCGTGTCCTATAAGTACCGGGTGTACTCAGCCCAAACTAGGTTGCAGGTGTGTGCCGACTAATTGGCTGACCACACCCAGCCTGGGGAGGATTCCAGGAGCATGACAGGGACAGGAAATTTCATCTTTCTGGCAGGGAATAAGCCCAAGCTGGTGTGTGATGTCAAGAAGTTCCTACTGGATATAGTCTGGCTCACCTCAACAAAAGGTTTGGGTTCTGGTACCGGTCCTCTTAAGAAGGGCCGGACTCTGTTCCATTCTGGGGTTGCCCAGGGTGAGAGACGCAGAGCAGGTGTGGGTATCCTGATTGCCGCCCGTTAACTATACACTCGATCTTCTGCCATGGGACTGCAATGATCATGTGGGAAATGACAGGGACACCTGCAAAGGCGTGATTGAGGAGAATGCCCCACTAGATCAGAACTCGAGTAGTGTTCTGTGACTGGACTTTTGTGCCCATCATCAATTGTCCATAATGAACACCATGTTCAAGCATAAGTGAGTCCACACGTGCACTTGGCACCAGGACACCTTAGGTCACAAATCAATGATCAATTTTGTGGTAGTGTCATCGGACTTGCCATTGCATGTGTTGGACAACCAGGTTAGGAGAGGGGCGTCGTTGTCAAATGATCACCACCTGGTGGTGGGTTGGCTCCGATGGTGGGGAAGATGCTGGTCCGACGTGGCAGGCTGAAACGTATTATGAGGGTTCTGCTGAGAATGACTGGCAGATTCCCCTGTCAGAAGAAATTTCATCTCCCACCTCCAAAAGAACTTGTTCACATCCCAGAGGATTGATTCCACGATATTCCGCGACTCCATTGCTGAGGCGGCCGACGGGAGCTGTGGGTGTAAGGTCATCAGTGCCTGTCGTCGCGGGAATCACCTAACCCATTGGTGGACACCAATGGTGAGGGATGCCTCAAGTTGAAGGATTCCTATCAAGCATTTTTGGTCTGTGGAACTCCTGAGGCAGTTGATGGGTACCAGCTGGCCAACCGGAATGCAAACTTGGTAGTTGCTGAGGCAAAGTTTCGGTTATTGGAGGAGTTTGGTGACACCATGGAGAAACACATCCAGTTGGCTTTGAGGAAATTCTGATCCACCATCTGGTGTTTCAGAAGGGGGAAGCAGTGCACCATCAACACTTTGTATAGCCCCCGTGACCTGACCTCGGATAAACATTAGAAAATGAATGGATCATTTAAATTTTTGACAATTTCAAAAGACCATTTATTTTCTGATGTGGGCTTCAGCTGGAAAGCATTGGCCTCACAGTTCTGAGGTACCAGGTTCACTCCCAGACCCGCCTGTGTTGAGTTTGCATGTTCTCCCCATGCCTGTGTTGATTTTCTCCGAGGACACCGGTTTCCTCCCACATCCCAAATATATGCAAAATTGATTGGACACTCTAAATTGCCCCTAGGTGTGATTGTGAGTGCGGCTGTTTGTCTCCATGTGCCTAGCGATTCGCTGGCAACCAGTTCAGGGTGTATCCCACCTCCTGCCTGTTGAAAGCTGGGATACGCTCCACCACTCCCCCCGACCCTTGTGAGGACAAGCAGCTAAGAAAATGGATGGATGGATTTTCAGATATGCACGTTCATTGCATCGATTAGGCCAATGGAGACATCAGATGAGTAGGTTTAATCTCCACAAATGATTTACCATGGTTAAAACCTGCTGAAATTTGTAACGACTGCAGTGAAAGTGAGAGGACATTTGGACTATTTTTTAGCGTGAAACAAATCCAGAACAAACTATTAAAATCAAAACATGTATAAAACAAACACACACACACACACACACACACACACACACACAACTAGTACCGTTTCATAAAATTGATCCATGCATTTTCTGTAGAGTTTATAGAGCTTGTGGACCTACGTTACCGAAATCACGTGAGTGGCCATATTGCAAAGCATTGTTTAATGCTATGTCGGTTGGAGACGACACGAAAGTACATCTCCCAGAGTTTTATCCAATACCGTTTAGAAGGTTTGTCCAAGTTCATCATCTGTGTCAGCATTCACAGTTTGTGGCACAGCTACAGTCTCTATTGGCAGTACTGTCATTAATGCACCTTTTCTTAATCGGCATAGAGATTGTCTAAACTTTTGGAAGAATCTGTAATTTTAAAAATACACATAAATGGTCAGAAATAGCCATATCCTTAATCTCAATTGATAGACTTTCAACATCCTTAGAGATGATCAGGTCTAAGATATGACTTTGAGTGTGCGTTGGTCCATTTATATGTTGAGAGAGGTCAAAGTATGTCAAAAATTTCTTTGGATTTTTTTTACATTATTGTCAACATGAATGTTAAAGTCTCCCGTTCTGACAAAATAGTTGTGGTCAGTTGAAATAACTGGCAGAATGTCTGAAAAATGCGCCATACATTTTCTATTGTATCTTGGAGGTCAATAAATTATTAAAACAATGACCTTTGGGTCACCTTTAGCTAAAAAAAAAAAAAAAACATATTGAAGAGTACTTTTATTTGCATTTTTTGTTACTCATTTACATTTCTTTATTTATTTGTATTCAAATGCTTTTAATCATGTAAAGCACATTGGCTTATCTTGTGTATGAAACACACTATATAAATAAATTTGCTGTGCTTTGCTTTTTTTCTCACTCCTCTCTAGAAACTTCATTCTGTTTGACTGATTGACCCTGATTCTCATTAAATATCAATTATAATGCTAAGAAACCACAGTGGCATCTTAAAAACTTCACTGTGACACACAAGAACTGTCACATTATGACAGAGATTCTGCTTGACCTAACGGGTGAACAGTACAACAAAAGATTTTATAACGATAATCACTTTTTTTCAAGTAGCAATAATAATGGAGGATGTACAACATTGATTAAAAATGAAATCGCCTACAGAGAGAACCCGGAACCGAATGAGATGACCTATGTTAAAGTGGATTTTTGTAGCACAAGAAAATATGGAAATATAATAAATTTGTGTAATCCATGTAAAAATATATCAGAAAGAATCAAGAAAAGCACTGATAAGTATAAAAGAGATATTGTGTGGAGTTTTTAAAGACAGTTATAAGACGTGCAAGACGTGTAACACTTATCCACTGTGTCAAGTACATATCAGGGAAAGAGGTTGCAAGACTGGTGAAATACGTCATGAAGTGGGAGATGAGGATGAGATTAAGTGTCAGGAAAGTATTTTCATTATTATGAGGGAAACTAACCCTTTCAGTAGCATGGTAATAGAAATCTTAGTTTCACAGCTTTCAGGGAAAGTTTGAAAGATGAAAAATACAAGATGTTACGATAATTTAAAAAACACACGGACTGCAGCACGGGTGATTTACAGTCGGTAGTGGTATCCCCCTGAACAGTGCTTGTTCCAATATTAAGGAGTGTAACTCTTGCCGCCAGCATTTTGAAAAATCCACTTTTGATCCACATGGATCTGGGAGCGTTGCAGCTGGAAACACTGGTGAAATGGCGACTGTATTTCCATACAGTACAGGGCTAACTACACTGCTGATCGGCCAAAACTACAGTGAAAATCTGATTATTCTGTCGTTAGTGATCATGTCCTTCGTTTGGTATGTGAAGAGGACGAGGTCACAGCCGTTGTTCACGCATCAATGCGTGATAAATCGGACAAAGGTGGTCGGTTGGCTGCGATCACCCTGAGGGCTTATCTACCCTTCCCATATTGAAATGTGTAAAAAAATTCAAAACACAAGCTTATTTGCTTGTCTGACGCTAGTTCATCGCATCATAAACAATGCACATGACAAGGGGGATTTACATGCACACACCCTCCCGTGTATCTCTCTCTCTCTCTCTCATAATTATACAATAAACATACATTTTTATTTTCAGATCAATCTTGGTATGGATGCAATGTAACCACCTCCTGTGAATGTGTCTTGCAGAATTCAGTGTCATTATGTGGCAGCATGAGCACTGTTGTATGGGTGAGATTTTTCATAACTAAAACAATGACTGAAAAATTACCAGTAACCAACTACTAATAGAAAGTTGAACCACATGTAAAAAAATTCATTAAAACCCTCTCTCTACATATGTTATATAAACACATGTAATATATATGCAAACTTTTGTGATTTTGCAAGAGCAAAACAGATGTTACATATACGTAAACAAAAGGAGCGCACCATTGTTTTCATGGTTCCCAAAATGGTAGCCAATTGGGCACGACAATCAGCCTTTTTTAGTGTTAATACCGACACCTGGGATGCCCAGTAGAAGACCTTGTTTGAGGTCATGAGACTTTATGTCGTTTAAACAAGATCGCGCAAACTGCGCCCCTGGTCTACAAAATAGTTGATAACCAATAATTGATAAATAAAGGCAGCGAGCAACATTTTGATCATTGTTCCAGTAAAACTAAAAGAGTATAATTAAAAGAGTAAAAGTACCATGACCACGAGCTGCCAGCGTTCAAGCAGTACAAAACAACCTATGGAGACGGTGACGGCACCACCAAGGAAAACCTTATCGGCTCTATACAATTCACGGAAATGGCCTATTTTGAGTCCAAAACGGTGAATTTTGCCAAGTGACTTGCATGTATGTTTTTCAGTTCTCAGTATGTTGTGATCCATCCATCCATTTTCTTCACCACTTATCCTCATGAAGGTCGCAGGGAGTGATGGAGCAGGAGGCAGAGTATATCCTGAACTTGTTGCCAACCAATCGCAGGGTACAAAGTGATAAACAGCCGCACTCTGTGTGTCCAATTAATGTTGCATGTTTTTGGAATGTGGGAGGAAACCGGAGTGCCCGAAGGAAACCCACGCAGGCACGGGGAGAACATGCAAACTCCACGCAGGCGGGTACGGGATTGAAGCCAGGACCTCAGAACTGTGAGCTTTACCAGCTGAGCTACAAGGCCCCCTTTTGTGATCTATGTGGAATGTAAATATTAATTGCTGTGTTGTTGTTTTCCGATGGTGCTGTATCATACTGTGAAGACTTTCTAAAATTTTGTAAAGTTGTACCTCTGCAGATGGCCCATTAGTGATGGTCCAGCTGCAGCCCACAGCATTTTGGTTGAGGGGCCAGGCTTTGAGGAGGGGCTGTTCTGGTTGTATGCCAGTCGTCTGATGATGAGACAAGGCTGTGGCACTGTTACCTATATTAGTGTGAGCCCATACAGCCCCTTCATACAATGTCCCTGCTGTCAGGTTCATCACTGAAGTTACATTGAATCCAATAACCATTTCAACTTATCACAAAATTTATATCACATCAAAATACAATCGTTTCATAGTCCAATAATTCCCAACCACTGTGCTGTTTCACTTAACAGGCCTGAAAATGATTACTCTGTGTCCAAGTACTGCATATCAACAATATTTAACTAAACAGGCCCACACTTCGGACGTTGATTAAATTTGCTGGTAAATTAAAAGGAGCCACTGACAGGAAAAGCATAATTTTTAGTATGTTTTTAATTGAAAAAAAGGCATCTGATTTTTTCCCCCACACGTGATTTTGACGTATATGGCTTTTTGTAATTCCCGCTATGAAAATCGTCTCGAGGTTTTTTTTTTGTTTGTTTTTTTGAGAAGAAGCAGGAAGTTATGTTATTTGCAGACGTCCACTCAGGCGGGTTGTTGTGTTTATACCAGTTTTACCTGCGGGAAGGTAGCTCTTCGTTCTTTCATTTTACCCAAAATGCCGGCTCGTTGTAATGCTGGATATTGCTCGAACACTCGGGAGGATGGATTTACTCTTCATACTTTTATCAAAAGACCCCGTTCAAAAAAATCATGAAAAATGGATTGCACAGGAGCAAAAGACGAGAGCTTCGTGGCTTCCAAATGACATGTAGGTGTGTATAGAGCTAATAAAAAAAGGAAAAAAAATAGTAGGTGGGTTGGGTATGTGTATGTATGTGTCTCAGAATGTAACAAAAGATCTGCGTACGTAAATCAGGGGTGCTACATGTGTCATCATCATATTCTGTTGATTATTTTAAACAACATTGTTATAATTTTGCTAACCAATGATGACAAAAGTACTTCTTACCATGAATGCAACTTGTGGTGCTTCATATGTTGTTAGATTAAGCTTCATGCTGGCGTTGAGACTTCCCTCTGTTTATCGTGAATGTAATTCGATTTGATTTTTCATCATCATGGTACGATGGTGAAAGGTTCTTGCCGACAAAGGCATGTCTTTTATTCGTTTGATCATCTTGTTTTAATTTTTTTAAGATGGCAAAATGTTTATTGGCAATGACGAGGACAAATGCATTCTTGTTGAAAACTTTTGTGGTACTCATATTTTTTTCTTTGAGCAACCTTTGTCAAAAGCATTTCCATAATTATGTAGTTTTTCCGACATGATCGGTGTTCGACTCGAAGCATGTGGACTACAGCAACCTCACTGGGACAAACTGTCTCTGCATCATTGCGAAAGGATAGCTTCTGGGTGAATCCGCCATGCAACAAAAAGTCATTGGATGGCTCGCAAAGTATGGGCTTCTTTGACAATCAAAACCATCCCCATCTTGTCGGGATTTACAAAGGCTGGAATAGGCTAGTTGTAACTGCAACCGACGATGAGTCTGATGTAAGCGACGTAGAAGAGGAAGCGGCGCGTCGTCTACCTCTGGAGTTGGCGGACTTGTTGATAAGTGACACTGAAGATGAAGATTTTATTGGATTTTAGTTGAAGTGACACAGATGGTTTTGGTAAATTTCTTAGTTTGTTATTTATGCTATAGTTATCGGAATAACTCTTAATATGTTATGTTAACATACCAGACACGTTCTCAGTTGTCATGTAGTCTAAGCATACCATTCAGCCTCTCCATCCTAAAAAAGTTCTATAGAACAGTTCTAAAGAATTTCCATTGAAACATTCTACAGAAATTCTGTAGAACTTTAGGACCCAGGTTCTACAGAAATTCTATATAAGTTCTATAGACATTGTTCTATACAACTTTGTTGTGAAGTTCTACAGAACTGTTCTAAAGAACTGAAACAAGATTGCTTGTACATTGTATTTGTAAATTGCATTGTGACAATCTTACATACAATCAACGTTGCCTTAGAAAATAGAAAAAACATTGCCATGCTCCATGGAAAATGAGTCATTAAAAAAAAAACATTCTAAATTGAAACCTTTATTATGCAGTGTGAAACCAGTCTGTTTTTTTTTTAAATCAAACTACAGACAATTCCAAACAATTAAGGTTGCCATGCCACGTGAAGCAATGGAGCAATTGATAATAATTGGCTTGAGTGAACAGGGTTCATGTGTTGAGCTGACCCCCAGAACCAACTCTTAGTTCAGACACTAGATGTCGCCAAACCAAATTATACTTTAACCGGGTCAAATAAACATTCTCCCACAAATTCTTACCACAATACATATACATACCAAAGTCAGTAACCTTAAAACCTGATTGATTTTATATCTTTGTATTCACATCTTTGTTTTATTATAAAGATATCAGCAGGATGAATTTCAGCAGCTGTTCACACCCTGCGGTTTGTAGCGGCAAGAACGCTGAAGCAAACAGGATGTTTGCGAGCACCAAACAGGATGCTTGCAACACCCTTGAATTTCCAAACAGGATGCTTGTAACACCATTGAATTGCCAAACAGGATCCTTGCAGCACCCCTTGAATTGCCAAATAGGATGTTTGGAAGCTCTGATCCTACCTTTTTCTTTAATACAGTTTTAACATTCTTTTTATCTCTCTTATATTGAAGTAGATGATGCTGTGTAACTGCTTTGTGTAAAGGATATAACCTGTGTATGACTGTCTCTCTCAGACAAGGCAACACACGATGTGTGACCAACAAGAAAAAGCCTGTTGAATGCATGAGGAAATTGTATTCACAAGAATATTTATACATTTATTGCTTATTGCTTGGAAATTAAAATGAATGTAAAGAAAGATAGTAACTGCATCTACCAGGTAAAAATATTGCTTATTGTTAAGAGATTAATGTTATGGAAAGTAATGGTTGCATTTGCGGCCACCTTTGCCCTATTTTGGGTGAGCTGAAAAGGGGCATATCAAGACATCACAGGGATGGCGAAATGTACTCAACATCAAAACAAAGAGTACTTCCCACTGGGCGTAGTAAAGCCAAAAACATTCTAGAATGTTCTCCCAAAAAGCTATAAAAGCCTTGTACACGGAAGTACGAGGCTCTCTGTTCGTTTCTCACAGACAGGGAGACAAAAGGTCCTTCTTTTTGGGTAATATCAGAGGAAAATGCTGACGGGAGGAAATCTTCAAGCAATTTAAGATGCTTATTTTGATTTCTTCTTCTTCTCTTTGATTGGGCACAAGTAAAAAGACTACCATAATAAGGTAATTGTAGGGTAATGCCATCGATATTACATGGATACTTAAGAAGGACAAGTTGGCTGTACAATTTATCCTTAACTCTAAAATTCCTTATTACTAAATTGGGCTTCGAGCTTGGTAGGACTTGATCACCCCAAAAAGGCTCAATCAAAAAGTTATACTTTCCCGATAACCTAATGCTTTTGAATACTTTTAACCTTGCTTCATTTCTATTGCTTTGTATTACATTTATCATATACTCAATTGTACTTACCCTCAGTTTCATCATATTAATCATTATCTCCTTTTATTGATTTATGTTCAATTGACATCAATTTTGCCTCAACATTGCAATTGTACCCCGCGTCTGACGGGAGTAACTGTCGAGTAATGAAGGTTATCTGAACAATTATAATTTTATTAAACACCTTAATTTCACTTTCATCTATCGTACTCATCATTATAATGAGTTGTCTCATTTTTACCATACAACCTCTTTAATGATTGATCGTCGACAACATTAATAACACCTAGTCATAATTCCCTTTTAAAAAGTAACTCATTGATAAACTGCAGCTTCATATAAAAACAAATCCGTACGATCCTAATAAGGATTGTTAAACTTACTAGGGCAATGACAAGTGCAATCGATTCATAAGAGATGAAGCTGCTATAAAAATGAAGCGATCACTTTATTATCCTTTTACTCTGTATGATTACTAAAGCTAACAAGTGAGGGCAGATTGGATTGGCTTTGCAAAACTAAAGGCAGTTAGTTCACTTAGACTAATTCATGTCAACACCGGCTTCGAAAGCTCTCGTCCCCCGGCATATACGGCATTAGAGTCGGCTGGGGTAAAGGGGTAGCTTAACCCTTTAAATGGAGAGTCCGTCAGGACATTTCTCCTGATTAGTCCTGCAGATAAGCGGAATCTGACAACATGCATGTTTAACTTTTAGAATAAAACTTTTTTCTGACATTTAGAACAAATAACTTTTTGCTTAAATTATGTTACAAACGAAATAAAATATATTACACTATGTGAACTTTAACTATGTGTCTCTCATATTTACTGTCCATCCTGTTCTTCCGCCCTGTTTCCTGGCACTACCACCGCATCTGTCAGGCGCATATTTCAGGCATGACGTGGCTGCACTTTTTAAATTACTCAGGGTGCCCTCGTGGTTTCCCAAGACACATTCTGAGTTCACAATTAAGAGACTTGGTTATTATTACATCTGGCAAACATTATAACTGTCAGTTAGGAATCTATCAAACACAAGAATCCATATTTTGTTTTTAGAAATAGCATTTGAAGGACCTTATTGTTCAGAAGTCTGCAAACAGCACACAAAATACTTTCAATTGTATTAATAAATGCAATATCATTTGAAAGTTAAAACAAGAACAAAATCTTCAATTTATTCTCAACTGTACATTAAAGGTAAAAATTACATTCTGGACAAAATATATAACAATCAATTACCTCTTCAGGATCCGTTTGATATTTTCCTTGAGGGTTACCCATCCAACTTTCAACATTTGGAATTTCTGCAAATCAAAAAGAGGAGGGCAAAATTGGGAATTACTTTTGTTGTTAAAATTAAACTCAACAACTTTTTCCATACTTGATCATACCAGTTCTCCAGAAGCAGAAGGGTCTTCCGTCACCTTCTGTTCAAGGACAATGAAGTTGGCCAGATATTTTATCAGTACAATGTCAGTGTCTATGGTCTTGATGCCTGCCGGTGTCCCTTATCTCAGTGAGCAGCATGAGCCTTTTTTTGGAACCCTGAAAAACAACTCAAGCACAGTGCAAAAGAAGAAATATGACAAAAAAAGGTTTAAGACGAGTTATTCGTTGACATTTAGCTTACTTGCTTCTTACATAGGCCAACTCTCTTTGGAGGAATGGGAGAGGCTCATGTTTGTTGGTGGATGCCTCGAGGTTGATGGTAGATGTCTTGGTTTTGAATGTCTTGGGGTTCTTCATGGTGATGGTGGACCACCTGTTCAACTGCCTAAAACAGTATGAATAAAACAGGATATCATAGTAACCAAGTTTTTTTATTGTGCTCTTTGGGCCAGATTTCTTCTTATAAAGTCCTTTAAACAGAACATGCATTACTTTGATGGTCTTGCAGGGCAATTACAGGACTGGCATTACTTTCCAAATCCTCCACTTCAGGAGGTTTTTGGAGGTGTAAAGAAAATAAGCCATGACCTGCAATATCACATCACTGGAAAGGTGATGGATATAGTCATGATGACATCAATTCATTGAATTCCTGGACTCTTTGAAAAATTAAAACCAAATATCTCTAATTATACATTTATATAAAAAATACTACATCAATGAATGACATTGGTGATATGCATGCAGTGAAAGAATTAAATGAGACATGCCAATTATGATTTCACCATGCACAACTGGGGAAAAATAACTTACTGGTCACTTTTACTATATCCATCATTCAGCCCCAAGGAAGTTGGGTGGGTACCATAAACACTTGTTTTAGCTGAAAAAAGAACAGATATTTTGGATTAATTATAAATGTAATCGGCACAGCTGCCACCCTTAATTGATAAAATATATCTCCTCAATGGTGGAGGCCAGTGTTTCAGGATATTTAAAATATATTTGGTTGAGTAGCAAGATTCAAGCTTGAGTTAACTGATCTGATGCATTTTCTTCTTCTCCTTCAGTCAACTGGCAGGCAAAACATGCAAACCTATCCCCATTTCCCACACCCAGAGAACAGTTGGAAATTTTCGTGTGGGTACACCTCTGCAAACTTTAAAACGCGAACTAGAAAAAATTTCAGCTATTTATTTTTGTTGGTCATGTTGGTTACTCAAGATGTAATGGATGAAAATCCAGTTGATTGAGTGATTTTCACAATCCGCATCTTTAAAACTGTGGAATACTGGTTCAAATCCGGATTTGGTCAGATGACTTCTCCTTGATCTGTTAGCTAATTGGTTGATAGTGTTTGAAAGTTTGTGAAGGTATTGTCCTCTCAACACACTGTTGGATATTTTATTTCTAAATCATCATAAACTTAAGTTAGTAATCTGACTCCAATTTGTGACCTTACCCAACTGCCACTCATCCAACAATATGCGCGCTCGTTCTGCAATAGAAAGGCATCAGGAAGCCGGCATTTTCACACACGAGTGGATTTATTCCTTCAACACACACCTGGGTCTCGGGTCCCTCTCATTACAACCCTGTACGTCTCTGTTCCCTCAGCCGACGTACTCTACATCTGAGTTTCCCAGAACAATTTTAAAGTACAATCTACTGATTCACTATTGGTTCTGTGTCTCCTTCAGGTATCCTTGGCCCTCTCTCATTGGTCTCCTTTGGTCCGCTGGATGTTGGCCCAACTCCTCCCCTGCAGAATCGCGTGCTGGCTCCTCCTGGTGGTGGTTTCCTGACAGTAGTTTTCCCACCAACTGCCTCTTGAGTCCTCTGTCTCCGCACCCTCCTTGCAGTTAGCACCGTCTGTTCTAAAACATTCCATTCTTGGACCACATACCCTGTTTCGTTTCACCAGTCACACACTCAGCACTTTACAGTCTCATACTTTCTTACACAGGATGCAGCAACATCTAATGAACTACTTTAAGCTCAAACTCTTATATTCCTTTAACGTTGACAGCTGGTTTCCGATTTTTCAAGATGTAGGCTTTATAATAGTGGCTTGTCTGATATGACTTGCCCTATTTTGAAATCTCCATATTCATTAAAGTATTTATATATTGTAACAAATACTTGATGCATTTTATTATCCGACTTCAGAATGTGTATGAACGCTGGTGTTGCTTGAAAATTGTTCTAAAGAAATTATATTCTGTACAAATTCTATAGAAATTTGAGATCAAGCACTGTCCCCCTTTCTGTTCTTCAAACCTTTCTATACAATTTCTACAGTTGTTCTATAGAAATTCTATAGAAAGTCACAGCCAAAGGTCTATAGGACAAGTTGTTCTATACAAATTCTTTAGAAGTCTATAGATTTCTATAGAAAGTTTTTAGCAGGGGTTGTTGCCTCTATTCTATTTTTATTTAAAATTGTTTGTCATTAAATTTTAAATGATGCATCTGTTTTTGGGGTTGGATTTTATCAAATAAATTTCCCCCAAAAGTGCGACTTATATATGTTTTTTTCTCATTTCTTATAGATTTTATGGCTGGTGCAACTTGTACTCCGGAGCGACGTACATACCGGAAAATATGGAATCTTGTTTTGAAGTGAGAAACAAGCATGTGCTCTTGATAATTTGATTACTTTTTTTATGTGTGGTACTGTGGTGGTGATCTGCAGTGTTCAAATGTTATCTTAGATGTACATGAAACATGAGAGGAAGAGGGGGAAATATGACAAAGTGCCTCGACAACAAAGGGTGCAGCTGACCACAACTGAGGACACCCCAAACTCAGCAGGTGGTACAGAGCATGTAAATCCAATCAAATTCGTAGCTGCTGAGAGATTTTCAGAACGAGTGGGGCCAATGTTCACTGCCACTCCAGCCAACCAAACCACATGTAAAGCACTAACATAAAGCACTAACATACACCACGTGCTACAGAGTAGAAATTACTCTCAACCAAAAGGTGGTGGCCACTGAGCGGTCCAATTTTTTTATATCCTTTGTATGATGAAAATTACAGGTAGACCTGATTATTACATTGTCCACGTAATCGTGCGAGTTGCCCATATCTGGAGCAGACAGTATGTATTCATCCTGTAACATGTGTTAGGTGTTCTAAATTGTAAAAAATCTAGGTGTGTATCTCTGCTCAGTGTGTCGCTGGCTTCATTGCTCATGTTGAGGAGACGTACTGAGATTCTTTAGCATTCTCCGGGCTCCAGGCCTTTTAGCTGGTACCAATGTTCCCTCTAAACTGCGCACACTCTCAGTGCAGAGGAAATATATTTTTTTTAATCGTGGCAGCACACTGCCTCTCACAAAGAGCTACTGCTCGGCCACACCACTGACCTACAAAAAAAAAAAAAAAAAAAAAAAAAAGACTGGATAGCCCATACACATCAGCAGTGTGTCAATTGGTTGAAGCCGCCATCTTGGTCCTCCCAAAACATCCGGATGACAAAGTTTATAGGGTGGATTATGGCGGGGGTTTTCTCAAATTTTGCATGTAGAATTAAAACTGGTCGTGTGAGCTTCACATTTCTTCAGTTCTGGTAACATGAAGGATTTTTTTATTCGACTTGGTAAGCCAAAAAAGGCTAAGTGCAAAGGAAAGACATATAACACCTAAAGGAATATAAGAGTTTGAGCTTAAAGTGGTTCATTGGATGTTGCTACATCCTGTGTAAGAAAGTGTGAGACTGTAAAGTGCTGAGTGTGTGACTGGTGGAACGAAACAGGGTATGTGGTGCAAGAATGGAATGTTTTAGAACTGACGGTGCTAACTGCAAGGAGGATGCGGAGACGAGAGGACTCAGAGACAGTTGGTGGAAAAACTACTGTCAGGAAACCACCACCAGGAGCCAGCACGCGATTCTGCAGGGGAGGAGTCGGGCCAACATCCGGCGGACCAAAGGAGACCAATTAGAGAGCCCCAAGGATACCTACAGTAGACACAGAACCAATAGTGAATTAGTAGATTGTACTTTAAAATTGTTCTGGGAAACTCAGATGTAGAGTACGTCTGCTGGTGGCAACAGAGACGTACAGGGTTGTAATGAGAGGGACCCGAGACCCAGGTGTTTGTTGAAGGAATAAATCCACTCGTGTGTGAAAATGACGGCTTCCTCATACCTTTCTATTGCAGAACGAGCGCGCGTATTGTTGGATGAGTGGCAGTTGGGTAATGTCACAAATTGGAGTCAGATTACTAACTTAAGTTTATGATGATTTAGAAATAAATTTCCAACACACCGTGACTACAAAGAAACCTTGCATATTACCTAGGGTCCAATTTCCGTGACATGTTAACTTTTTCCAAAATACGCTGTGAAGCACTATCATCATAACATAGCTAAACACTAAGTGCAGCCGTTGAGCCGCGCGTGTTATGTCATTTTCATTTTTTTTTTAAAGTAAGCATTTTTTGTCATAAAAACATTAAATTTGACATCAATCAGCTAGATATATTTTTGGAAATAAGGACTCACAATGGGAAAATACATGCTAAACGCATTGTTCATTTGTTGTCTCTGCGATGTCCAATTTCAGACAGACAATTTAAACTTATTTCCTCGGATCTGAAAATCAAATTCAATTTGCAGAGTTCTGTATTATGAAATTCATCAAAAAAATTTGTTTTCTTGCTTATCCACTGATGAAGTCTAGGAAAATATTTACATCGTTTTTTCACGAAAAACCATCGGCCTATAAAGGTGACGCAGAGAGTGAACAGTGAACAACAACCATGAACAAAACTGCTCAAGTGAATTAAGATCATCAGAAAGTAAAAAACCCTGAACAAACAAACTTTAACAGTGACAAAGTAAATCTTTCTTACTTACCTGTGGAATGTTTTTTCACAGCCACAAAACTGGCGATTAACGTAGAGTTTGCTTTGGGAGTACCAAGATGGCGGATATCTACTTTGGCAACTTCAGTTTGGTGTTCAATGACCCATCCAGTCTTTTTTTTTTTTTTCTTCTTTCCTTTATTGAACATTAAACAGAACAATACAATTCAATGCAGAAGACAATTTGCCAGGGGGGGTCAAAAACAAGATTACATTCTACAGAAAAACATGAAATAAACTACACAAATTTACCATTTTAATGGCTTTAGCGTTCAAAGAATTCTTAATGGTATGAATATACTGTCTAGTTTCATTTTGAAAGAAAATAAAACAAGGATTTTTATTTATACACCTACATTTATGAATATGAAATTTAGCTAGTAAAATTATAAGATTAATCATATAATAGTGTGTTTTTAGACGAGGTAAAAGACGTGAAACCAAACAGTATATTTTCAAAACAAACAGTAAAACTGTTGTCAATAAAAGTAGAAATAAAAATACAAACTTCTTTCCAGAAATTATTGGAGACAGGGCAAGACCAAAATAAGTGAAAATTATCTTCAGGGCAGTTTGAACAGAAAGAGCAATCAGTATCAATTTGTTTTTTAAAACGCTGTAAAATAAATATTTTGGAAGGATAAATTTGATGAATTAACTTAAGATACTTTTTATTTTGTTGTTAATCATATATCTAGTTGGTAAGATCCAGATTCTTTTCCAGTCAAGATTATGTAATAATTGATTCCAATAAGATGTTATGTGAGCAAGAGACAATATGTCCCTTTGAAATAAAGTACGTATGGAACGATTGTTTTTACGTGTTCGCGAGAAACAAATCCTGCCTACTTCGCTTTTAGATGGCTCAAGATGTAAAGGAGCTGGTATTTGGTCCGCTGGGCTTCTAAATAGCAAAGAGACACCAGCAGGAATTGCATTAATGATTATTTTAAATTCGTCAGTAGGGATTAACACATTGTGTTTTGAAATAAATTCTTCATAAGTAAACAGCAAGCCATCGGAATCAAACAGCTGCTGAACCAGTAGTATATTATGAGAAAACCAGGCAGGGTAAAATAAGGATTTGTTTCTGTATGTTATGTCTTTGTTATTCCATATGTAATATCTGTGCGGAGAGAAGTTATGTTTATATATTAAAGACCATGAGAGAAGCATCTGTATGTGAAAGTTTGATAATTTCAATGGGATTTTTTCAATCTTGTAATTGCACAGTAAAAGAAAATGTAGGCCACCTACTTTAGAGAAGACAAAATTTGGTATGAAATTCCAAATTGAGGAGGGGTCTTTAATGAAGTGCTTCAGCCAATTAATTTTAAAAGTATTATTTAATGTTTGAAAGTCTAAAAAAATTTAGGCCTCCTTTGTCATGAGTATTCATTACAACCGATTTCTTAATATAGTGAGTTTTATTTTTCCATACGAAGTTAAAGAGCATTTTGTCGATATTTTTTAGAATGTTTTTATTAACACCAAGCGATGAGGCAGCATAGGTGAGCCGGGATATACCTTCAGCTTTAGTTAATAAAGTTCTGCCCCTCAAAGATAAATCCCTTTGCAGCCACTGATTAAGTTTTTTCTGAGTTTTGTCGATAACAGGATTAAAGTTTAAATCACATCTAGTTTCCATATCTTTATTTATAAATATGCCTAAATATGTGACAGTCTTTTATAGGTATATTACAGATTGAAGAGATATTACAAGTCTTGAGGGCAAGTAGTTCACATTTTTTAATATTTAAGCAGAGCCCAGAGGCAAGAGAAAAAGTGTTAACCACATCAATAGCAAGAGAAATCTGACATCTATTTTTTAAGAAAAGTGTAGTATCATCGGCCAACAGACTTATGAAAATTTCTTTGTCTGCTATTAGAATACCTTTCAATGGGCTGACCTTAATAGAGTCGGTGAGAAGCTGTGTACAAAGAAGAAAGAGATAGGGTGATATTGGACATCCTTGTCTTACTCCACGTCTAAGAGGAAATCGGGGGGAAGTGCCAGCATGCATTTTAATAGATGAGTTTCCATTTTTGTACATTGTTCGGACAGCACTTTTGAAAAGTGGGCCAAAATTAAACTTGTCTAATGCATGGAATATAAAGTTATGTTCAATTGTATCGAAAGCCTTATAGAAATCTAAGGATGAAACTTTCATCTGGACATAGCTCTGCATAGTCAATTAAATCAAGAACTAATCTTATATTGTTGGAAATGTGTCTATTTCTCATAAAACCGGATTGAGTCTCAATTATATAATCTAAAACAAATTTCATTCTTTTGGCAAATATTGAGGCAAAAATTTTGTAGTCATTATTTAGTAATGATATTGGGCGCCAATTATCAATAAGAAGTAAATCTTTTTTGGGTTTGGGTGTTAAAGTTATAAGGCCTTGAGTTAAAGTTGGAGGGAGGGATTCATTATGAATACATTCTGAGAAGAGAGCAAGGAGGAAGGGAGCTAACTGCTTAGAAAAAGCTTTGTAAAATTCGGAAGTAATGCCATCTGTACCTGGGGATTTATTTAATTTAAGATGATCTATTGCTGAGATAATTTCTTGTATTATTAGTGGTTGGTCACAGGACTCTTTCAGGCCGAGATCAATTGACTTAGTGTTTGTGAGAGATACCATAAAGTGGCTGGTGAGGTCTTCACAGTATTTAGAATCATAGAGTTTGGTATAAAAATCAGAGCAGTATTTAGCTATCTTTTTGGGATCGTCTGTGATGTTTCCGTCAATGTTTAGTTTTTGTATAGTATTAAGTTTGCTGTGAGATTTTTCAAGCCGGAAAAAATAGGCAGTATTCTGTTCTCCTTCCTCCATCCACCTCCTTCTACTTCTAATAAAAGCCCCCTCAGCTTTCATCCTTTATAAATCATCTAATTTAAGTTGTAACTGTATTAAGAGATGAGATTCACTTTCAGATAAGTTAGCTCTGTTTTTTTGTGTCAAAGCCGTTATTTCTGAGATGTTTTCTTCTTCAGCTTTTTTTGCTTTAACAACTGAACTACTGTATGTCCTCAAAAATTTTGATAGTTCGAATTTTAAAAGTTCCCAGTTAGTGCAAAACTTATTTTCAAGTAAGGCTTTTTGCCAGTAATGATCAATTAAAGATGGGATGGTCTTAGAAGCAGCTTCATGTTTAAGAATAGAGCTGTTTAATTTCCAGTAAGAATTCCTACAACAAGTACGAGGGTTTAGAAGGATTTATTGCTTTATGGTCAGTAAGAGGAGATGGAATAATATTGACAGTAATGACATTTTTGTCAAATCCATTGGAAATCAGACAAAAATCTATTCTTGACAAACTAGTGTTAGTTTTATTATTCCAAGTATATAAGGACATTCCAGGATTTTTTTCTCTCCATATGTCAGTCAAATCAAATTTATGCATGAACTGTATTAGAGTAGATGCTAATGAGGGATTAGAGCGCGGAGGCCACCTATCTTTGAGACCGTTAAGAGCAATGTTAAAATCACCGCCCATTATTATCTTTGCGCTTGGATATTTAGAGAGCCAATATAGGAAACGAGATTCTAAAACTCTGAATAGGGTATCATTTTCACTTTTTGAATTGTATCCATATATGTTAACTAAGAAAATTATGGTATCATTGGTATTAATAATTATAATAAGAAAGTGACCTTTAGTATCAGCTTCACTGTGCAAGATTTTCCCATTGAAGGAATTATTTAAAACAGCTGTACCTGCTGCTCTTTCTGAACAATGAGATAACCAGATGTCATTGCCCCATTGGGTCTTCCAAAAAGTTGTATCGTTCTTAAGCGAGTGTGTCTCCTGAAAGAAAGCGAAATCAGTTTTTTGTTGTTTTGCAAATAAAAATAAAGCTTTCCTTTTAATGTTTTGTCTTAACCCCCTGACATTAAGAGAAACAGAGAAACACAATGTAACAAAAAAAATATACTACGAACAAGAACTATAGAAAGATAGTTTCAAGTAACGAAGAAAAAAAAAATCTCTATCCCTGAGAATTTAAAAATGTACCTATTAACATATAAACCAGTGTTAAACATACCATCAATGAGGTAGAACATATAGAAGTTTAGCAACACTTAAACTTTTAATCCAGAAAAGGACAAGAAGTTAAGTGGGAAGAGATAAAGGTCCAAAATTGTCCTTTGAATTTTAACGCTCCTCCCTTAAAACTTTAGCCATACTTGTGATAACGAGCCCTTGTATTGTCTGTTGTCTTCAGTATTCTACAACCTGTGAAGGCACTTCTGTTCCTCCTCATTCTTCTTCAATTTTCTTTGTCGATCATTCTGAGTGAAGTTGCGTTGAGTTCAGCGACCTTTTAACTGAGTGGATCCACCACTGGATGGGGTATTAGCCTGCAAAGCATCACTATTGTCTGGGCATGTTTCTTTTCCATCGACGATAACACGGGTGCCTGCAAAGTGAGCCTTTTTCCCATTTTTCCTTGCCGCTTCAATCATTGGCCACAGCTTGTTGCGTATTGCCTTGTCTTCAGCTGTTAGATCTTCAGTAAATCTCAGCTTGTGGTTTTTGAGGTATTCGCTCTTTTTTGCCACTCTCCACAGAAGATCTCTTGTGGATCTGTTTGTGAAGCGGATGATGGTGGTTCTTAGCTGGTTTTGGGAACTCTGGTATTTCCCTAGGCGATGTGTCATGTCAATATTATCTGTAATTTTCTGCTGAGAACCAGGCAACATAGAAAAGCAAATGTTGATAACTTTGGCCTTGATGTCTTCTGGGTTGTCTTCAGGGATGCCGTGAAGTCTGAGGTTCCATCTGCGAGTATAACGTTCTGCTTCATTGACCTTTCGCTGCAAGTCTGCAATCTGTTGTTCATATTTTACGCTAGCAGCCTGGACTTCCTTCATGTCAGATTTAAGAGATTCAACTTCAGCAAAAGCAAAATCAACTGATTTTTTTAAGGGCATCAATGCTCACCGCATTCTTAGTAATCATGCCTTCCAAGTTGTCGGCGCGCACATTGATTGCAGTGAGGATGCTAGCTTGTAGATCAGCTAAAGACATCTCTGCCTTTTGTTTTTTCTCTCTTGGTTTTACTGGAGTATCTGTGGCAGATGGTGGCAGAGGAACTAGATCATCATCACCATCGAGCTGGGTTTGCAGACCTGTGCAGTCATAGTCATGGTCCATATTGACCGAAGAAGGATGGAAAGAAGTCTTGGACGTAGCGTTAGCGGAGGAACTCCGAGCCTTGTTCACGTCAAGGGGCACGCCAAAAATCATTCCTTCTAGGTAGGCAACTCCTTTATTCTTGTCTTTGCGCTTTGTTCCTTTATCGCTTTGCATGGTCAAGTTTAGTTAAGTTCGGTACAGTCACTCCGTTGTTTCTTTAGATTAGCCTTGATTTGTTTTTAGTTTAGCTTAAGCTTAGCTGTTTATCGTCCGCCATGGGGAAAAAATATCCTTTTATAAATTGTGGGACAAGCGTCCCAAAACTCCGGGAGGTTGTTTAAACACTGTTTGTAGACATTTATAGCCGCATAGTAAAACTCACATAGCAGGAGTAAGGGATAGAGATCCAAAAATGCTCAGCTGCGATAACAAGCGTCTGCCTCGGTCGCCATCTTGGTCGAACTTCCAGTGGGCCACACCTGGCCACACACTCGACTTCCTAATTTACCTAACACCGCCCCCCTCCATTTTAAAGGGCTACACTCATAATTACAAACACCGGGGTATGTGAATAATAGAAGAAAAAGTGGTGAAACTGGACGAGATTTTCTCTTTTTTTAATAAAAAAAGGTCTGGTCTGAAGCCAAAGTACAAAGTAAAGGATGAGATGGTGTATAATGTTAAAATTCCACCTTGACACAGCCTGATTGAGGATGAAAGCATCGACGATACATTGCCCAAAAAGCTAATTCTGTATTTTAAATATAGGAGGCAACATAACATTAACTTTAAAACTGTTAGGGAGCATCGTTCAGCTTTCCACATGCATTGCGAAACATATTCTGCAAGCAATAATTCAGTTTTACACCAAGAAAAACAGACGGGGATATCATTGTGGGTTAAAAAAAAAATGAAACAAACTTGGAAGCGACATTTCAAATTTATAGTTAATAGTTCGTTTGGTGTATATTTGTATTGTAATGTATTTTTTTGTTTGTTGACGTTTTCAGTGTAAGTTTGCAAAAACACAAAATTGTTCTTAAAATGTTCTGATAGGAATGCAATCTGAACCTTTTAAGAGCCATGTCACTTCAACTGACTGACCACAGTGCATACGTCTGATGTTGTTCACGGTGGTCAAAAGGAGCGGTCACGGCCTGAGTGTGTCTGCTCAGACACGTAAAACATTAGAGGGAACATTGGCTGGTACTCCATTGTGTTGTTCTGGGTAGCTACTTTGTAGTCACGCTCCACTTTGCGGATTTCATCCCACACATGGACTGCATATGTCTAAACAGAAAGACAAGAGACAGGTGATGATCATTTTTATGTTATGTTTTGGCTCAGGGATGTCCTGATCTTTAACAATTAAATACATTACACAGACCTCTTACAAGGAGAATTAGTACAACCATGCAAATAATTTAGAGCAGTGATTCTGAAAGTGTGCTATGAATACCACTGATGGTACATGGGCATCATCAGGCTCTGTAGTCTATTGCGAACCTACAGTAACACATTTGTAAAGTCAACGTTTTAAAAATGCTACCAGGCCATAAATATAAACCAATCAAATGAAAAACTGTGACATTTAAAATGTGTACACCATAATCATGATTGCATAAAGAGATGCGTTATACCAGAGGTTTGTCTGGTGTGACATATGGCAGCTGTCACTTAAGTGTAGTAGCCTCTGTCATGTCTATTTACACACGATGGAGATTCCTGGGTGGTAGTCGTTTATTGGGAATCATTTTGCCCACAACATGCTCAGATGGAAGACCCAAGAAGGGAGAGACAGCTCGCACATAAAGTCAAAGAAAACCAAAATACAAAGATCTAAACAGCTCAATAATTCTCAGCCTAGTCGCGTGTGGTACAAATAATCAATGAAAACAAAAACTAGCAAATTTGTACCCTTGATCAATGCACAAATTAAAGAAGTTAACCAACATGAAACAATATGGAAGGCAAAGACCAGCCTGTCTGTGGGAGACTCACCAGAAAGAGATACTGTTTGTCACTCTCCAAATGACAGTCAGATTGGTGAGAGCAGTGTTGAGCTAATGAGGTCGATGGTACAAATCCGGGAAAGATGTAGCATAAAATACCCCCTACACCTACAAATGAAAATATAAACTATCATTTAGACTTTATGCCGATTTTAATGGCTTGTTTGGAATCAGATGATCATTGATATTTTATACTAATCGGCTGATCGTTCTTTTATGTCATAATTCACTGATCCAATCAATGACGTCATTGATTAGCTCAAGAAAAGACATTTAAACAAAACAAAAAACATTCCCAGTACACTGCATGGTGTTTTCTGAAGTTACAAGTGATCTGAAATATCCACGACTGGCTAGACAGTGCCAGACGTGTACAACAATATATGCAAGCTGTTTGTTTTGTTCATGTACATGTAAATGTGCATGGCTGAAGCACCCAAACTCAAGGAAGACATAAACTATACAACTTGTTCCCACACAGCATGCCTAAAAACAGGTACCATCTCGGGATCGCAAAAAACCGCTTACTTTCATAACCGGTTTTAACCGAACAGCTGTAGCAAAAAACGATTAACCGGTTTTAAAACCGGTACCATTGTGGTGTTTACATAATTCACCCGCGGGACCTCAAGTTGGGGTGCGGGGTTCCGCACGGACTGTTTTTGTTGTTGCTCTTCCGGAGTGACGAGTTCACAGAGTTCCCCCTGTTATGCGAGTAGTGTTTTGATGTCTGCCAATAAAACAAGTTTTGTTCCTGTGTCCGACACTCCGCCTCCGACTCCTTTTCTCCGGCGCTACACCATCGATCGTTAATTTACTCCGCGGTAATGGGGTAGTTTGTCTACAATATTGACAAACAAGCTTGTTGAATGTGGCTTACAACAACGCACTCATGTAAGTTAAGTTTTTGTTAATTTTTTTTAAAAAAATGTTTTAATGTTAACATTCTTCTTTCGGACTTTCAGAAAGGGCATGAAAGTATACCGAGTGTTTCCTCTATGCCATGTTTGATGTTTCTTTGATTCAACTGAATGTTCTTTTGAGTCCAACTTTACTCTAACAGCGAAACTTGAAAAAAGTGGAAATGATGTTGAAAAAATAGCGCAATTTGGAGTACCGGAACCGGAAGAAATGATTGGAAATTTTAACCGATTTCGAAAATCCGATTACGGTTTCGCTTTTAAAAACCCCGAAAACCGGGTATAACTGGTTATTTGTAACCGGTTGCGATCCCTAGTACCATCCATCCATTTTCTTCACCGCTTATCCTCACGAGGGTCACGGGGAGTGCTTGAGCGTGGAGTGCGACTGTCTTTATGTGCCCTACAGTCGGCTGGCAACCGGTTCAGGGTGTACCCCGCCTCCTGCCCGTTGACAGCCGGGATGGGCTCCAGCACTCCCCGCGACCCTTGTGAGGATAAGCGGCAAAAGAAAATGGATGGATGGAATTCCATGTAGAATATTTATAATATTTTACTTGTATCTGGCCCTGTAGCTCAGTGGTTAGAGCACTGGTTTTGTAAACCAGGGGTTGTGGGCTCATATACCACTGGGGCCTCCACTCCCCAAGAAGGGTTGCGTCAGGAAGGGCATCCGGTGTAAAAAATTGTGCCAAACATATGTGCGTTCATCTGAGATGACACGCTGTGGCGACCCCGAAAGGGACAAGCCAAAAGAAACACACACTTGTATTTTATCTTCTCATTTACAGGTCTGAAGTCAATACTTAATTCGGAATCAAAGGAAATTAAGTTCCCCTGCTGTCGTATTAGAGGATCTACTGGTCAGTCATGACTACATTAAAGCGCAGAACCTTGTCCACTGGTTGAGAATGGGTCTGGTTGTGTCACCTACAGTCATACAACAGACTGCAGAACCTACTTCTGGACAGAGGACAAATCCCATGTGGTCGGCGATAAGAAGGCTCCGTATCACAGCTTCCAATTTTGCCCAAGTACTAACAGCAGCACGAAGAAGCCGGTAAACTGTCAACATATCCTAAAAGAATAATACATGCTGTATAACAATTGCATTTTCTTGCTTATATCCCAATGATAAGTTGTCTGTGTCATTCAAGAAGAAACTAATGTTACAGTACAATTTGGAAGCGGTCATGGAGGATCACCCATGAAGCTGTTGCCATCTGACACGACCAACATCAACTGGGTGGTGCTGTATGTGAAACTGGTGCGTCATGCTTTTTCCACATTTTCCATATACAACATTCAAGACATTGTTTGACTCCATCAAAAATATCAAGTTCCGTTTAAATATTCAGGCCTCTGGCTTCACGAGTTGAGGGTCTTTAAGGCATCACCAGATGGCAATGTTCTCTGCCCCCCCATCAAAAAGGAAGATTTTCTGGCAAACACCATGATCCCAGGACCTAGTGGCTCAATTGACCTTTCCGACCTGTCAATCACTCGTACAATAATAGCCGATCAGATAGCCGCATTGTCTTACCCCTTGGCTTGAACCACCCCTCTTGTCGTCATGTCCCACAAGCAATGCTGGGTATCGGTCGCATGTGCTTGGAAAAGTTAATGTTATGAACAAAATGGTCCTCAGATGCGCTTGGGAATGTGCAATTCAGATGAAAGATATCCTGTTAAGTTATATGGGGCCCAGTTGATTCATTTTCAAAGCCTAAAACACAGTTGAGGAAGTGTCAACGATGGATTTAAGGCTCACGGAAGAGCGCGCGTACAACTAAGTGTGGACAATATCAACAAACACAAGGCTGTATGTTCAAAGGTAAGCGAGGGAGAAGTATTTTCTCTGAGTTTGATTTCATTATTATCAGTGCTTTATACATTGCAGGAGAACAACTTTCTCTTTGTTAGTGTATCACTGACCTGCTGAATGAAGTGTGTAATGTTTTATGCCGAAGAGTCGGGTTAGTGATACGTAAATCTGCAATGTCATGAAAGAGAAATGTCTATTTGCCTATTTGTATCACATCGGACTTTTAAGAAAGATCAATGGATTCCAAGTCAAATGAATACACCCACTCACTTATAAAGACTCCAATGATATTACTCCTGATCTTTCCAAGTAAAAGGTACCCACCCTGCTTTACATGCGCAGTACGATTCCACAATTTTATCCTGTTGGATTTCAATATGAAGTTTGTGAGGCGTCAAACTTTTTTGTATCGATCACCAATGTTGCGCTGTAACTCAGACATTGTATCCTGTCGATCGCCAACGTTTCGCTGTAACTCTGACATTGCGTTCTGCTCCGTCCAAAATCTCAATTCTTTGTACATATCCTTGCGTGAAATAGTTGAGACCTCTCTGTAGAACTCTCTTGGGCCAGTGTCACGCATTTGGCAAAAAACATACCCAAATATTATCTGGAATACGCGATAGAGAATCCAGTTCAAACCTGTTATGTTCAGTCGCCATTTTGGAAGATTGTGGGGCATGGCAAATGTAGCTAAGGGTGGGAGCTGAAGATTGCCACTCGGAAAGTTCCATTGATCGAGGTCAAGTGTCCATATTCAGCAGGAAAGATGAAAATAATGGATGTGGCAAAGACATCGTCGGAATACCTGTAGATAGAGCTTGGATTCCCAACCTGGGTATCCTAGTGGAATTTTATTTTTCAAAAATTTTACCTTCAACTACAGAATAACCATTTTCAGTAGTTTTATCTGATCAGATACTATGGTTTTGTTGTGTACACCACCACCACCGTAGATTGGAATCAACGTTGTAAGACCATGAAGATATTTTTACAGCCACTGTTATGGTCACAAAGTTAAAAAGCATTTACCATATGTTGTTGCATTTTAGCTCACATTTAAATTTATTTGTTATCATGTAAAAAAGGCGACTAATAAGTTATCATATGTTTAAAGAAAACTTTTTATTTGATTTTTTACTGTTGATTGCACATACATTGGAACACAGATATAACTTCTGTCAAGATCATGGTGTGCTAGGTCTAATTAATTAAAAATAAGACATTTTAAAGAATCCGGTTTTAAATTCAAAACATGGACTAATAGCACACAAGCATTCATATCAATTTATGTATACAACCTTATACATATTACATTATTATGTAAAATTTGACATTCTTATTATTTCATTTATGTACTCATCTAAAATGAAATGCAACTTTTCCTAAATATATATTGGAAGATCAATAATATGCTTGATAATCTCCACATCTTTTAATACTTAACAACATGTACATTTGTTTACATTCTTCCAGCTTCTGATATTTCTTTCAACAATGGTTTACGAGAATTGAACATAATTGAAAGGTTTTGGATAGAAATTTGTCTGTATAGGGCAGATACTTGGCCGGGTATCTCAAAATGTTTTATTGTTTCATTTGCAAAACATAATATAAAATTTTGCTTGAATACGTTACATTTAGCTTTTTGGGGGTCAATATGGTTAATTCATGTTGCGCTGTTGGGTGTCAAAACTGTGCAGGTGGTTGCGAAGAAGTAACATTTCACTGGTAAGTGTGTTTCACTTTAACCATAAATCGGGCGCAGGCTTGAACTTGAAGTTTAAGTCACATTACTTATCCTGAAATTTATGAATGACTCCTTTTTATTATAAGCCCCAGCTTTATTTTTTAGCCCTAGGGTAACTAGTAACAGTTATTGGATAGGGCTAATAGATTGATGTATGCAACATTGCTAGTGAAATGATATCTTGAGAACTTTTTATTGTAGGTAATTATGAGTCTGTGCCATCAACTGAATTGATGCAGTGACGAAGAAGCAATGGGTGCCTTCAAGATATGATGTTTGTTCTGAACACTTAGAAGACTTCTATATCTTCAAGGAGAGGCATTTGAAGCTCCCCAAGAAGACTGCAATGCCATCTGTTTTTTCTTGGAACAATACAAGCATGTATGTAACTTGTCTCTTATTGTGTATATCTGTAATCAATTAAAAAAATGTATCATGCCGCTACTGCTCATTTATATGATGTAATATTACATGTAGTTTAACTGAAAGCATTTGTGGTTGTAAATGTGTAATGACGTTTTGTATATTTTATGTGTCCTTAAAATGGATGATATCATTGAGCTACTGAATGCTGGAAATTTGGAATTGTTTGCTACAAGTGAATGCTTATATTATGAACATTTTTATGTTCACTTTCAGATACCTTATACCACTGAAAAAATACTAGCTTTTGGTGTACAATAAAAGTTTACTGCTGTATTTTATTACTATAAAATAATAAAAGTGAAAGAAAATCATAAATTATGAAGAAAAGGATAATGGCTGTAACATCTAGTAGGCCTATTTGGATAAACAAAACTAATGGCAATGCCTGAGATGACTGATTTATAAACCTGAGAGCAATACTGTACAATTTATTGATAACATTTCCAAGATTGTTCATCCTCTTGAACAAATACCAATATTTAAATAAATGACCCCTTGTTCTTCACAACTCGCATTCATTAACTGTGATTGGAAAAAAAAAAGACAGCGAGTCAGCTCCTCTGTACATGAAGCCTGTTGCGGCCACACTAACCCAACTTCGATAAATTTCTCCGTTACAGACGTTTTTTTTTTTTTTAAATATGCATTGTTCTCAAATGAGTCCAATGCGTATTTAAAAAAAGAAAATAAACCGCTGGGATAGGCTTCAGCCCTCATACACGGAAGCACGTGCCGGCCGCACGTTGAACTTTGGTAAACCTCTGTGTGACCAACGGTTTATTTTCTTTTTTTTAATACGCATTGGACATATTTGAGAACAATGCATATTAGAAAAAAGCAAAGAGGTTTACCAAAGATTTACGTGTGGTCGCAACACGCTTCGTGTACGTAAGAGATAACTCCCCGTCGTTTTTTTTTTTTTTTTTTTTTTTTTTGTTAAAAGCATTGTTCTCAAATGAGTTAACTTGGCATTGTAAATAGTTCTTAGGAATTCGAGATTGAGAAGAGCAATTCTCACTTGAATTGATCGCTACACAGTCGTGTGTATTTTATTGGGCACCATCCATCACGTTCAATTTCCAAAATCCATCATCTTTTCTCATCTTTTCAGATGGTATTCCATAGAATGATCTCTTTCAATATTTGTCTCGTTTGTCGTAACAACCAACAGCACGAAAAGTCTCGGGCATTGTGAATATTCTGCTCCAGTTCAATCTCCCCCACACTGTCGAGCAGCTCTTTTTGACTGGCAGTGTGGCGCCGTGAAAATGGTGACATCACGTGCACGAGCTCTATAAGCAACAACATACTTTATTAGGTAGCACGGTGGGGCAGCTGTAAAACGTTGGCCTCATAGATATGAGTATCTTGGTTCAATCCCAGATCTCCCTGTGTGGAGTTTGTATGTTCTCCCCGTATCTGCATGTGTGTAACCTGCCTTCTGCCCGTTGACAGCTGGGATAGGCTCCAGCACTCCCGCGACCCTCGTGCAATTAAGCGCCTAAGAATGGATGGATGGATGTTATCACCTTAGGGAAGTACCAATTTTTTTTTGTGCATTTTATACTCCAGATACATATAAACTATTAGATGGTCCTATGCCATACTCAGAAAATAAGCTTGCATTTTTGATAAACTTTGGACATAGCCCATCGCATTCACATAGGATTCCAAGACCGTTAAAAATGTGTACTCACCGATTTTCCACTGGATGTAGAAGTGGTCCTTTCATCAAACTGTAATGGATCATAAGTAAATTATGTAACACGTCTTCGTCCAAACAAACAACTTCGTATCTATTATCTAGTATCTATGTTATGCACACAAGTTGATCATGATTCAAGTTCATTCCGGTACGCTCCATTTTTTGTTCGACCTTTTCAAACTCACGACAACACTGGCATTCCGCTACAGTTGGCTTTAGGCCACAAAGAGAACACAAACACCAGTCTTTCGAAACGAGCCTGTCTGGAACATCGCCGAGATCCATGTTATGTCCCTCCATCAGGGTCACGCCCCCTCTCCAACACGTCAAGTTCCGCCTGTGTGTATTCTGGCTCAAATGCTTGAACATAGTATATTGTTATTTTTGTTTTGTTTGTTCAATGGCGGGACTAGTAATAACACAGAGCTTCAACTCACTGTTATAGTCGCGTTATTTATCTCCACAGAGCTTTCTGCCAAACCATTACAATTGAGATATCCTGAACTTGACGAGGTGTGTTTAAATCCCCATTCTTAGGGAAAAGCAGCAAACTCACTCAGTGTCTGGCAAAAACAGATTTTATGTAGCTGATAAATGCTTTGCTCGATATTAAATGCAGTACTCCAACTTCAGGAAAGTTCGAGAAATAGTCAGTGACCACTACGTAACGCTTTCTTTCCCAGTCAAACAGATCTGTTCCGACTTTGTTGTAAGGTTGGTGGGGCACTGGATGAGTCATCAGGGGCTCTGTTTGTTGTTTTGGTCTGTAGGTGCGGCATAGTTCACGTGATGCTGTTGTCTGGCTAATGTCTTGGTTTGTTATCGGCCAGGACATTACCCCTCTAGTGACCATCCCCAGAAAAGGTCTGACCTTGTATTTGCAATTTGGTCTCTCCATGTTGTTGATAGCTGAGGTTTTTCTATTGGCAGGTTTCACCCATCTTCACTCACAACATCTGCCACAAAGGTAAGTGATTTCACTGCAAACTTCACATTTGTCTCCGTTGAGCTTCAGATTCACTTGCCTTGTCTTGTCCAACACTTGTCTCAATCTGGTGTCATGCTCTTCTTGAGTTGAGCCCCAAACAATTATGTCATCCATCGTCGTCTCTCCTCCAGGAATGTGTTCAAAAATCATGTGTATGTTTTTGTGGTAGACCTCAGGTGCTGAAAGAATATCGTATGGCAGATGAAAAAATTGATAAATTCCCTCAGGAGTGTTGAATGTACACTGTCGGGAACTCTCCTCATTAAGCCTCATTTGCCAGAAGCCTGATGCCTGGTGGCGGTGACGTTTTTTTTTCTTTTTTTTTCTTTTTTTTTTTCTTTTTATTTTTTTAGAATGACCAATGATGAAATAGAATAACCAAGTCACAAAGATCTACCCACTACAAAATTGCAAAACATATTTATTTTAAAGAGGAGGATTCTTTATGTGTAAATGTAAGTTTGTGTGCCTTGCATAACTGCATGAGCCAATATTGCACAACATAATTTACTATAAACATTTTTTGTCACTATCTGAGTTCACGCTGATGATCACTCAACCCATTTCAAATGAAAGTGCACACCTGGGCTGTGCCACTCACGTCTGTGGATTCGTCCAACTGCAGTGAGAAACACTCATAATCACCGATTGTCATGCTCCTGGCATCCTCCCCAGGCTGGGTGTAGTCAGCCAATTAGTCGGCACACACCTGCATCCTGGTTTGGGCTGAGTACACCCGGTACTTATAGGACACGGTGGACAATTAGTCCGCCGCCAGATCATTGAGTTTCATGTCCCTTTTCCAGCACTCTCGTATCCCTGATCGACAACCTCTGTGTACCGACCTTCGCCTGTTCTCCGACTCACACCGTAAGCCTGACTCCCTCGATACTTCTGCCTGCTTCGAACGTTCTCCTGTATACCTGACCTGCCGTGTACCGACCATCGCCTGTCCCCAAGCTTTTGTACTCTACCTGCTTGCCTCTGGAGTCGTGCATTTGGGTCCGCCCTCGAGCCTTGTCGTGACAGAACGATCTGGCCCAAAACATGGATCCAGCTGACTCTGAGGCCATCCGCCGCGCGGTGCAAGTCCAGGGGAGACGCTTGGTCGAGCAGGAGGCTGCTCTCCAGGTAACAAATCAACGTCTCCATGAGGTCTGTGCCCGGCTGGAGCCGTGGCTAGCATCCAAAGCTAGCACGGCTGCTACACCGACGATGGTCACTCCGCCTGTCGCTCCGAGTCCACCCGTTCCGCCTGTTACAGAGCCCTCCCGTGCCGGCATAACTCCGCTCTTCCGACCAGAACGTTTCTCAGGTGACTCCGGCAACGTTAAGCTTAAGCCCTTCCTGGTGCAGTGCGGTCTCCATTTTGAACTGCAGGCTTCCGCTTTCCCCACGGACCATTCCCGAATCGGCTTCGTCATTTCCCACATGACGGGGAGGGCGGAGGCTTGGGCCACTGCAGAGTGGAGTCGCAACTCTGAGTTCATGGACGTGGATCTTCCGCCTTCGCTGGATGCCCTCATTGCACTGGCCCTCAAGGTGGATCAGCGCGTGACCGTGCAGGGGCAGATGGACGGCATGATGAAGGAGGAGCTGGATAGGGGCAGCCCGGTCGCTTCCTGGCCGCCCACGTTGCCTTCTACGTCGGAACCCATGCAAGTGGAGGGGCTCGGCAGCCCAGCGGAGGAACGCTTACGCCGGCGACGAGAAGGCCGCTGTTTCTATTGTGGTCGTCTTGGACACTTAATCGCCCGCTGTCCGGCTCGGCCGAAGCGCACCGACCTGGGGATCTCGACGAAGGTGAGTGTGCGTTATACTGTCGCCAAGTCGGGGCGGTCGCTTTTGCACCTCACCGTAGGGACAGACTCTCACTCGTGCTTAGTGACCGCGTTCATTGACTCTGGTTCAGATGCTAACCTTATAAATCCTCAGGTGGTCGAAGCGTTGTGTGCTGCGACCTTCCCCACACAGCGTCCTCGTATTGCTCACGCCGCCAACGGCAAGTTCCTCTGCCGGGTTACACACCGCACACAAACCTTACGCATGGACTTTCCGGACACGCACACGGAGCGCATTAGTTTCCACGTATTTAACTCGAGCAGCAGTGATATAATCCTGGGGAGCCCGTGGCTCAAGAGACACAACCTCAACATTGACTGGGTCACGGGTCGGATAATGGCATGGAGTGAGGACTGTCACAAGCAGTGTCTCGCCGCCGGGGAGGACGGAGGGATTCAAGTTGCTGAACTTAGTACCGCCTCAGAATTAGCCACGGTGCCCTCTTGCTACCAGGATTTAAAGGAGTTTTTTTCTGAGTCCAAGGCAAAATCTCTGCCGCCGCATCGGCCTTATGACTGTGCTATCGAACTCCTTCCTGGGCCCTCACCCCCCAGAGGGAAACTGCTCTCTTTGACAGGACCAGAGCACCAGGCAATGAGGGAGTACGTAGAGAAGTCCCTGGCAACCGGACTCATTCGCCAGTCGGCCTCACCAGCAGCAGCAGGTGCAGGTTTTTTTTTTCTTCAAGAAGGATTCCACTTTGCAACCCTGCATCGACTACCAAGGACTGAATAACATCACGGTCAAGAACAGGTACCCCTTGCCCCTGATCGCTACGGCTTTTGAACTCCTCCAAGGAGCCCGGATCTTCACCAAACTGGATTTGCGCAGCACATATCATCTGGTGCGGATTCGAGAGGGCAACGAATGGAAGACTGCTTTCAACACTCCCACGGGGCATTACGAGTATCTCGTGATGCCCTTCGGACTGACCAACGCCCCGGCCGTCTTTCAGAACTTCATTAATGACGTGCTTCGAGTTCCTGAATAAGACTGTATTCGTATACCTTGACGACATTCTTATCTTTTCAGCAGACCTGACCTCTCACATCCAACAGGTCAAAGAGGTGCTCCGGCGTCTGCTCAATATAGAAAAGTGTGAGTTCCACCGAGCATCCGTGTCCTTCCTGGGCTTCGTCCTGGCCGAGGGAGAGATACATATGGACCCCGGGAAGGTCGACGCGGCACTGTGGTGGCCTACCCCCGCCAGCAGGAGGGACGTACAGAGGTTCTTAGGATTCGCTAATTTCTACAGGAAGTTCATAAGGAACTTCAGCTCCGTGGCCGCTCCTCTGCATGCGCTCACCTCGCCACACAGTCTTCGAGTGGTCCAGGACCTGCCAGGAGGCCTTCAGCAGGCTTAAGGCAAGTTTCACTGCCGGACCCAGATAACCAGTTTAGGGTGGAGGTTGACTCCTCTAATTCGGGAATCGGAGCCATTTTGTCTCAGGAGTCCCAAGGATGGAAGGATCCACCCGTCCGTGTTCCTGTCTAGGAAGCTGACCCCGGCAGAAAGGAACTACGACGTGGGAGATCGGGAACTTCTGGCGGTCAAGACTGCGTTGGAGGAGTGGCGGCACTGGTTGGAGGGCTCGCAAGTGCCATTCGTGGTCTTTACTGACCACAAGAACCTCGAGTACCTGAAGTCTGCAAAGCGGTTGAACGCCCGCCATGCCAGGTGGGCCCTGTTCTTCACCCGCTTCCACTTTACTCTGTCCTTCCGCCCAGGCTCCAAGAACGGGAAGCCGGACGCACTCTCACAGATCCACGAGGGAGGGCGCACGGAATCAGAGGCCGCTCCTATCCTGCCAGAGGCGTGCTTCGTGTCTGGCTTCACCTGGGCGGTCGAGTCGCGGGTGAAGGAAGCCCTGGGAGAGACTCCGCCACCCGCGGAGTGTCCGTCGGACTGCCTTTTTGTCGTTCAGTCGCTGCGGGGAGATGTCGTCAACTGGGCCCACACCAACAAGACGGTCTGCCACCCGGGTATGGCAAAAACGCGTTCAGTGGTCGAACAGAGCTTCTGGTGGCCCAACCTCAGCAAGGACGTGAAGGACTTCGTCAAGCCTGTCCGGTATGTGCGGCGAATAAGTCATCCCGTTTACGACCGCCCGTGGTCACACATCGTGTTGGACTTCGTCACTGGCCTGTCGCTCTCTCAGTGTAACACTGTTGTGCTGTCTGTGGTGGACCGATTCTCCAAGATGGTTCACTTCGTGCCACTTCAGAAGATCCCGTCAGCCAAGCAGACAGCCCAGCTGGTATTGGACGAGGTCGTCCGCTATCACGGGTTCCCCCAGGACATCGTCTTGGACAGAGGCCCGCAATTCAGCGCCCGCTTCTGGAAGGAATTCTGCACCCTCATCGGGGCTTTGGCCAGTCTAACTTCGGGTCATCATCCGCAGTCTAACGGCCAAACAGAGAGGGTAAATCAGGAATTAGAGACCGGGCTTCGATGCTGGGCGTCCAGGGACCAGAGCACGTGGAGCCAGCACCTCAAATGGGTAGAGTACGCCCACAACTCTCTGCCCTCCGCTTCAACAGGTATGGCTCCACTCCACGTTGTACACGGCTATCCCCCCTCTCTGTCCCCCCCCCCCTTGGCCACAGACTCCGCAGTGCCGTCGGCCCTGGCAGTGGTGCGGTGCAAACGGACCTGGGAGGCGGCCTGGAGGACGCTGCTGTGCATGGGCAACATCTACAAGTCTGCAGCAGACCGCAAGAGGAGAGCCGCACCAGAACTCAGGGTGGGGCAGCGGATGTGGCTCTCCACTAAGGATCTTCTGCTGCGGATGGAATCCCGCAAACTCGCTCCCAGGTTCGTTGGTCCGTTCCCGATCACCAAAATCATTAACCCGATCACTGTATCACTTAGAATACCTAGGTCGATGAGGGTGTTTGATAAGATTTCTTAAGCGAGGGCTTAAAATAGGAGGGAACTCGCTGAATAGCATGGTTTCCTGTACTAAGTGTTGTTGTTTGCACATGTGCGTTGAGCTATAAATCAGAAAATTATGGCTTTTTTTTTTTTTTCAGCATGCCGTCATGACCGACGCATTGAGCACCCCTGATCTAAGCTACAACACCACACCTGCGATTACATCTGGACGTGTCAATATATCTTCTAAACCTTCTTGGACATGCTGCAAATGTTTAGCTTATATTCATGTCTCTAGGGATCCAAAACGTCACAAGTCTTTCGTTTTATCGTCTCATTTTCCATAACGTGTGTATATTTACCATGCTTTTTGCACTGACCGGAAGTCCAAGCATGTTGACCATGCGGAACCATTGTTGAATGCAGAGTCCAGTTTTTATTTTACGACATTGGTCGGTTCCACTGATCTAAAAAAAAAAGACTGGATGGCTCATTGGCCACCAAAACTGAAGTCGCCATCCGCCATATTGATACTCCCAATACAACCATGCCAACGTGTGTAGTGACAGTTTCGTGGCTGTGAGAAAACATTCCAGTGGTAAGGTACAAAGAATTACTTTGACACTGTTAGTGTATTTGTAAAGGATTTTTTATTTTCTGATTAGCTTAATTCACTTAAACGTTTTGTGTACATTAGTTGTTCTTCACTGTTTACTTTCTGCTTCACTTTTATTGGCCGACAGTTTTTTCCGATAAAGTGATGTAAATATTTTCCCAAAATTCATCGGTGGATGAGCAAGAAAACACTTTCAGTGAAATTTTTGTTGAATTTCATAAGACAGAACTCTGCAAATTGAATTTGATTTTCAAATGCGAGGAAACAGTTTAAATTTTCTGTCTGAAATAGGACGTCGGAGAGACAAATGAACAATGCATTAAGCATGTATTTTCCCATTGTGAGTCCTTATTTCCAAAAATATATCTAATTGATTGATTTCAAATTTAATGTTTTTATGACAAAAAAATGCTTAGTTTTTGCTATGTTATGATGATAGTGCTTCACACCGTATTTTGGGAGAAGTTAACATGTCACGGAAATCGGACCCAAGGTAATATGCAAGGTTTCTTGGAAGTCATGGTGTTATGTCTTCTCTTTGCACTTTGCCTTTTTTGGCTTACCAAGTCAAGTAAAAAATCCTTCATTTGGTTTACCAAGTCAAATAAAAAAATCCTTCATGTTACCAGAACTGTAAAAATGTCAAGCTCACACGACCAGTTTTAATTCTACATGGCAAACTTTGCCAAATAACAAACGTGACAAACAAAGTATGACTCCAAAACCCCTATGATGACTACAAAAATTGGATCTTGGTTTCCCTTGCCCGGACGCAGGTCACCAGGGCCCCCATCGGGAGGCAGGCCTGGAGGTGGGGCTCGAAGGCAAGCGCCTCGTGGCCAGGCCTGCGCCCATGGGGCTAGGACTGGGCACAACCCGAAAGGGTAACATGGTACCCCTTCCCATGGGCTCACCACCTCTGACAGGGGGCATAAGGGTCAGGTGCAATGTGAGCTGGGCAGTGGCTAAAGGTGGGGACCTTGGCGATCCAATCCCCGGCTACAGAAACTAGCACTAGAGGCATGGAATGTCACCTCTTTTGTAGGGAAGGAGCCGTAGTTGGTGCGTGAGGTTGAGATGTTCCGACGAGATATAGTAGGACTCGCCTCTACGCAACGCTTGGGCTCTGGCACCACTCTTCTTGAGAGAAGTTGGAGTCTGTTCCACTCTGGAGTTGCCCACGGGGAGAGATGCGGAGCAGGTGTGGGTATACTTATTGCCCCCAGCCTCGGGACCTGTATGTTGGGGTTTAACTTTGTGGGTGAAAGGGTAGCCTCCCTCCGCCTGCAGGTAGGTGGACAGGTGCTGTTGTTTGTGCTTATCCACCAAATAGCACTGCAGAGTACCGATCCTTTTTGGAGTCCCTAGAGGGAGTGCTGGAGAGCGCCCCCTCTGGCGGCTCCATTTTTCTGCTGGGGGACTTCAATGCCCATGTGGGCAATGACAGTGAGACCAAGAAGGGCATGATTGGGAAGAATGTCCCACCCGATCAGAACCCAAGTTGTATTCTGTTACTGGACTTCTGTGCTCATCATGGATTGTCCATAACAAACACAATGTTCAAGCATAAGAGTATTCACATGTCCACCTGGCACCAGGACAACCTTAGTTGCAGTTCGATGATCGATTTTGTGGTCGTGTTATCGGACTTGCGACCGCATGTCTTGGCATCTTGGGTGAAGAGAGGGACAGAGCTGTCAACTCATCACCACCTGGTGGTGAGTTGGCTCCGATAGTGGGGGAAGATGCCAGTCCGACGTGACAGGCCCAAACATATTGCGAGTGTCTGCTGCGAACGACCGGCAGATTCCCCTGTCAGAAGGAATTTCACCTCCCACTTCCGAAAGAATTTTGCTCACATCCCGGAAGAGGCGGGGGAGATTGAGTCCAAGTGGACGATGTTCCGTGCCTCCATTGCTGAGGCGGCCGACTGGAGCTGTGTCTGTAAGGTGGTCGGCCCCTGTCTTGGCGGCAACCCACGAACATGTTGGTGGACACCAACAGTGCAGGATCCTGTCAATTTGAAGAAGGGGTCCTATCGAGCATTTCATGGAGAACAACTTCAGGACAGCTTCAAGGAAATTCTTAACCACCGTCCAGCGTCTCGACACTGTGTATAGTGGGAATGGGGGGCTGCTGACCTCAACTCGAGATGTTGTGAGACGGTGCGGAGAATACTTCGAAGTACTATAATCCTGAATTCCATGAACACACCTTCCCACGAGGAAGCTTGAGCCTGGGTTCTCTGAGGCGGGTTCTTCTATCTCTGGGGTTGAGGTCACTGAAGTGGTTAAAAAGCTCCTTGGTGGCAGGACCCCAGGGGTGGATGAGTTTTGGCCGGAGTCCCTAAAGGCTCTGGATGTTGTGGGGCTGTCCTGATTGACACGCCTCTGCAACATCGTGTGGACATCGGGGACACTGCCTCTGGATTGGCAGTCTGGGGTGGTGGTCCCACTTTTTAAGAAGGAGGACCGTAGGATGTGTTCCAACAATAGGGGGATCACAGCCTACCTGGTAAGGTCTGCTTAGGGGTACTGGAGAGGAGGGTCCATCAAGAAGTCAAATCTCGGTATCAGGGGAGCAATGTGGTTTTCGTCCTGGCTGTGGAACGGTGGACCAGCTCTACACCTTCAACAGGATCCTCGAGGGTGCATAGGAGTTTGCCGAACCAGTCTACATGTATTTTGTGGACTTGGAGAAGGTATTCGATCCTGTCCCTGGGGAGTCCTGTGGGGGGTTCTTCTGGAGTATGGGGTACCGAACCCCCTTATACGAGCTGTTCGGTCCCTGTACGACCGCTGTCAGAGTTTTGTCCGCATTGCCGGCCATAAGTCAGACTTGTTTCCGGTGAGAGTTGGACTCCGCAAAGGCGACCCTTTGTCACCAATTTTGTTCATAACTTTTATGGACAGAATTTCTAGGTGCAGTCAAGGTGTAGAGGGTGTTCAATGTGGTGGCCTCAGCATTGCATCTCTGCTGTTTGCAGATGATGAGGTTCTGTTTGTCATGACCCATCGGTACGGTGGAGGACCCAAATGCAGGACTCTGGAGACGCAGAAGCTGTTTGGGAAAAAAGTGTTTATTCGTTTTAAAGTCGGGTTCAGGCAGACAGTCAAGTGGAGTAAGCGGTAGTTAGGGCGTCGGGCGTAGAGAGCAGGTCCGCGGGCAGGCAGGGGTCGGTAAACGGGAGATCAATCAGAGAAGGCAGGAGTATCAAAGATGTCAAGCTTACGGGGTCGGTCGGAGGACAGGGGAAGGTTGGTACACCAGGGTTCACTATCAAGAATACGGTCGTGCCGGAACGGGGCATGAGTTGCGACGATCTTGCGAAGACCAGTCGTCCCCTGGGTCCTATAAATATAGGGGTTAATCAACGAGGATGAGGCACAGGTGTGCTCCTCCTAATCAGCGCCGGTGTGCTGGGACCCACCCAGCCAGGGCTGGACCAGCAGGACTATGACACTGTTGGCTTCATCAAGCCGTGATCTCCATCTCTCGCTGGAGCGATTCGCAGCCGAGTGAGAAGCAGCTGGGATGAGAATCAGCACCTCCAAATCCGAGACTATGGTCCTCAGTCGGAAAAGGGTGACGTGCCTTCTGCAGGTAAGGGATGAGATCCTTCCCCAAGTGGAGGAGTTCAAGTATTTTTGGTTCTTGTTCACAAGTGATGGAAGAATGGATCGGGAGATCATCAGACGGATTGGTGCAGTGTCTGTAGTGATGTGGACTTTGTATCGGGACGTTGTGGTAAAGACGGAGCTAAGTCGAAAGGCAAAACTCTCAGGTTACCAGTCGATCTACGTTCCTACCCTCACCTATGGGCATGACCTGTGTGTTGTGACAGAAAGAAGCTTCCCAGATCGATGAGGGTTTATCCCACGTTTCATGTGGCCAAGTCGTCCATCGCCATTAGTCCTCCCAGCCAAGCCCCTCCCGCATGATCGATGGTGGTCCAGTGTACTCGGTACATTGGCTTCTATCATGCATCGTAGAGGGACGGGGATCCTGTCTCGTTGCGCCCCACTGACGTCAACACAATCACAATAACACCACACTTAAAGGTCCACTGTCATGAATTGCATGATTTTTAGTATGTTATTAATGAAAAAAGCTGGTATGGATCCATCTGTTTTTTCCCCACAAAACATGATTTTGACGTATATGGCTTTTTGTTACTCCCGCGATGAAAATCCTCTCGAGGGATTAGTTTTCCAAAAGACGCAGTAAGTGACGTACAGGGCAGCAGTGCACTCAAGCGGTCTCGTCTGTTTATACTAGTGTAGTTTTACCTGCTGGAAGGTAGCTCGTTGTTCCTTTGTGTTAGTCAAAATGCCGGTTTGTTTTATTGCTGGATATTTCTTGAACACTCGGGAGGATGGATTCGCTCTTCATACTTTTTCAAAAGACCCAGTTCATCGTGAAAAATAGTTTGCACAGGTACAAAGGACGAGAGCTTCGTGGTTTCCAAATGACAGGTAGGTGTGTATACAGCTACAAAAAAAAAACAAAAACAAAAACAAACAAACAAACAATAGTTTTGGGGGCGGGGAAGTAATCCATAAATCAGGAGTGCTAAATGTGTCAATGTGCATTGGAAGGCTTCCATGCAGCAGCCGCTGAAGGACGGCCTCCGCAGGACTTGTGATTGCCACCAGAATTGTTGACAGGGCCGAGCTGAACTTGTGGATCGCCGCCGGCCTTGTCAACTTGGCTTCACGGGCCGCGCTGGCTCATCTCCGCCACAGAGGTGGATTGGACGGGGAGGCGGTTTGGCCGCAGAGTCGTTGTCGCCCGCGGCCATCGCCGTTGTCACATGCGGCCGCGGGTGACGTTGTTCATCGCCGCCACGCAGGTGGATCAGGTGGGGAGGTGGTTTGGCCACATGCGGTTTGACCATGATCATCTAAATATGGCTTGAAACGACAGGGTAATATTGCCCCGGTCACTTCACTTGGTTGGGAGATGTTCTCTTCTTTGAAAAGAGCTTAATTGTCAGAAGGGGTGTGTTCGTCTTGCATAGTAGGTGGCACATTGTGAGATTTCAATGGTGAATCTCCCAGTGTGACGTCAGGGACAGAAGATGCAGCCAATATAGCTACCACTTGAATGTCAAATGAGGCTTCCGCAACTTTGCACATGGATGACGTGCTCTCCGCTTATACAGAATTTACTTTTTCGTACAGATATTGAAGTGAATAATGTTATATGTATTTTTCATCACAATATCTATTTTATAATGTTTACAGGCATGACACTTGGGCTTTGATAACAAGACGATACTTGCCCTTGAGTTTCACATGTGGCTTCTTTCTTTATTCCCCCCTCCAGCACAAGTGCCTCAATTACCTCTGGTTACAGTGTTCGTTTGTCAAAGTACTTTCAAGATAAAAGATCAAACGATAACCATAGCCAAAATATTACAGTATGCATTCTTAACGCTTCCCAGCCAACAAAGAAAGGTGCGACAGTTGGGTATCTGCCATGATGAGGGACAACTGGGCGCCCACCATGTACGAAGTGCAAGCAGCAAGCATTTCATTTCTGGTAGGTGCATGTTCGGTACATATGTATGTTGGTGGTGGTGAGGGGATTGCTTGTATATTTTCTGTATATTGTTGTTTGTTAGCTCCCTCGATGATGAGTCCGCCATGATAAGAAGACACCATCTTGCCGTCCAAGATGGCGTTGTAAAGAAAAACACGTGCTCAGGTTGACGACACTGAAGGAAAAAGAAGAAGAAGTCGAAGAAAAAGAAGAAGAAAAAGAAGAAGAAGAAGAAGAAGAAAAAAAAACGCGGGTGAATATAAGACCTTGTACACTCGTGTGTGTTAGTTCAACTTGTTTCGGAGCTACAAGCAATATGACTGCAACTTCGATGGAGTACACTATTGGAGGAGTTAGGATCCAGTTCCCCTGCAAAGCGTATCCATCCCAGCTGGCCATGATGAATTCAGTATGTAAAACTTACAAGCATGTTGATGTAAGCTTAAAACAAAAGAAAAGGTATTCTTCACAGGTGTGTCTTCCTATGCATTGTGTTTTGCGTTATGAGACACCGTGACATGAGGAACAGAAGGGTAACTTAAAAAAACGCATTTATCTAAAGTACTAAATAGTGTGGAGACTCGACGTTGACATGTAAAAAACAAAAAACTTGCATACCATCAGCATAACCAATGAAAGAGAACCTTTTGATTTATTTTTCCACGCAAAGGCCTCTTTATTTTTTTTTTTTTTTATCCCTATACTCGCCCGTTCAACGACACTGCGGCTATCCCGCGCGTAGTTTGCCTTCATAGCCCCTATACTTGTGGAGTTACATGACACTTTCACTAGAGCACTGGTTTGGTAAACCAGGGGTTGTTGGTTCATATCCCACTGGGGCCTCCACTCCCTGAGAAGGGTTGTGTCAGGAAGGGCATCCGGCGTAAAAATTTTGCCCAACATATATGTGCGTTCATCTGAGATGACACGCTGTAGGGACCCCGAAAGCCAAAAGAAACTTACTTACTTTCTTACTATTATTATTTTCAAGATTAAGTAAAACAGAAAACATGAATGTGAATGTGAGGGGCGGAGGAAGAGTGAAGCTGCAGGGAGAAGAGATAGCGAGGGTGGATGACTTCAAATACTTGACGTCAACAATACAGAGCAATGGAGAGCGTGGTAAAGAAGTGAAGCAACGGGTCCAAGGGGGGTGGAACAGTTGGCAGAAGGTGTCCGGTGTTCTATGCGACAGAAGAGTTTCCGCTCGGATGAAGGGCAAAGTTTATAAAACAGTGGTGAGGCCGGCTGTGATGTACGGATTAGAGACTGTGGCGCTGGAAGCAGAACTGGAGGTAGCAGAAATGAAAATGCTGAGGTTTTCACTTGGAGTGAACAGGTTGGATAGGATTAGAAACGAGTTCATTACATAGAGGGACAGTCGAAGTTGGATGTTTTGCAGACAAGATTAGAGAGAGCAGATTGAGATGGTTTGGACATGTTCAGAGACGACAGTGAGTATATTGGTCGAAGAGTGCTATGGATGGAGCTGCCAGGCAAAAGAGCGAGAGGAAGACCAAAGAAAAGGATGAGGAAGGACATGAGGACAGTGGGTGTTAGGGAAGAACATGCACAAGATAGGCTTAGATGGAAAAATATGACCGGCTGTGGCGACTTCTAACGGGACAAGCCGAAAGAAAAAGATTTAATTTAGTTTTTATTTACAGTTATGTTATTTTAAGGTCTTGAGAGTCCGTCCCTAATCACACCCGCAATGTTATCTGCGAGCATGACTGACCACACCTGTACATTTTTCAAATGTGACACGCTGTGATGGCTGGCTGCCAAGACCAGACCACAGACCACCTCTTCCAAGCCTTTTCCTCACCAACTCCAGAAATAAAATGGGCGATCTGTAATTACAACTTGTGGATAATCGCTTTGTCCGTGACTGCAGTGTCCTCATCATCATGGAGACCTCTTTTCACACAAACATTTCCGATGCTACTGTGCAGCTAGAAGCCCGGTTTCGATTTCCTATATTTCAGAACTACGGTCGGTAGGATTTTTTTTTTTTTTTTTTTTTTAAACAAAATATTTTTGTCAGTCTCCAGCACATCGTGCCACCATTTTCTCGTCAGTTCTCGTTAAATCACACTCTCGTGTTCAACAGAATATTAGCAGAAATAAATAAACGTGGATTTTAGGAAGGTTTATTGCCAAACAGAAGTCACACTGGAAGGCAGTCCAACAGAGTGATGGTGCAAAAATCACAAGGCATAAGGCTTGCTCCATACTGGTACATTTGGATGTCAACCCAAGGCCAACAAACCTTACGGACATCATCCCTTGTTTACCTCCACTACTCTCGGTATTGAGATGCAAGATCCACTGAAACAACCAACCCCAGTTGCAGACATGGTCGTCAATAACGAGGTAACAGAAGCAATTACGTGTAAAAATGTCTGTATTATTTACTGATAACGAAATGTAACGTTAATTGTTGTCAAATTTATGCGTTTCAATCATTTACAAAAACAAGAAATTAAAACGTTTTTGAATGGATACAATATACACGCTATGAAAGCACGCTTGCGTGCCATGATGCATCAATTTAGTAGTTTACTTCGTTGAATTTGTATTTGAAATTTTTTGGGGTAAAGGTATATGCTTAAATAAAGAACGATCGTACTGTCTACATTTTGAAAACAGAATAGCATTTATTTACAGATGTACTAGACATAATTCATCAATACAATTTAGAAAACTCGTACGTTAAAATGGATTGTCCTTTGAGCATGCTATTTTTTTCAGTCTTTTTTCATTCAGTCAAATCACGTCTGATTTCCGTCCGTTTTACGTTCCGAGGAAGCTAACTGGCCATCATCACTACTGTTTACATCCCACCAAATGCTAATGCCGCGCTGTCTCTTTCCTGCTGAACGTTATTAATGAAAAGCAGCTTGCCCACCCCGAATGCATTCACATTATACAGTGGTCAGGGAGTTTAACAAGACTAATCTGAAGACTCTAAATTTCCACGAGCGTATTAAATGTCTAATAAGAGGTGGAAACAGCTTAGACCAGGGGTCTCAGACCTCCGGGGCGATAATTTGTGGCCCCTGTCTTAATATGAAAGATTAATTTTAGTGCAGCCTGCATGTTTAATATGAATGACAGTTGTTGAATGGGGAGCTGAACGAACCAATCACGTTGGTATATGACTCTCAAGGGCGGGACATCAGCCAAGCTTATTGCGTATTCACAACATGAGATGAGAGCAAGAGACAGTCAACATCAGTACATCCAATGCCTCACAACCTTAAAGGAAGATTCTCCCCAAAATTCAAATGGACAATAAACCCTCCAATGTGAAGTAATATTATTATTACATACAGTATATTTTGGACGTTAATTGAAAAAAAATTAAAGAATATTTTTGAAATCCAAGCAAAATTAGAATGTGTGCCAGCTTTCACAGCCAAACGCAGAAGAAACATCCTTAACTCCGCCCCTGACGTCGCCGGTGTTTAGCATTACAGACCATTTGTTCTAGCTAAGCCAAGATGCCGACGTGTTGTGCAACAAAACTGAGAAAACGCACCCAAATTTCTCCTTTTACCTCTCATGGAGTTAACCTGACAGGATAAAGCTATGGCTATCACAGTTGAGGCTTGTTTACCACCAGGGAAATTTGCACACATCTAATCATTACTGGTTATTAGCTGCTTAGTTATAGCCTCTTGTGCTAATATTGTAAAAGCAACAACATATTTTATGAGGCGGCAAGGTTGCGCAGCTGTTCAATCCCGGACTTTCGTGTGTGGAGTTTGCATGTTCTCCCCGTGTGTAAACATGCCTCCTGCCCATTGACAGCAGGGATAGGCTCCAGCATTCCTGCGACTATCGTGCAGCTAAGAAAATGGATGGATGGATGGATATATATATGTAAGCACACAACACTTCCCGGTTAGTATTTACGGCGATGCGCGCATGCAAACCCCCCTGACCCCCTCACCCCACCGCCGCCGGATCGCGAGAAGTTTTGCAAGTACAACATGGTGTTAAAAAAAAAAAAAAAAAAGTCTGGCCACCTGCTATATATTCTCTACATCTAAACCAACCACTCAGAAAAGCATCAAATCTCTGGGATGGGAGTATGATCGTCAGCACCACGCCCCTCCCAACACGTCGACTTCTGTGTGTGTGTGTGTGTGTGTGTGTGTGTGTGTGTATTCGGCCTCAAACGCTTGAATATTATTTTTGTTTTGTTTGCTCAATGGCGGGAGTAATAATAGCACGGAGCATCAACTCGTTGTTATACTCACTTTATTGGCTCTGAGCACACAACACTTCCTGGTTACTATTTACGGCAGCACTTGTTCAAAAGAAACTGGAAGAGGAGGCTGTGGAGGAGGCCATACCTCTGCACTGCATTATCCATTATCAGGCCTTTTGCAGCAGATGGCTGAAGTTTGACAATCTGATGTCTGTTATTCTGAAATGCATCAACTGAATCATATCCAGGGGCTTAAAGCACAGAAGGTTCTGTACTTTTCTAGAGGTTATGGAGTCAGAATATGGGGATGTGCTCTACTTCACCAAGGTACATTGGCTTAGCAGGGGAAACGTATTGGGATTTTTTTGAGTTGAGAGCAGAAGTGTAAGTCTTCATGGAGAAGGATGTGGTGGGTGTTCCTGTGCTAAGTGATCCCAAATGGCACATGGACTTGGCTTTTCTGGTTGATATCACACATGAGCTTAATGTACTGAACAAGAAGTTACAAGGCCAGGGGAAACTTGTCAGTACTACCTATGACAACGTGAGGGCATTCTGCACAAAACTTATGGAAAACCCACCTCTCTCTGACAAAGCTTTGCCATTTCCTAGCATGCAGGGCACTTGTGAATGCAGGCACACCATTCAGTGCTGAGAACTATGTTGAGGCCATTTTGAAGCTCCAGGAGGAATTTAATTACAGATTTGCAGACTTCAAGACGCAGAGAGCCATATTTCAAATTTTTGCAGATCCCTTCTCATTAGATGTGCAGGATACCCCTCCTGTGCTTCAAATGGAGCTCATTGACCTGCAGTGCAACGCTGAACTCAAAGTTCAGGGAGGTGAGTGTAGAAGGAGACAAGCTTGGGCAATTTTTGAACGAATTGACACCCAGCTTCCCTGAACTTTCCCAAATGTTCAAGTGGACCATGTGCCTTTTTGGGAGCACATACTTGTGCGAAAAGCTCTTCTCCACCTTGAACTTCAATAAGTCCAAGTGCAGGTCCGGACTTACTGATCAGCCTCTTCAAGCCCGACTGAGGGTCTCAACTGCTTCCTTCCTCAAGCCAGATGTGGCTCGGCTACGTGAGAAGAAGCGCTGCCAGGTTTCTAGCAGCAAGAATTCTGCAAGAGAAGCCATATTCACAACAGTTCATGTTCAATATTCCATTCATGTTCACAAAGTTAAAAATTCAAGAATTGTTTATTTTTACTTATTTATTTTCATCTCATTTTATGTTAAAAAAATATATATATATATATTAAAGAACATCAGTGTTTTTGTCAGAGCTTTTCTTGTAGAAATCCTGATGCGGCCCAGCCTCACCCAGACTCTGCCTCTAGTATGCCCCAGTTAAATTGAGTTTGCGACCCCTGCCTTAGACATGTGTATACCAACATGAAGTACAGCTATAGAACCACATTGGTGAGTCAACCATATCTCCCTGCTGCTCATCCTTTCATACATGCCCTTCAGGTGCAGATCCAGGTCCACCACAAAGACTGTAATAACCTGGCCAGAGACTGCACTCAGTAAACTTCAAGACTGCTTACAACACACAGACTGGGACCTATTCGTACACATGGACCTAGACCAGACATGTCCAAAGTCCGGCCCCCGGGCCAATTGCGGCCCGTGGACAAATTTTTACCGGCCCGCGGCCTCTATCATGAAATCAATAATATGCGGCCCGCCAGCACTGTTGACCACAGTATAAAATACATGTGTACAAAAAGCTATTTTTCATATTTTTCATTTCACCAGAAGATGGCAGTAGCCCTGTGGCCGCACTCTGGCCGCCGTGACCCTTGACCTTGCGTGATCGTTTCAGCCCAGCCCATTTCTAACATGGCGTCTGTAAACAAAAAAAGGAAAGTTGACCGCGAGGGCCGCCGCTTCCAGGACAAGTGGAAATTTGAGTATTTTTTTCACTGAAATACGAAACAACTGTGTCTGCCTAATTTGCCAAGAGACTGTGGCTGTTTTCAGGGAATTCAACATCAAGAGGTACTACCAGACGAAACATGCTAGCTACGACAAGCTAACTGGGAACAAACGCGGTGAAAAAGTGAAGCAACTGGAAGCTGTTTTAACGGCACAGCAAAGCTTTTTCACAAGAGTCCGTGAGTCAAATGAAAATGCCACAAAGGCAAGCTACGAAGTGGCAACGCTGATTGCAAAGCACTGCAAACCTTTCACTGAGGGTGAATTTATTAAAGACTGTGTAATGAAAATGGTTGAGAAAATTTGTCCCGCGAAGAAGCAAGAGTTTGCCAATATTTGCCTGGCTCGTAATACTGTGGTACGGAGAATTGAAGACGTTTCATTAGATATTAAGAGACAGTTACAGGCAAAAGGAACTGAGTTTGACTTTTTCTCGTTAGCGTGCGATGAAAGCACGGATGCGTCCGACACCGCTCAGTTACTGATCTTTTTAAGAGGAGTGGGCAATGACATGAACGTGAGTGAAGAGCTTCTGGACCTCCAGAGTCTGAAGGGCCAAACAAGAGGAACGGATTTATTTGTTTCTGTTTGTTCCACCGTAGATGACATGAAACTACAGTGGAATAAAGTCACCGGGATTATTACGGACGGCGCACCTGCCATGGCTGGCGAGCGGAGTGGATTATCAAGCCTTGTCTGTAACAAAGTCAGCGAAGAAGGAGGCAGCGCTATTAAACTCCAGTGTATTATTCATCAAGAAGTTCTCTGTGCCAAATATATGAAATATGATAATGTTATGAAACCGGTGATAAAGACTATTAATTATATTCGCTCCAAAGCGCTGTGCCACTGCCAGTTTCAACAGTTTCTTCTCGACATCCAGGCTGAATACGGAGATGTTTTGTATCACACTGACGTAAGGTGGCTCAGTCGGGGGTCTGTGCTGCAGCGCTTCTTCTCTCTCAGGGAGGAAATTGGACAATTCTTGACTAAAAAGGGACAACCCATGCCACAATTAAATGATCCTGTTTGGCTGGCTGATTTGGGATTTTTAGTTGACATAACGCGACATCTGAATGCGCTGAACACAAGCCTTCAAGGGCAAAATGCAGTGGTAAGCCAACTGTATTCACACATCAAAGCCTTTCGGACCAAGCTGCTACTTTTCCAAAGACACTTGTCACAGGCGCAGCCCAATACCGCACATTTCCCGTCGTTGCAGGAAATTGTGACCAGTTTCCCACAGATCAATATCAGTGCGCAAATGACAAAGTATGCAGCAGACATCTCATCTCTGGTTGAGGAGTTTCAGCAGCGCTTTCGGGACTTTGCAGCTATTGAAAAGGAGATCACGCTTTTTTCCTCTCCTTTCTCCGTGGACCCTGATGACGCTCCAGACCACCTGCAACTGGAGCTCATTGAGCTGCAGTGTGACGCCGAGCATCGCAGTCGGCACCAACAGCTCCCTCTTGTCAACTTCTACCGCCAGCTGGATGAAGGCAGGTTCCAAGCAATTCGGACATTTGCTAAGAAAATGCTGAGCTTGTTTGGCTCCACATACATGTGCGAGAAGACATTCTCCGTTATGAACATTAACAAGAGCCGCATGAGGACGAGACTGAGTGACTCTCACCTGCGTGACGTCTTGCGCATCAAAACCAATGCTCTTGAGCCAGACATGGACTACATACTGCAGTCAAGATCCCAGTATCACCCTTCACATTAGTGCAGGCAAGACCTTTGTTAAGTCCTCTGAGTTGAATAAATTCTTAAATCTCAGTTAATTAATTTTTTTGTGATGGTCAAAATCACAGTTTGAATATGCAGTGATCATTGTTTTGTTTTCAGCACTTTTCCTACAGTGAGCATATAATAGTGAATAATATGTAATGTTTCACATGAACTTAGATATCCTTTATAGTTTTCTTAATTTTTTGTGGTTAGTGATTTCGGTAAAAACCTAAATGTAAAAAAAAATGTAAAAGTAAAAGTATGCCATTTGTAATTAAATAAAAAAAAATCCCAAAAAGTTAATTTGTATTTAATGTTAATGGTTCAAAGAATGTCAGGCTAAATAGTCGGCCCCCACACATTTTCACCTTACCAAATCTGGCCCTCTTTGCAAAAAGTTTGGACACCCCTGACCTAGACAGATACACAGGGGCTGGACTGGACGATATCAAGTTCTGTAGGGAAACCATGTGCGTGCGAATAGAGTATTGGGGTTTTTCCACACCAGAAACCCTGGATGACAACCAAGGTCTGCTCACTCCTCAGGACGTGACACTACCTTGAGGTCAGGTGAACGAGCTCTTTACAGCACAGCTCAAGCAGAACTGAAAAATAACTAGCAAACATGTAAAGTCTTGGTTCCAATCCAACAAAGCTAATATCATGGAGTGGCCAGCCCAATCAAGTGGTAGAAGCACGCAGGGGATTACATTTTGTACAGATGATGTAATCTGTTACTGGTGTGTAGGATGACTCTGGTGGTGGGGAGGAATATTAAGAAGACAAAGGTAGAGCAGAGAACCATGTGGTGGAAGCTGAGAAAGGAAGAATGTTGTGCGGCAAGAAGTCTTTCTTTTCAGAAAGAAATGAGACAGGCTCTCTATGGACAGAAGGACCTCCCAGAAAACTGAACTGCTACAGCCAAGGTGATGAGACAGAGCGAGGCAAGAGATTACTTATGTGTCTTCTGGTAGGAAAAGAGTGAAGGAGACTTGGTCGTTGAGCCCCGAAATACAGGAAATCATGCAAGGAAAGAGGTTAGCAAAGAAGTGGAGCACTGAGGAGAGCTGAAAGGAATACATTGAGATGCGACGTAGGGCAAAGGTCGAGGTGGGGAAGGCTGAACAAGAGGCATATGACATGTACACCAGGTCAGACATGAAAGAAGGAGTAAATGATCTCTACTGGTTGGCCAGACATATAGGGAAAGAGATGGGAATGATCTGCAGCAGGTCAGGGTGATTAAGGATAGAGATGGAAATGTGTTGACTGATGCGAGTAGTGTGCTAAATAGATATTGAGAAGGCGATGAATGAAGAAAATGAGAGAGACGGAAGAGTAGAGGTGGCCAGTGTGATGGAGCAGGAAATGGCAATGATTAGTAAAGAGGAGGTTAGATGAAAAATGCGAAAACAGTTGGTCCTGATGACATATCTGTGGAGGGATGGAAGCAGTTTGGAGAGGTGGCTGAGTTTTTGATCAACTTATTCAACAGAATTCCAGCGGGTGAGAAGATGCCTGAAGAATTGAGGAAGTGTGGTATTCCTATTTTCAGGAACAAAGGTCATTTGCAGGGTTTGTGGGAGAAATGGAGGAGAAAGGTTGATGAGACACACAATAAAGGTTCCTGAAAGAGTAGTGGAGGCTAGACTCAGGACAGAAGTATCTGCATCTATGTATATCTCCAGCGTTTTACATATATACAGTAGTACATAGCTGTGCCAAGCCCAGTGGAAATTTCATGAATGAAAAAATTATTGTAAACAAAAACACTGGTGTCCACATTAAGAAGTTGCTCAACCTCTAAAGATTCAGCTGGCTCGCGGTTAAACAATGTTCCTTCTTCACGAGGTGAAAGTTTGCTTGTCTGGTGTCAACACCTCATAGTCACTAATCGTTCCATACATGACAGGAAATAAGCTACACCTCTGACAAGCATCATATATCACAAAGGGAGGATGAGAAGTAATTCCTGGAACCCTGATGCAATCCCACCTCTACATTAAATTCTTCTGACACACCAACGGCACATCTTGCCGCTGTTCTGCTACCCTCATACATGTCCTGTACTATACGAACATGTTTCTCTGCCACACCAGACTTCCGCATGCAGTACCATAGTTCCTCTCTTGGTACACTGTCATAGGCTTTCTTTAGGTCAACAAAGATACGATGTAGCGCCTTCTGACCTCTTTGTACTTTTCCACGAGCATCCTCAAGCAAGTAGTGCATCTGTGGTACTTTTTCTAGACATGAAATCATACTGTTGCTCGCAGATACATACTTCTGTCCTGAGTCTCGCCTCCAGGAGTCTTTCCCACAACTTCATTGTGTGGCTCATCTTCTTTATTCCTCTGTAGTTTCCACAGTTCTGAACGTTGCCTTTTTTCTTAAAAATGGGGACGAACACACTTTTCCTCCATTTTTCTGGCATGTTCTCTCCTGCAAGTATTATATTGACTAAATTGGTCAAACTCCATAGCCACCTCACCAAACTGCTTCCATACTGCCACTGGTATGTCATCGGGACCAACTGTCTTTCCATTTTTCATTCTGTTCAGTGCCTTTCTAACTTCCCCCTTACTAATCAAAACCACTTACCTACCTCTACCTACCTTCTCTCCCATTTTCTTCATTCATTAACTTCTCAAAGTACTCTTTCCATCTACTTAGCACACTACTGTCACCAGTCATCCTATCCTTATTCACCTTTACTTGCTCCACATCCTTCCCATCTCTATCCCTCTGCCTGGCCAACTTGTAGAGAGCCTTTTCTCCTTTCATATACAACCTGGAGTACATGTCGTCACATGCCTCTTGTTTAGCCTTCGCCACCTCTACCTTTGGCCTACGACGCATCTCAATCCATTCTTTACACCTCTCCTCAGTCCTCTCCGTGTCCCAATTCTTCTTCGCTAATCTCTTACTTTGGATGACCTTGTATTTTGGGGTTCCACCACCAAGTCTCCTTCTCCCCTTTCCTACCAGAAGACACCCCAAGTACTCTCCTGCCTGCCTTGCTGAATACCTTGGCAGTCATATTCCAGTCTTCTGGGAGTTCTTCCTGTCCATCTCGAGCCTACTTCTTCTTGTTCCTTCCAGAATTTCTCTTTCAACTTGAGGTCACATCCTACCCATGAGGCATAGCCGCTAATCGCACAATGCTCTCTATTTCAGCCTCCTCACTCGATCGAAGGTCAGAAGTAATTTATAGGAGAAATGAAGAATGGATTAAGCCATTTACATGTAAAATGCACATTCTGGTATGTATTAGTTTTTTAAGTAGAGGTACCATTGTACATTGATACAGTGTATCACGTGGAATTGTTTGTTTTTCTATAAGATAACCTTTATTAGTTCGACAGTGGGTATACAGTATTTTTTTTTTTCATCAGTGGCAATAATAGATCCCGTAATATGCCATTGCAATCACCGAAAATGACATTTTTACATGAAGTACGTTGATCACTAATCGAAACTTTATACAATCTACCAGCAATGATCATTGTTGGCAAATTAGTGCTGTTTTGATTTTGACTGAAGATAATCTGATATAATGGACTTGCTTTTAATAGTGCAGCGATCAATCACTGTCAACACCTGATCGATTGTCACAGGGGTGGGCGAACAGGGGTTTTGCTCAGAGGCACATTGACATTGACGTTTAAAATTTGACAGGCGGCCCAAGTCACAAGTAGATGTTTACATACGAAAATGAACAACAAAAACAGCAATCAATCGATCCATCCATTTTCTTAGCCGCTTATCTTCACAAGGGTCGTGGGAGTGCTGGAGCCTATTCCAGCGGTCAACCAGTAAGAGGCAAGGTGCACCCTGAAATGGTGGCCAGCCAAACGCAGAACACATGGAGACAGTCAACAGTCGCACTCACAATCCCAACCTTGGGGCAATTTAGAGTCTCCAATTGATGCATGTTTTTGGGATATGGGAGAAAACCAAAGTGCCCGGAGAAACCCCATGCAGGCACTGGGAGAACATGGAGACTCCACACAGGCAGAACCGGGATTGAACATGGAGACTCCACACAGGCAGGATCAGGATTGAACCCTAGACCTCAGAACTATCAGGCAGACGCTTTATAGATGCACCACCGTGCACCCCCCCCCGCCCCCCAAGAAAAGGCGGGGTAGTTTTAATACTAACATTTACTTTCATGGAAACTGTGTTGTTTCGTTCACTTTTTTTTTTTTTTTTTTATTATATTCACCAGTGCATCAAAAACAGTAAGTACCTAAACATAAGTGTTATTCCCAGTACGCTTCTCTAAAGATTCTTCATTGACAGATAAAGTAGATAGATGGATGACGATTTTGCTCAATGAAGGCAACTTCATCTGTGTCTGCGTTTATGTGTGCAGGTACAAAAACGTCAGTTAGTGGCATTTTGATATTGGGGCATACAAATACACACACGCACACCATTTTTCCCACCACCATAATTTGTGGGACGTCAGCCATGCAGCGCGTGAAACCAGCTCACAGTCTGGACTACAAAGAAGTTGAAAGTTCTTACTTTGCATTGTAAGTATTAATCCTTCAGTGAGGCCTCACCTCCATGACCGATTTATGGTAGCGCACATGGGGATCATACAGAATACATCATACACTTAACATGCCAATTTGTTTGCATTAAAAAAAAAAAATTTACAAAGGAAAATAAAAGTAGTGCAATGATAGTGACCTTGTGTATTTCTTTACACTTTCAAAATATTGCACCATTACTGTGGATTATAGATTCAACAATCACCTCCCAATCCCAAATTAGGTGTGTGTGTGTGTTTCTTTCGGCTTGTCCCTTTCGGGGTCGCCACAGCGTGTCATCTCAGATGAACGCACATATGTTTGGCACAATTTTTACGCCGGATGCCCTTCCTGACGCAACCCTTCTCAGGGAGTGGAGGCCCCAGTGGGATTGTGAAAATGCTTTCAAATAGTTGGGTGTTGAACCCTCAATCGGTATGCAATCATGCTTTACTGAAAAATGTTGTAAAGTCATTTGTAACTGAAATCTAGTTAGTTTGTTGGGGAAATCAATGCATTACTTGATTTATTTCCTATAGCAGCAGAATCACTGTTTAGCATTCACTGTTGACTTTTCATTTTTTTGGTCAATTCCTGGTCGTTGAAGTGTTCAGAGTTGAAGCAGAGTAGAAACAGAACAGCCAAAGTCAACTCGATGTATCACTGGAGCTACCACCTGGTGGAACCATTGGGTTTTAAAGCGCCACATGATAGAACCAGTAGGCACTACAGACAATTTGGGCAATTCTGGAGCAATCTTTGGCAGGCCAGGTTGAAGTGGTCAACAGGCCAGATGTGGCCCACAGGCCGTAGTTTGCCGACATCTAGATTATCCAAATATTTAATGATTTTGGTTACTCAGATAAACAGAGACCTTGTTTAACTAAAATAGTCCAAATCCTCAATTTCTGTCCTTCATCAAAAAATATAATCCATGTTCATTAATTATATGTGTAATTATAATATAATATTGCAGCCTCCGCCACACTATTTTACACATTATACAGAAATTAGTGCAGTGATGTCAATTATCTTGTCAATCCTCTAATGATCAACGTTTTATTGCAAACAGGATACAATTTAAATTTCCTCTCAAATTTACAGATCCTACGCGGGTTGAACTATGGTCAACATTGTCTGCTGGAAAGTCCTACTGGAAGTGGCAAGAGTTTAGCCTTGTTGTGTTCAGCACTGGGATGGCAGCAGGCACAGATTGGTGAGTTTAAAAAAAAAAAGTCTGCTAAGTTTTATTTGGGTTTAATCAGGCTTACTTTACTTATGGGCAGTTTTATTCTCAATGTTAGAGATGTCCCGATTTTCACATCAAATCTTCACTTGTCACTTTTTCACTTTATGGCATTTCTTTTTCTGACACCATAGTAAGGGAGCAACCTTGTCTTTGTGGGTTTTTTTAATTACAAAATGAAGTCTTAGCAAAGAGAGGAAAATGTACAAATCTTACAAGTTGTCACCCCTTACTGAAGTCCAGACTAAAAGTCCCTTCATTATATTAAAGTGAGACAGAGAAAGACAAAACAAAATTTTCTATGTCCAGCTTTACCAAGTTTTATACACATGGGGCCAGTCGAACAACATAATGATAAAGTATGTAGGGACAAGTTATGAACCCCATGACCAGGAGAGCTAGAAGAACGAAGTCTGTGAAAGTTGATGGTAGAACTAATAGAAATATATTTGATAAATTCCCCCCTTTGATGATCCAATCAGTCCACAATTAATCCAAACAAAACAGCAAAAGCTAAAAGCCTGCACATACTGGTAAAATATTTTGCTAAACACTCATGATTGAAGTTAAATCAAAAAATGGAAAAACATTGAAGCAGACATGCAACAAAGGTAGATTGAGGACTATGAGGAAGACAGAAATAGGGAAAAAGGGCATCATCAGAGTCGCCAATGACAAGCGATCGAGCCAAGCTTAGTCCAGTGCACTAAGTGAAATCGAGCAGCAATAACAGCAAAATGAGATCTTGCATTCTGCAGGCTATGATACTAGCATTTCAAGAATTGTCAGAATCTACTGTAAGTGCAACAGGTTTGTTTCAAAAGAGTACAAACGCCACGTTGAGAAGCCAATAGAATATCAAGTGTCGTGGTTTTGGAAGATGATTTCATGAATTGCATTAATTTCCACCCATGAAGCCCCAAGAATGGTCAGGGTAGTGTTGACAAAAGTAGAAAAATTATAATTTTAGAGTTTTATAGAAAAAAATGATGCGTGCGTGAAAGAACAAACTTAGCAGTTAAAATGATAGTCTGAATGTGCTACATGAAGGGAATATAGAAACCAAAGATTCATGTTGTAGGAGGTGCAATTAACAATACTGTCGAATGTATGTAACCTAAAAAGCTTGTCTTGATTGTCATGTCTCATTTAGAATCTTACCAACTCTCTATAAGTGGGAGCATCAATGCACTAGTTGCCTTATTTTGCAACCATAAGGCGCATTGTATCAAAAGTCCCACTCCCACTTGCGGGCGCAATTTTAGTATTTAACACATTTATAAGGTGCAGCGTATTATAGGGTGCAGGCCTGGTGGCGCTCACAAGACAGTGAGGCACAATTGTACCTGCCCAGATAAATGCATAGGGTTGTGTCAGGAAGGCCATCCGGCTTAAAACATTGCCAAACAAATATGAGCGTTCATCGAAAGAATCCCATACCGTCATGGTCCAGGTACACAACGCCTGCTGCTGGCACCGTTAACCTGCAGGGTATTGGTGGAAATACAGCTACTGTGGGTCAAAAACAAAGAAGAAGGAAAGATGATTCGTTGGCAGAAGAAGAGGAGGAATGCACAGAGCCTACAACTGACTGAAGGGACTTTGAATCTAGGGACTATGACAGGTAAAGCTCAGGAGTTGGTTGACATGATTAGGAGAAAGGTTGATATACTGTATTGTGCATCCAAGAGAGCAGGTGGAAATGTAGTAAAGCCTAGAAGTTTAAGGGCTGTGTTTAAATTATTTTACCAAGGAGTGGATGAAGAGGCGGCATGGTGGCGCAGCTGTCAAGTGTTGGCCTCATAGTTTTGAGGGCCAGGGTTCGATCCCGGCCCTGTCTTTATGGAGCTTGTATGTGCTCCGCTTGCCTGCATGAGTTTTCCTGGGTGCTCCGGTTTCCTGCCACATCTCAAAAAACATACAACATGAATTGGACACTCTAAATTGCCCCAAGGTGTGATTGTGAGTACAGCTGTTGTCTGTCTCCAGGTGCCCTGTGATTGGCTGGCAACCAGTTCAGCATGTACCTTCTCTCCTGCCCGTTGACCCCTGAGATAGGCTCGAGGACCCACATGAACCTTGTGAGGATAAGCAGCAAAATAAATGGATGGATGGATGGCACTTAAATTTACTCGTGTAAAATTTAAGAGTAGAAAAAATAGATATGGAAAGACATCGCTTATTTTGTGTAGTCTTGGCATTAATTTACGTGTTTATTTCATAAATGTTGGTAACAAAACAAGCCTGATCCTCAACAGTCAGTATTCACCTTTTTTCTTCTAGGCAAGAATATTCTTATCAACAGACATGCTAGCTTCGATTACGTTTGAGAACTGAAGCTGCAATACTTTGTACGTGGTGCGCTGAAATGCTGCAGGCCCCCCCGGCTGCCCTTGGTACTTAGGCCAGCTGAGTTACAATAAGTATAACTAAACAACCTGTTTTCATTCAAGATTTGAACTTTTCAAAAGTCTGCAGCTTTTGTCAACATGTTTAATGGCTACATCTATTACAATAGCCATGCTATACTTTATGTAATGTGAGCACGTACATCATATACTGTACACCACAAATGTTTAACTCAAGGTGTGCGGGCCAAATCCGGCCAGCGAGAAGGTTTTCAATGCCCCCCGGGATAATATTGATTATTAGAACTGGCCCAAAGCTAACCGGCAGCCCTACGCACCAATACATTTCCCACAATGCAACAGTGACTCACCAAGCAGTAGGCCGCTTCGTTTCAATATTTACTAGCACAGCAGTCGTTAGCATAACATTAAAGTTAACTTTCAGATGCCCATATAAAATGGCAAAATAGAGGGTGGACACTGAGAACCGGGGGTTTCAAACAAGGTGGGAATCGGAGTACGTGTTCATAGAGGTAGATGGAAAACCTGTGTTTCTTCTGAGTGGAGAAAGTGTGGAGGTAGGAGTAAAATGCCACAGGCAAGCTGACTGCTTCCCATTGTATCTTACCCCAGGAATAGTTGTGTGGTAAAGCCTTAAATGGAACATGTAATGCACGCAGTCATCTTTATCTGAGCTAAAGGTTTAAATCACTGCCATTTCAAGGCAGTTCTGATAGAGTTGGTAACAGAGCATGGTGATTTGCCCTATCACACTAAGGTGTGATGGCTAAACCAGGGAAAGATGTTGCAAAGATGTTTCAAGCATCATGAGATTTTTCTGTTCTCGGACAGCAAAAGAAAAGACACAACACGACTCAGACGAAAGGCTTTTGAGTGAAATGGCTTTTCTGTGAGACATTACGAGTCATCTGAATGCAATGAACTTGCATTTGCAGGGACGGGATTGTGTCATCTCTATGTACAGTGCAGTGAAGGCATTTAAAACCAAACTCTACTCTGTGGGAGGCACAGATGCGCAAAGAAAACTCAAGACACTTTCCTAACTGCCAGACCATGAAAGAGAAGTGTGTTCCCGAGCATGCAGTTTGCTGATAACATTAGTGTGCTCACGGTTAACTTTGATTTGCTGAGTTTGAAGCACAAAAAAAAAGCAGGTTTGAACTGCTCAATAATCCATTTGCTGTTGACATGGAAAGCTCACCACCAAGCCTCTTAATGGAGTTGTTGACCTCCAATGCAATGATCCACTGAGAGCAAAATATGCAGCAGTGGATGCTGTGGAGTTTGCCCGTTTCCTCCCTGACAAAATGCCCAACTGCGCGTCCAACCTGCTCAAACGTTGTCTGTTTGGCACCACATACCTGTGAACAACTATTTTCTTTGAAGTTCAACAAAACATCACACAGACATCGACTTACTGAGGCTTTCCTCTGCTTTGAGCCTGACCCCGAATATTGATGAACTTGTACCGTAATTTCCGGACTATAGACTGCACCTGATTATGAACTTCACTCAGTACATTTTTAAAGGAAAAACCATTTTGTACACACATAAGCTGCACCTGTCTATAAGCTACGTGCCCACATTGAAACATGAAATATTTACAATTAAAGACAGTAGAGTTTTCAAAGTTTTAACAATATACCTTAGCTTTCCTTTGCACACAGTGCCTATGATGCGGTAGTAACACATCATTAACAGGTCTGGTTAAAAAAAAGACATACCGGTAAATCATTGAGATCCGACAGTAACACAGCAGCAACACGGTAGCACAGCACTCGCAGGGCTGGTTAAAAAAAGAGAGTTAGGGTTAAAAGTCACTGAAAACTGTCTTCATCTTCCTCCTGTGCACTGAAACCATGGAAGTCTTCCTCCTCAGTGTCGGATTGGAATAACGTCAGATATTCTTCGCCACACACTATTACATTGTCGCTGTCAGTGTCACTCTCATCCTGAGGCAAATTCACTCCTAAGTTTGTGCTGTCTTCTCTGTCACACACCAGACTGGCTTTTCAAAACCATCTGGTGATAGTGGATGGAGGTCATTTGCATTTCTTGCATTTTCCATGATGAGGGTCTGTTCATGCTAATTTTATTCATGCATGAAGCTGGAAGCTACGTTAAACTTGTGTATTCCTCGACACATATATTCCACCTCTCTCACTCTTACCTTTTTTGCTTGAGCACCCCTGGGGGCCATTAAAAAAATTCATAAATTAGCCACATCATTGCATAAGTCGCAGGGTTGAATTTGTGGGACAAAAGTCGCGGAAATTACGGTACAAAAGATGAGACACCACCAAGTATCAACCTCTGCTTCAAACAAGTGAATGTTTTGGTGCAATCACATATTTAGTTTTTACTTAGTTCAAGTTTAAAAGTTAGTTTAATATTTGTTTTCACTGCACGTTACTTCTCCTTGATGAAAGTGTTTTTGGTGAATAGATATTTGCACTTTATTTTATTGTTTCAGTCCAATTATGTTTTAAAAATATTTCAGTTGAGTGATTGATAGAAAACCAATTTTTTTTCTTCAAAGTAAATTTAGCCAACTTTTGCTAAAAGAGAAAATATACGCTACTGATGGTACCTTTAAATAATTCCAGCTTCTTTCATTTAATGTTCATATTATGGGGCTTTTTATATAAGGGAAATTTGTCTTTTGTGCCTGTGTAAAGTTAAAAATCACTGACAGAGCCATAAGAAAATATTGATTTATCTGATTATATTGAGAATGTTTGTTAGGTTTTCAATAGGTTCAGTTTGTTTTACTAGACTATATGCCGTCATTTTAAAATTTTTCAATGAACATTCGATCAGCCCGACAATCAGCTTGTAGCTAAAATTTTTTTTTTTTTTCTATTTAGCCCTACGTCCGTTTTGACTTTGACACCCCTGCTGGACACAGTGACATTTGTATTGGCGTTGTTAGGCAAAGGGTTTCATAATTATAAGATGACAGTAAATGCTCCACCGTCTTATTAGTTCCCAACTGAAGAAATTGGTTGGGATGTTTGTGTTTAAAATGGATTTCGTCAAGTTGAAGTTTTCAGTTGTGTTGTCTTTGTGACTTCATACAAATTTTACTGAGCAACTTATTGGTGTGAGCAGGATGGCCGCATTCATCATGCTTCAATCCAAAATCTTCCTATATCATTGTGGCACCATTAGGATTTAGAACTAATTCCATAATGGCACTCAATTTTTGGTGACTATACAGGTATTAGCTCACCGTGAGAACATTTAACGTAATTTCTCACGTATAATGCGTCCTGGAGTAAAATGTGCACCCCCAAAGTTGACCTACGAAAATCAAGAAAACACCACAAATTTGCTGCTACCATATGCTCAAAGTATTAGGAAGTCTGTCCCTGCATCCTTTTAATTGCCTGCCACCCCAAACTATGGCAACCCCACTAGGACAAACCTTCGCTGCTTCATTTGCGTTGCCCGCATGACTGAAATCACATGTACAGTATGTTGTTATGAGGGCTCCGCGAGGCATTATGGAACCACCAAAAGAGCCATGTATGGCTCGCGAGCCTTTGGTTCCTGAACCCTGCTGTGGGAGCAGTGGATGACCGATGGAGAGCATAGCTTCCAGGTTAACCCGCCACGCAACTTTTTGGAAAGTCATTGGATGGCTTGACCAAGTATGGGCTTCCCTGACAACCACAACCATCCTGTCAGGATTCAGAGGCTGGAAAAGGTTAGTTGTAATTGCAACCGACGGTGAGTCTGACGTAAGCAATGTAGAAGAGGAAGTGGCAGATAGTCTACCGTTGGAGGTCGGACGTTTTTAGAAGTGACACCAAGGATGAAGATTTAATTGGATTTTAGTTACCGGATATTTGGAGTCACACGGATGGTTTTGGCAAAGTTCTTAGTCCGTTACTTATGCTTTCGTTATTGGAATAACTCGTTATATTAGCATACCTGGCACGTTCTCAGTTGTCATGTAATGTAAGCATACCATTCAGTCTGTTATTGCCTCTGTTTTTTATTTTTAATTTTTTTGTCATATAAATTTTAAATGACATGTCTGTTCTTGGCGGCATGGTGGCTCAGCTGGTTAAGCGTTGGCCTCACAGTTCTGAGGTCCCGGGTTCAATCCCTGCCCTCCCTGTGTCGAGTTTGCACCCCGTCCGTGCCTGCGTGGGTTTTCTCCAGGTAGTCTAGTTTCCTCCCACATCCCAAAAATATGCCCCTAGGTGAAATTGTGAGTGACTGTTGTCTACTTCCATGTGCACTGCGATTAGCTGGCAACCATTTCAGGGTGCATCCTGCCTTCTGCCCATTGACAGCTGGGATAAGCTCCATCACTTCCATGACACTTGTGAGGATAAGCAGCTAAGAGAATGGATGAATGGATAGTCTGATTGGGGTATCCCTAGTGAATAGCCCAGTCAAGTCATGATTATAACAAAGCGTGGCATTACTTTTTCCACACAGGGTCAGGTAGCCTTGAATATTTTTTGTCCTTATAAATAAAAATCACTGTTTAATCTTTGCAATTCATGTTTACTTGGGTTATGTTTGTCTTTCTTAAAGTGGAGAAACTATGCCAGGAATGAATCATTACAAATACTAAGGCACTGTGTATGCAGAAATGGATAAATTGCTGACAGTTTTATACATTTATATTTCATTATGTGATTACAGATAAAATCAAAAGAGAAGGGAGTTCTGGAGATGAAAGCCACTCTTGTAAAATCTCTCGAGATGTTACAATGTCAAATCTGGCCATTCCATGCCAGTGTCTGTGCCATAGCAAAGTCAGATGGGCCTCAAATGCCACATTGACCAAAGCGAGTGTTGACCTGACAGTGTCACCCACTAAAGAGATGCCAGAACAGCTGCATAATGGATTTCAGACGAGTAAGTAGCTCATCTATATTCAAGTCAATTGTTTGAAGAAACTATAATGTATTTTGTGTATAAATCTGTGTAAACACATTACAAAAAGGACATCTATGTTTAGTAGATTTAATATATCATGCTGGGAATTTTTTTTTTTTTTACATCATGGGAAGCAATGCAAATTCATTTGTATAGTGCATTTCATCCATGTCAGGTTTATCAGTAAGACATTTATTAAACAGGACACAAAAAGCAAGACATATTGTCTGTTGTCTGTCTCATTGTGCCCTGCAATGGACCTTTCTGACCTGTCAATCACTCTTACAATAATAGCCAATCAGATAGCCGCATTGTCTTCACCCCTAGCTTGACATGCCGCTGTGTTGTCCCACAAGCAATACTGGTTGTCAGTCGCATGCGCTTGGAAAAGTTAATATTATGAAGAAAATGGTCCTCAGATGCGCTTGGGGAATGTGCAATTCTGATGAAAGATATCCTGCTAGGTTACAAGGGGCCTGGTTGATTGATTTTCCAAAGCCTAAAACACAGTTGACAAAGTGTCTACGGTGGATTAAGGCGTGCGGAAGATATATACAATACGCACATACAACTGTGAATAATATCAACAAACACAAGGCTGTAGGTTTGAAGGTAAGTGAGGGAGAAGTATCTCCTCTGAGTTTGATTTAATTATTATCAGTGCTTTATACATTGCAGAAGAACAACTTTTACTTTGTTAGTGTATCACTGACCTGCTGAATGAAGTGTGTAATGTTTTTTAACAAAGAGTCGGGTTAGTGATGTGTGAATGCGCGTTGTAGTGCAAGAAATATGTCTATTTGGCTATTTGTATGACATCAGACTTTTAAGACAGAGCACTGGGTTCGATTTGAGCCAAGTCAAACTTTTTCATCTGGTGATGACGGTACTGACTGAGTTAATCACCATTGTTTAAATTATCTAGTAATAGGGCCGGTATAATCTGTAAAAGTGGTTAGCACCATCATTCGTCTTCCTCCAAACACAGTTGGTGGAATTGTGACCAAAAAGTTCCATTTTGGTCTCATCTGACAACAAAACCTTTTCCCATGACTTCTCTGTATCATCCAAGTGGTTAATAGCAAATTTAAGACTTTATTTAAGCTTTAAATTTAAACTGGTTTCAGCAGGGAACCTTCCGCATGATTTCAAAACATGACATCTGAGTGTATTACTAACAGTCACTTTGGAAACAGCGGTGGCAGCTCTTTTTAGGTCATTGTCCAAGTCCTGTCGTGTAGTCCTTGGCTGATTCCTTACCTTTCTAAGGATCATTGAGAACTCACAAGGTGATATCTTGCATGGGGCTCCACTCCAATTGAGATTGACAGTCATGTTTAACTACTAATGATTGCTCCAGCGGTGGACCTTTTTTCACTAAGCTGCTTGGCAATTTGTCCGTAGCCCTTTCTAGCCGTGTGGAGTTGTAGAATTTTGTCTCTGGTGTCTTTGGACAGCTTTTTGGTCTTGGGTTAGGGTTAACCCTAACCCTACAAGTTTGAGTCTTACTGATTGTATGGGGTGGACAGGTGTATTCATGCACCTAAAAACCTCACACAGGTGCATCTGATTCAGGATAATAGATGGAGTGGAGGTGGACCTTTTAAAGGTCAAGTATCATCCCTATAAATATTGTAAAATATATATTGTAATGAAAAGTACTTATAACATTACTCACTTAAATATCTAGACGAAAAAATAAATATGAGCGTAGAGGGCGTCATCAATGCGCAAAGTTGCGGAAGTGTAATTCGACGACATCAAAGTGGTCACCATATTGCCTGCATCTCCTGTTCGTGACGTCACCCTGGACATTCGCCATTGATAACACGCTGTGGACCCTACTATGGGAGACGAACGTCTGACACGGAAGCTCTTTTCGAAGAAGAGAACATCACACACCCGAGTGAAGTTACCGGGGCAATATTACCCTGTTTCGAGTCATATTCATATAATATGCGATCACGGCCGAACCGCCTCACCGTCTGATCCACTTCTGTGGCGGAGATGAGCCATCGCGGCACGGTGCCGTGATGAGCCACCCAGCCGGGAAGGCCAAGCCGGCCGCTGGCCTTGTCGGCCGGGATAGCTCATTTTCGCCACTGAGGTGGTCACGGCGTTGAGGCGGGCCGCTTTATGGCGTTGTCGTCGCTCGCAGCTGAGTGTGCCACAAACAAATGTTTATTGCTGCCGCCATCGGCGGAGTTGTTAATTGTGGACGATGGCGGTGGCTATGAACAACCCTGTCGGCAATGGCGCACTCAGCCACGTGCGATGACAACACCGTGAAACGGCCCAGCTGATAAGCCACCTCGGCGCCAAAGATGAGCCACCCCAGCCGAAATCGTGACCAGCGGACGCGGCGGCGAAGCCAGCTTCGGCCAGGCTGGCTCATACATACTGCCGTGGGAGCATTCGCAAGCGAGCCGACACGGCAGGCTTCGCGGGCAAGCTGGCATGGAAGCCGTCCGATGCACACACCGACACATTTAGCACCCCTGTCATACATACGTGGATCTTTTGTTGCATTATGAGAGACTGATTATGTGGTCCGCCCCAAACTATTATTTTTTTTTTTTTTTAGTAGCTGTATACACACACCTACCTGTCATTTGGAACCCACGAAGTTCTCGTCCTTTGCACCCGTACAATCCATTTTTCACGAGAACTGGGTCTCTTGCATTTTTGTGGAGGGGATATCCATCCTCCCGAGTGTTCAAGCAATGTCCAGCAATGCAACAAGCCGGCATTTTGGCTAACACGAAGGAAAAATGAGCTACCTTCCCGGAGGTAAAACTCAGAGAAACAAACGAGTCCACTTGAGGGCGGTCCTGCAATGTATGTCACTTCCTGCTTCTTCTTGAAAACAAATCCCTCAAGAGGATTTTCATGGCGGGGGTTACAAAAAGCTGTCTACGCCAAAATCATGTTTCGTGGTGAAAAAACGCATGGGTCCATGTTGGCTGTCATTTTTTCATAAATTACATAGTAAAAATCATGCATTTCATGACAGTGGCCCTTTTAAAGGTGGACTAAAGATTTTTGAGGGTCAGAATTCTAGCTGATAGGTTGTCAAATACTTATTTACAGCTGTATTACGCAAATAAATAATTTAAAAATCATACATTGTGATTTCTGGATTTTTCTTTTTAGATTGTCTCTCACGGTGGACATGCACCTACGATGAAAATTTCAGACCACTCCATGATTTCTAAGTGGAAGAACTTGCAATATAGCAGAGTGTTCAAATACTTATTTTCTTCACTGTATGTGTCAAGTAGACCAGGAAAAGCTCAACCATGCTTTTATCTCAAGTAGATGTGACAACTGTAAAATGCAGCTCTATGGGGGCACAAACCAGTGCAATCTATAGGCCGGTCCCAAGCCCGGATAAATGCAGGAGGTTGCATCAGAAAGGGCATCAGGCGTAAAAACTGTGCCAAACAAATATGAGCGTTCAAGAATCCCATACCGGGTCAGTCGTGGCCCGGGTTAACAACGCCCTCCACCGGCACTGCTAACCTGCAGGGCGTCGGTGGAAATTCAACTACCGTGGGTCGAAGACAAAGAAGAGGAGGAAACCGGATTTGTCTGAAGAAGATAGAGGAATGCACAGAGCCGACAACTGTAGGGACTTTGAATGTTGGGACTATGACAGGAAAAGCTTAGGAGTTGGTTGACATGATGATTAGGAGAAAGTTTGATATATTGTGCATCCAAGAGACCAGGTGGAAAGGTTGTAATGCTATAAGTTTAGGAGCAGGGTGTAAGTTATTTTACCACAGAGTTGATCGGAAGAGAAATGGAGTAGGGCTTATTTTAAAGGAAGAGCTGTCTAAGAATATCTTGGAAATGAGTATCAGATCGAGTGATGAGACTAAAATTTGAAATTGAGGGTGTTATGTGTAATGTGGTAAGTGGCTATGCCCCACAGGTAGGATGTGACCTAGAGTTGAGAAATTCTTGAAGGAACTAGATGAAGTAGTTCTGAGCATCCCAGACAGAGAGAGAAAGTTGTGATTGGTGCAGATTGTAATGGACATATTGGTAAAGGAAACAGGGGCGATGAAGAAGTGATGGGTAAGTACGGCATCCAAGAAAGGAACTTTGAGGGACAGATGGTGGTGGACTTTGCAAAAAGGATGGAGATGGCTGATGTGAAACACTTATTACCAGAAGAAGGAGGATCATATAGTGACCTACAAGAGCGGAGGTAGAACCACGCAGGTAGATTATATTTTGTGCAGACGATGTAATCTGAAGGAGGTTACTGACTGTAAAGTAGTGGTAGGGGAGAGTGTAGCTCGACAGCATAGGATGGTAGTATGTAGGATGATTCTGGTGGTGGGTAGGAAGATTAAGAAGACAGGTAGAGCAGAGAACCATCTGATGGAAGCTGAGAAAGGAAGAATGTTGTGCGGCCTTTCGGAGGGAGGTAAGACAGGCTCTCGATGGACAGCAGAAGCTCCCAGAAGACTGGACAACGACAGCCAAGGTAATCAGAGAGACAAGCAGGAGAGTACTTGGTGTGTGTCTTTTGGTAGGAAAGGAGAGAAGGAGACTTGGTGGTGGAACCCCAAAATACAAGGAGTCATACAAGGAAAGAGATTAGCGAAGAAGAAGTCGGATGCTGAGAGGACTGAGGAGAGGTGAAAGGAGTACATCGAGATGCGACGTAGGACAAAGGTAGAGGTGGCAAAGGCTAAACACGAGCCATATGATGACATGGACACCAGGTTGGACACGAAAGAACGAGAAAAGGATCTCTACAGGTTGGCCACACAAAGGGGGAGAGATGGGAAGGATGTGCAGCAGGTAAGGGTGATTTAGGATCGAGATGGAAATGTGTGTACTGGTGCCAGTAGTGTTCTAAATAGATGGAGAGAATACTTCAAGAAGTTGATGAATGAAAAAAATGAGAGAGAAGGAAGAGTAGAAGAGGTAAGTGTGAAGGACCAAGAAGTGGCAATGATTAGTAAGGGGGAAGTTAGAAAGGCACTACAAAGGATGAAAAATGGAAAGGCAGTTGGTCCTGATGACATACCAGTGGAGGTATGGAAGCAATTGGGAGAGGTTGCTGGGAGTTTTTGACCAACTTATTAAACAGAATACTCGTAGGTGAAAAAAGATGCCTGAAGAATGGAGGAAAAGTGTACTAGTTCCCATGTTTAAGAACAAAGGCGATCGTCAGAGCTGTGGGACTTATAGAGAAATAAAGTTGATGAGCCACACAATGAAGTTATGAGAGAGTCGTGGAGGCTAGTCTCAGGACAGAAGTATCTGCGAGCAACAGTATGGTTTCATGCCGAGAAGGAGTAACACAAATGCATTATTTACCTTGAGGATGCCAGTGGAAAAGTACAGAGAAGGTCAGAAGCAGGTACATTGTGTCTTTGTGAATCTATAGAAAGCCCATGACAGAGTACCTAAAGAGGAACTGTGGTACTGCAAGCGTACGTCTGGTGTGACAGAGAAGTATGTTAGAATAGTACAGGACATGTATGAGGGCAGCAGAACAATGGTGAGGTGTGCTGTTGGTGTGGAGGTGGGACTGCATCAGGGATCAGCTCTGAGCCCCTTCCTGTTTGCAGTAGTAATGGATAGGCTGACAGACGAGGTTAGACTGGAATCCCCTTGGACCATTATGTTTGCAGATGATATTGTGATATGCAGTGAAAGCAGGGAGCATTTGGAGGAAGAATTAGAAAGATGGAGACATGCACTGGAAAGGAGGGAAATGAAGATTAGCCAAAGTAAAACAGAATGTATGTGCGTGAATGAGAGGGGTGGAGGGGGAAGAGTGAGGCTACAGGGAGAGGAGATAGCACGGGTGGAAAACTTATTTAGGTTCAACAATTCAGACCAATGGTGAGTGTGTTAAGAAAGTGAAGAAACGGGTCCAAGCAGGTTGGAACAGCTGGCGGAAGGTGTCTGGTGTGTTGTGTTACAGAGTCTCTGCTAGGATGAAGGGCTAAGTTTATAAAACAGCCGGCCATGATGTATGGATTAGAGACGGTGGCACTGAAGAAACAACTGAAAGCAGAACTAGAGGTAGCAGAAATGAAGATGTTGAGGTTCTCGCTCGGAGTGAGCAGTTTGGATAGGATTAGAAATGACCTCATTAGAGGGACAGCCAAAGTTGGACGTTTTGCTGACAAGGTTCGAGAGAGAAGACTTCGATGTTTTGGACATGTTCAGAGGCGAGAGAGTGAGTATATTGGTGGAAGGGTGCTGTGGATGGAGCTGCCAGGCAAAAGAGCGAGAGGAAGACCAAAGAGAAGGTTGATGGATGTTGTGAGGGAAGACATGAGGGCAGTTGGGGTAAGAGAGGAAGATGCAGGAGACAGGCTACGATGGAAAAAGATGACACGTTGTGGCAACCCCTAACGGGACAAGCCGATAGAAGAAGATGTGACTACTGTATTAGTCTTCTGACTGGATTCTCCAAAAAGAGTATTAAACAGCTGCAGCTCATTCAGAATGCTGTAGCTTGCGTTCTGACCAGAACAAAGCGGTTAGCGCATAAAACTTCAATCCTAAAGTCCTTACAGTGGCTACCAGTCAGCTTTAGAATAGATTTTAAAGTTCTGCTACTGGTCCATAAACCACTAATTGATTTAGGTCCTGAATACATAAAATAAATGCTTCCAGTGTCTCGTGCTTCTCAATTGTTTTCTGTTACGCCACCCAAGCTAGAAAAAAACAATTCGCGCCCCCCGACCCCACTCTCCGCTGCAACTATAACATGGACCAACTTATTGCTCCATTTGAGAGTTAAATATGGTAAATTCAATTAATAATTCTTCTTCTTCTTCTTTTCCTTTCGGCTTGTCCCGTTAGGGGTCGCCACAGCGTGTCATCTTTTGCCATCTTAGCCTATCTCCTGCATCTTCCTCTCTAACCCCAACTGCCCTCATGTCTTCCCTCACCACATCCATAAACCTTCTCTTTGGTCTTCCTCTCGCTCTTTTGCCTGGGAGCTCCATCCTCAGCATCCTTCTACCAATATACTCACTCTCTCGCCTCTGAACATGTCCAAACCATCGAAGTCTGCTCTCTCGAATCTTGTCTCCAAAACATCCAGCTTTGGCTGTCCCTCTAATGAGCTCATTTCTAATCCTATCCAACCTGCTCACTCCGAGCAAGAACCTCAACATCTTCATTTCTGCCACCTCCAGTTCTGCTTGCTGTTGTTTCTTCAATGCCACCGTCTCTAATCCGTACATCATGGCCGGCCTCACCACTGTTTTGTAAACTTTGCCCTTCATCCTAGCAGACACTCTTCTGTCACATAACACACCAGACACCTTTCGCCAGCTGTTCCAACCTGCTTGGACCCGTTTCTTCACTTCCTGACCACACTCTCCATTGCTCTGTATTGTTGACCCCAAATATTTGAAGTCGTCCACCCTCGCTATCTCTTCTCCCTGTAGCCTCACTTTTCCCCCTCTACTTTTCTCATTCACGCACATATATTCTGTTTTACTTCGGCTAATCTTCATTCCTCTCCTTTCCAGTGCATGTCTCCATCTTTCCAATTGTTCCTCTGCGTGCTCCCTGCTTTCACTGCATATGACAATATCATCTGCGAACATCATGGTCCAAGGGGATTCCAGTCTAACCTCATCTGTCAGCCTATCCATTACCACTGCAAACAGGAAGGGGCTCAGAGCTGATCCCTGATGCAGTCCCACCTCCACCTTAAATTCCTCTGTCACACCTAAGGCACACCTCACCATTGTTCTGCTGCCATCATACATGTCCTGTACTATTTTTACATACTTCTCTGCCACACCAGACTTACGCATGCAGTACCACAGTTCCTCTCTTGGTACTCTGTCATAGGCTTTCTCTAGATCCACAAAGACACAATGTAGCTCCTTCTGACCTTCTCTGTACTTTTCCACGAGCATCCTCAAGGCAAATAATGCATCTGTGGTACTCTTTCTAGGCATGAAACCATACTGTTGCTCGCAGATACTTACTTCTGTCCTGAGTCTAGCCTCCACTACTCTTTCCCATAACTTCATTGTGTGGCTCATCAACTTTATTCCTCTATAGTTCACACAGCTCTGAACATCCCCTTTGTTCTTAAAAATGGGAACTAGAACACTTTTCCTCCATTCTTCAGGCATCTTTTCGCCCGCTAGTATTCTGTTGAATAAGTTGGTCAAAAACTCCACAGCCATCTCTCCAAATTGCTTCCATACCTCTACCGGTATGTCATCAGGACCAACTGCCTTTCCATTTTTCATCTTTTGTAGTGCCTTTCTGACTTCCCCCTTAGTAATCATTTCCACTTCCTGGTCCTTCACTCTTGCCTCTTCAACTCTTCCTTCTCTCTCATTTTCTTCATTCATCAACTTCTCAAAGTATTCTTTCCATCTATTTAGCACACTACCGGCACCAGTCAACACATTTCCATCTCTATCCTTAATCACCCTAACCTTCTGCACATCCTTCCCATCTCTATCCCTCTGTCTGGCCAACCTGTAGAGATCCTTTTCTCCTTCTTTCGTGTCCAACCTGGTGTACATGTCTTCATATGCCTCTTGTTTAGCCTTTGCCACCTCTACCTTTGCCCTACGTCGCATCTCGATGTACTCCTTTCGCCTCTCCTCAGTCCTCTCAGTATCCCACTTCTTCTTCGCTAATCTCTTTCCTTGTATGACTCCCTGTATTATGGGGTTCCACCACCAAGTCTCCTTCTCCCCTTTCCTACCAGATGACACACCAAGTACTCTCCTGCCTGTCTCTCTGATCACCTTGGCTGTCGTCGTCCAGTCTTCCGGGAGCTTCGGTTGTCCATCGAGAGCCTGTCTCACCTCTTTCCGGAAGGTCGCACAACATTCTTCCTTTCTCAGCTTCCACCACATGGTTCTCTGCTCTACCTTTGTCTTCTTAATCTTCCTACCCACCACCAGAATCATCCTACATACTACCATCCTATGCTGTCGAGCTACACTCTCCCCTACCACTACTTTACAGTCAGTAACCTCCTTCAGATTACATCGTCTGCACAAAATATAATCTACCTGCGTGGTTCTACCTCCGCTCTTGTAGGTCACTATATGTTCCTCCCTCTTCTGGAAATAAGTGTTCACTACAGCCATCTCCATCCTTTTTGCAAAGTCCACCACCATCTGCCCTTCAAAGTTCCTTTCCTGGATGCCGTACTTACCCATCACTTCTTCATCGCCCCTGTTTCCTTTACCAATATGTCCATTACAATCTGCACCAATCACAACTCTCTCCCTGTCTGGGATGCTCAGAACTACTTCATCTAGTTCCTTCCAGATTTTCTCTTTCAACTCTAGGTCACATCCTACCTGTGGTGCATAGCCGCTAACCACATTATACATAACACCCTCAATTTCAAATTTTAGTCTCATCACTCGATCTGATACTCTTTTCACCTCCAAGACATTCTTAGCCAGCTCTTCCTTTAAAATAACCCCTACTCCATTTCTCTTCCCATCTACTCCGTGGTAGAATAATTTAAACCCTGCTCCCAAACTTCTAGCCTTACTACCTTTCCACCTGCTCTCTTGGATGCACAGAATATCAACCTTTCTCCTAATCATCATGTCAAGCAACTCCTGTCCTTTTCCTGTCATAGTCCCAACATTCAAAGTCCCTACACTCAGTTGTAGGCTCTGTGCATTCCTCTTTTTCTTCTGACGCTGGATCCGGTTTCCTCCTCTTCTTTGTCTTCGACCCACAGTAGCTGAATTTCCACCGACGCCCTGCAGGTTAGCAGTGCCGGGGGCGGGCGTTGTTAACCCGGGCCACGACCGATCCGGTATGGGATTCTTTAGATGAACGCTCATATTTGTTTGGCACAGTTTTTACGCCGGATGCCCTTCCTGACGCAACCCTCTGCATTTATCCGGGCTTGGGACCGGGCTACAGATTGCACTGGTTTGTGCCCCCATAGGGCTGCATTTGTAAATTCAATTAATAATAATAACTTCAAATTCAGTTCAGCAACAATAACACAGGAGCACAATATATAAAACGCAACAAAAATGAAGAAATCTGCTTTAGTTTTTTTTTTTTCTTTTTTTTTTTTGCACTGTGCAATTTGGTATCCTCCCATATATGATGCTAACATTGCTCGCTTGTTCATGAAGTAGCTTTTACAAAGCGGGATGAATGTTGCCAAAATTTGGGATGTTTTTTGCTGAAAACAAATCTCGTGTCTTATCAGCATGGCTAGGGTTTAATTTCTCATGTGGGGGCATGTGTCGTCACAGTGAAGCCAACCGCTACATACGCTTCGTTATATTTCATCGTCTTCGCTTTCGGGTGACATTCTTTTGTCTCATTGTTTTTTTCTCTCTCTGCCTTTCTTTTTATCCCTGTTTTTATAAAAAAAAAAAAAAGTGTCTAATGGGTTCATTCACTGTACTTCAGATCGCCCGGTGCAAAAAAAAAAAAAAAAAAAAACCCACCAGACAACTAATACTCCCTGCAAACACTCTGATAATGACAGCGCCACTTCCGACTACTGTAGTGGATGTGCAATTACACTTTATTCAAGTGCTGCAAAAAAACAGCATGTTCCTCAGGGTCACATGCGCCCCCCCATGCCCCACTATTTGAGATGCACTGCGTTAGCCAAAAATTCTAGTGGTCGTGGCATTATCAATTGTCATAGTCTGCTTTTAGTAGGTGACCATTCTACGGCCACAATATCAGATACAAACATTCCATGGTCTATTTATCAAATATACTCACTTAATTTGTGTCTTTCAGCCAAGTCAGTTCCCGGAAAAAGGTTACTCTCTGAACTGGGTGATACAGTCCAACCTTCCAGCACCACTGACGATGACAAAGCAGATTTCCTGCCTGAGAGGAAACTCATTCGCACTGCTGAACCCAAGGTCGTACAAAATTATTTATTTAAAAGAAATAAATAGTTACCTTACATTTACAGCATGTTCTGTTACTGACTCAGAACACTGTTTTGGTCCCTTCAGCATTTTGGTTGTGCATGATTTACTAATGTAATTTGAGAACCTTTGTTTGACAAAAAACAAATGTAAATATCAAACAAATATTACCCAAATAAACATAAAGTGCAGTTCTGAAATTAAAACAACTTTCAAAGCTCTGTGACACCATGTAGAAAAAGTAATTGCCCCCATGTTGATGTTGGTAGCTCAACCAGGTTTTAAAGATTCATAACTGTCAGTTTTTTAATCAGAAAATGACAGATAACTGCATTTTAATGATTTGTCTGATAATGCTAGTCTCATGTTACTCAATCTTTAAAAATTTCTACACTTACCTACTTCAAGTTCAAATATCAGGGTTGGGGGGGGGTGGAATTGTCGTACCAACACACATTTACATACGATATTGGGTAGCATTCGATAGCCGAGCACCAATCGTTAACCGCTGGTGCTTCTCTGAGAACCAGACTAAAATCTATCCTCTGGCTGGAGCTACTCTTGCACCATATTGAATCATGTCAAATGTATTGCCTGTATTTTTAAAATGATGGGTCATTTACTCTACAATAGTTTATATAATTCAACATAATTAATTTGTTGCTGCTTTGTGACTTAAACTTCTACAGTGGCGTGCAAAAGTATTATACCAGTTTTTGTCACGTAAACTTCTTGAGATTTTTTTGATTTTATGATCGACGAAGTGGCACATAATTGTCATGTGAAAGTAAAATATGTGGTTCTCCAATATGTTGAACAGATCTAAAAAGTGCGGCAAGCAAAGGTATTCAACACTACTATTTCAATACTTTGCACAAAGAACCACATTTCAATTCTTTTACAGCCTCAAGTCTGTTGGGCTACAGTATGTCCCCTTCACTTTTTCATATCTTGACAGATTTTCTTGCCCATAATTTACATATCTGAAATTCAATTTGAGTGGATGCACAGATTAATAGCATATTTTAAGTGTTGCCACAGATTCTAAAGAAGATTTCGCTCTGCACTTTGAGTGAGCCAATCTAACAAAGAATATGGTTTTATTGAAACCATTACATTGTAATTCTGGCTAAATGTTTAGTGTCTTTATAATCCTTGAAGGGGAAAGCACACCCCAGTCTCAAGTCCTTTTCTGACTCCAATAGATTTTTATCAAAGATTGCCCTGTATTTTAGTTCCGTCCAGCTAATCAGGTTGATTTTGACATTTTGTTTTCTGGCACACTAACATTTTCATTAATTTGAGCCAGAAAGAGCAGTTTTGGTCTCATCTTACCAGAGCCAGTTCTTCCGTGTTTGCTGAGTCTGTGTAAGATTTTTAAAAGCTTGACATATTATCATAAACCCAACTCTGTATTAAGGTTCTCCATGGGTTTATCCCTGGCTTTTCTGATGTGTTTCTCAAGACATCTTTATACTTGTGCAGGTTGGGACTGCACTGACGTCACTGTGGGGATTCTGCACGCAATTTGCGTTGATTCTCAAACGCATTCCACAAGTGCAGTTTTGAAAATGAACAGTAGTGTTCAAAATGTTAGCAGTCTGATGTGGCTAACCAGATTATTCCACGTTTTTAATATATTTTTTTATTGCGACGTCAAACAAGTTACCAATAGGTGAAATAGATTTTCAGACAACATATAAGACCCAGCATTCATGATATACACACTCTTAAGGCTGTGCACTTGTGCAATTTGCTGAAAGGGGTGTCTTAGAAAAATAGCAGTGTGGCATTCAATCCATATTTAAGGATGAAGCCGGAACTTGTTGAACATGCATTTCTCCTTGAGAGCCTGAGGAAAATTAGTCTTTCAACACATTGTAGCGTAATAGCGTACTTTGATTAAAAGTTTGATTGGAGAGAGGGAAACTTATAAAGAGGTGCAAAAAATAAAAGGTTGTTCATCTTAAATTATCTTTAATGACTTAAAATGAAGAGTAAAACCAGGGACACATGACAGAAAATGGAAAACCACCATCAAAATGCATGGCAGAATAACGAGAATTGCAAGCGCTCAGTCAATGATCAGTTCCAGGATGATCAAAGACACTCTGGAGTTACCTGTCAGGACTGTGGCGGTGAGAAGACGTCTTTATGTCGGTAATCGATTTACAAGAATCCCTCGCAAGTCCCTCTTAAAAAAGACATGTGGTGAAGAGGCTACAATTTGGCAAAGAACACATGAACTGGCCTAAAGAGAAATGGAAAAATATTTTGTGGACTGATGAGCGTAATTATTTTTGAGTCCTGGGGCCGCAGATAGTTTGTGAGACGACCCCCAAACTCTGAATTCAAGCCAGAGTACACAGTGAAGACAGTGAGACATGGTGGTGCAAGCATTCAGATATGGACATGTTTCTCCTACTCTGGTTTTGGGCTTATGTATCTCATTCCGGGGATCATGGATCGGTTTGCATATGTCAAAATACTTCGCCTTATGCCGAAGAGGACATGCCTTTGAAATGTTTTTTTATTAGGAGAATGAACCCAAACACACGAATAAACATGCAAAGTCTTTGTTCCAAACCAACGTTAATCTCATTGACTGGCCAGCCCAATCACCAGACCTTATTCCAATCGAGAATTTGTGGATGTGACATCAAAAATGCTGTTTCTGAAGCAAAACCAAGAAATGTCAATGAATTGTGGAATGTCATTAAGGTGTCTTGGAGTGAAATAACAGTTAAAATGTGCCCAAGTTGGTTCACACCATGCCACACAGATGTCAAGCAGTTATAAAAAACTGTGGTCATACAATTAAATATTAGTGAAGTGATTGCTAAATCCTAGAAGAAAAAGTTTTTACAAAATAATTTTGATGTTTCAAAGTCAAACACACCCTTTTCAACATATTGCCCAAGTGCACATCCATCCACATGTATATGGTGAGTCTTGTTGGTTTTATGAGAATCTACTAGACCTACTGGTAACTTGTTTGACATGTAGCAATCACAAATATCCTGAAAACATGGACTAATCTGGTTAGTTACATTGTACTGCTATTATTTTAAACGCAACCGTAATGCAGTTCTCCAAGTCGATGGTATTGCAACAGCTGATAGGAGTGAAGAAGCCACAGGGTTCAGTTTCCTCTACATTTTTTTGCCATTCTGGTAACAGTTTTTACTTTACTTTCCGTGACAAGGACCAAAGCAACAACAATGGCGACCGTGGAAAACTACAGTAATCCCTCTCTATTTTGCGCTTCTTCTGTTGTGGCTTCAGTGCATTGTGTTTTTCCCCCTCAAAAAAAAAAAAAAAAAAAAAGTCGCCTTACAGTATGTACTATATCTCTTGATATGATATGGGGGAAAAAAACAATCAGGAGTGGGCAAATACTTATTCATAGCACTGTATGTGCCTGTAACTACTGCCATTGTTACTTTAACTTAGCCCAAGTAGAATGTGAATTGTGTAACTTCAGTGATGACTTTATTTGACTATCTGTAGCCCTATGGGGGGCACAAGCCAGTGCAATCTGGAGACAGGTCCCAAACCCGGATAAATGCAGAGGGTTGCATCAGGAAGGGCATCCGACGTAAAACTGTGCCAAACATATGAGCGTTTTTCAAGTGAATCCCATTCCGGATCGGTTGTGGCCTGGATTAACAACTCCAAACCTCGGCACCGTTAACCTGCAGAGCGTCGGTGGAAATGCAGCTACTGTGGGTCGAAAACAAAGAAGAGGAGGAAAGCGGCTTAATCCAGGGAGGAGAGTTTTCTGCGGATTCACGGATTTCTGAGTTTTTTCAGATGAAAATGTAACTGTGAAATGTGTAGATTCGTTGAATTTTGGGGGGCTACGACTTGACCCGGGTCAAGGCTGTGATCGAGACCGGCCGCCAGCATCTATTGGCAACGCTCGTCATGAAATTAGTCACAGCTATGATAGCGGGAAACTGCATTGCTACCTGTTAACGGCATTGCTATCTGTTTATTAAATTTGGTGTTTATAATGACAACATTCCGATTTACGGCAGAATTTTGGCGGTTTTTCATCAATATTTTCAATCTGATGTTAACATTTCTTGGAGAAGCATTCTGTTTACTATGGCGTAGATATACATAACTTATAGCGATACGTACGCATATGTTATCGAGCGATCTGGATTTTTCCAGTATGGCGAAAGTCCTGGAGCGAAAAGATGATAGTTCAAGGGAAATTGATAAAAACCACAGGGTAAAAAAACGTTTCAGATGGGCATGCCTCGAAAAAAGTATAACCGTGCAGATAGGAATGAAAAAGGTAACACATACAAAAAGTGGGCGTTCCCGGCAAAGTTCTGGATCATATCCAAACCAGGAAACACAAAGGTAAGTTGGATGTAAATTTATACAATTGTTTATACAATTGGGCCCATCTGTAGCACTGGCCCTATAGATCATGCATTTTTATAGTTCACATATGATCTCTCGTTTATATATATAAATATATACATTAAACAAATCGTATACTTATTTCTGTAGTAATACTTGTAAGTGCAGTGGCCTATTTGATATAAATAGCCTATTTGATATAAATTTCACTGAGGTTTGGCAATTATTGTGGTTGTTTGGACTCATATTTTAAGTTTCAAAATATTATGATTGCCCTGTATTTACACTGTTAGAAGTAACCAGAGGTCACCATTTAACAATGTGTTTTATAAAAAATTTTCATGCCCAAAGGGGGGCTTTGGACCCCACCCAAGGCAGACATTTTCAGTGTTTTTCAAATTTGGTCATTCTCATCCCTGGTAGTTGACAGAAGAAGATGATGAAGGCATAGGGCCAACAACTGAATGTCGGGACTTTGAATTGTGGGCTTATGACAGGAAAAAGTCAGGAGTTGGTTGACATGATGATTAAAAGAGAGGTTGATATATTGTACATCCAAGAGAGCAGGTCGAAAGGTAGTAAGGCCAGAAGTTTCGAAGCAGGGTTTTAATTTATTTTAGCATGGGGTAGATGGGAAGAGAAATGGAGTCGGGGTTATTCTAAAGGAAGAGGTGAAAAGAGGATCAGATAGAGTGATGAGGCTGAAATTCGAAATTGAGGGTGTTATATATAATGTAATAAGCGCCTATGCCCCACAGGTAGGATGTGTCCGAGAGTTGAAAGAGAAATTCTGGAAGGTAATAGATGTAGTTCTGAGCATCCCAGACAGAGAGAGAGTGGTAATAGGTGCAAATTGTAATGGACACGTTGGTGAAGGAAACAGGAGCGATGATGAAGTGATGGGTAAGTACGGCATCCAGGAAAGGAACTTTGAGGGACAGATGGTGGTGGACTTTGCAAAAAGGATGGAAATGGCAGTCGTGAAGAGGCAGGAACATATAGTGGCCTACAACAGCAGAGGTAGAAGCACGCAGGTGAATTATATTTTGGGCAGACGATGTAATCTGAAGAAGGTTACTGACTGTAAAGTAGTGGTAGGGGAGAGTGTAGCTCAACAACAGGATTGTGGTGTCTAGGACGACTCTGGTGGTGGGTAGGGAAATTAAGAAGACAAAGGTAGAGCAGAGAGCCAGGTGGTGGAAGCTGAGGAAGGAAGAATGCTGTGCAGCCTTCCAGAAAGGCGTGAGACACGCTCTTGATGGCGAGGAAGAGCTCCCAGAATACTGGACTACTACACCCAGGGTGATCAGAGAGACAGGCTGGAGAGTATTTGGTGTGTCTTCTGGTTGGAAAGGGAGAAGGAGACTTGATTGTGGAACCCCAAAATACAGGAAGTCAGACAAGGAAAGAGGCTAGCGCTGAAGTGAGATACTGAGAGGACTGAGAAGAGACGAAAGGAATACTGTGAGATGCGACATAGGGAAAAGGTAGAGGTGGCGAAGGGTAAACAATGGGCATATATGTACACCAGGTTAGATACGAAAGGTGAAAAGGGGCAGAGGGAAAGACAGAGGGATAGAGATGGGTAGGATATGCAGCAGTTTAGGGTGATTTAAGGGTAGAGATAGAAATGTGTTCACTGCTGCCAGTAGTGTGCTCAATACATGGAAAGAACACTTTGAGAAGTTGATGAATGAAGAAAATGAGAGAGAGAAGGAAGAGTAGAAGAGGCAAGTGTGATGAACCAGGAAATGGACATGAGGCGCTTCCGGAAGACTAAACAAGAGTCATATGACGACATGTACACCGGGTTGGACATGAAAGAAGGAAAAAGGGATCTCTACAGGTTGGCCAGACAGAGGGATAGAGATGGGAAGGATGTGCAGCAGGTAAGGGTGATTAAGGATAGAGATGGAAATGTGCCAGTAATGTGCCAAATAGATGGAAAGAATACATCTAGTTTAATGAATTTAATTTAATTTAATGAGAAGTTTACGAATAAAGAAAATTAGAGAGAAGTAAGAGTAAAAAAGGCAAGTGTGATGGAGCAGGAAGTGGCAATGATTAGTAAGGTGTAAAGCACTAAAGCAGATGAAAAATGGAAAAGCAGTTGGTCCTGATGAAATACCTGTGGCGGTATGGAAGCAATGGAGACTGACCGGATTAGTTGCCCTAATCTAGTCAGTACAAATCATGGCAAGAATTCTCCGACCCGTTGGAGGACACCAGCAGTAACGGATGCTGTCAAGATGGAGTCCTTCGGAGGCAGGTGATGGGTACCGGCCAGCAAAGCGGAATGGAGCTTTGGTTCATCAACCCTCTGGTGTGATGTGCCTGGAGTTACTGAGGAAGGTCACGCACGCGGTGTCTCGCGTTGTAACAACATTCTCCTCAGAGTCCTAAAACTCACTCTGATGGATAATGATAATTATGCTTCAAAATCCAGTCACTCACATTTGAAAAATGTACGGGTGTGGTCAATCATGCTCGCCGATATAAAGTTATGGGTGTGGTCCACCAGTCATGCCTGCAGATATAAAGTTGTGGGTCTGATTAGGGATGGAATATCAAGACCTTAAAATAACTGAGTTGTTATACCCGAGCATATAGTTGTTATTGTTGTAACGATAATCATAATTTCACACTGCACAAACTGAGACAGACATTTTTAAAGAGGTCTACAGACATTCAATTTCAGAACTAAATATTCATGTAATCACATCATTTTATTTCATCATGATGTATTATCTAGCGTAATTTATGCAGTATCAATTGTCAATCCATTGATGAAAGCTAGCAGTAGATGATCTATAGCTTCGTAATGCATGTAGAGGGGAAAAGTTTTCAACTTCAAGATACCATGGAACCACAGGGAAAATGACCATTTAGATAGATGGACAGACTAGTTTAACGTTAGAACTTAGATCAAGTCAAAGTAGTAAATCACAATCTCATACTTATTATAGTTAGATACTGAAACATTACCTGTGTTATATCCCCAGGGTTCGTACGGGTCAGGGATTTTTGGGATTATCATTGGACGAAATGTTGCCTTTTACAGGTCTTGGAATGTCCGGTTAAAAAAAAGAGACCTGTTGTGCTGTTTGTTGTCACCATAGACGAGACAGTTCTTCAAAGAAAACGTTTAGAATACCAGCTGAAAAGACAGATGTATTTCGGCAACTAAACGGGATGGATGGTGCTCAACGGAATACACGCCAATGTAGTGATCATTTCATGTAGGAATTATTCTTCTCAATTTCAAATTAAGAAGTACTGATAATGCCAAATTGACTCAATTGAGAATAATGCGTATTTAAAAAATAAACTTTTCAAAGTGTGGTTTACGGAGGAAAACGTGACTCCTTCTCCTCCTAATTTTTTTCCCTCACAAACAGGAGATGGATAATTTCTAATATTTCAAAAACAGCAACATCAGTCTATGAATACTTTTCGGTTCATTACAGGCATAATAAAGTCTGAGATTCAAACAGTCAGTTTTAAAAAAAAAAAAAATCACAAGGCCTACTATATCGGCAATAACTTTGTCCAAAATCATAGCAAAATCTATTTCCCTGATTTATGGAAGTTGGATTACATTATGGGAGTCACTGATTGGACAGGCGCAATCGCACTCTCAAATCTGCACAGTCGAGCATGAAAAATCACGTGCGTAGAATTTGTTACGAGTAGAAATGCATAGACATTCTCGGCACACACCAAAAATAATCCAGCAGAGTGAACCACAGCCTGACTTTGTGTGTTTTTTTTCTTTTTTTAAACATGGAAGCACAAGGTCTCCTGGTAGTTTGCCTGACTTTGGCTCTTAAAGCTGTACACTCATAATTACAAACACCATCCACCCAGACAGTCTGGGCAACATAGAGCAAAGACAGACATGCTGCTTGTGTTTTCTCTCGATAATAATGGTAAAAGTAAAAAAAAAAAAAAAGTGCTGTTGCATTAATGAATGTTGGGGTATGTGAGTAAAAAGTGGGAAAACTGAATGAGATTTTCTCTTTTTTGAGTAAAAAAGGTCTGGTCTGAAGCCAAAGTAGAAAGTACAGGATGAGATGGTGTACAATGTTAAAATTCCACCTTGGCACCGTCTGATCGAGGATGAAAGCACAGACAATGGACAGTGCACAAAAAGGTGATTCTGTATTTTAAATAAAGGAGGCAACATAACATATTAACCTTAAAACTGTTAGGGAGCATCATTCAGCTTTCAACATGCATTGCTATTCTGGGATATAACACAGGTAATGTTTCAGTATCGAACTATAATAAATGTGGTAAATATTAGGAACAGATTAAATCATCTACTGCAGGGCTCAGCAACCTTTTTGAGGCTGAGGGCTATTTCGTGAGCACCCATAATAGGGCTACGGGACCTATTTGTGGCAAATTTCAGACTCTGTTCATTTCACGTCCATAAAATATTTTCATTTTATTGTAGTAAATGACATTACAGGTATTTCAAAATTCTAATTCACGTAGCAAGTCAGATTCAGAATTTATATCACAAATAATAGTCATTTGTGGCCGATGGTATTTTTAGAACATACCTCACGGGCGTCTTATATGGTCCACGCGGGCTACCATTCGATCACGGGCACAGCATTGGTGACCCCTGATCTACTGCTATCTTTCATCAATGAATTGACAAATACTGCTGTAAATTACGCTAGATTATAACAATACATCATGATGAAATAAAATGATTTTGATTATATGAATATTTAGTTTTGAAATTTAATCTCAGTGCAATGTCAATAAATTATTATTATGGTATTAGGTAACAACTACATACCCAGGTATCACAACTCGGTAAGTTATTTTAAGGTCTTGCGATTCCATCCCTAATCACGCATGCAACTTGATTCTTCAAGTACTTAATTCCCAAATGGAAAGAAAACTTTAAATATCTTGTGCCATTTACAAACTATTGACCATGAAAAATTTTAAAATGTTGCAATATTTTACCATTTTCTAACATTTTATTATATATAAATATCTGCACAGTTGAGCACAAAAAATCACGTGCCAAGAATTTGTTACGAGTAGAAATACAAAGACATTCTCAGCGCACATGAAAACCAATCCAGCGCAGTGAACCACATCTCTTTTTTTTTTTTTTTTTTTTTTCTTCCCCCTCAACACGGAAGCACACGGTCTCCAAATATCTTACCCGAATCCGCCCCCCTTCGTCATTTAAAGGGGTACACTCATAATTACAAACATCATCCACCCACACAGTCTGGGCAACGTAGAGCAAAGAGAGATGCTGCTTGTGTTTTCTCTCAATAATAATGCTAAAATTAAAAAAAAAATGTGCTGTTGCTTTAAAGAATGTCATATAACTCTTGTTAAGCCTTTGCCACCTCTAACTTTGCCCTTCGTCGCATCTCAATGTACTCCTTTCGCGACTCCTCAGTCCTCTCAGTGTCCCACTTCTTCATCGCTATTCTCTTTCCTTATATGACTTCCTGTATTTTGGGGTTCGATCATCAAGTTTCCTACACCTCTTTCCTACCGGAATACACAGAAGTACTCTTGCCTCTGTCTGTCTCATCATCTTGGCTGTAGCAGTCCAGTGTTCTGGGAGCTTCTCCTGTCGATCAAGAGCCTCTCTCACCTCTTTCCGAAAGGCCGCACAACATTCTTCCTTTCTCAGCTTCCACCACATGGTTCTCTGCTCAACCTTTACCATCTTAATCTTCCTACCCACCACCAGAGTCATCCTACACAACACCATCATATGCTGTTGACGTACTCTCCTCTACAGTCAGTAACCTCCTTCAGATTACATCGTCTGCACAAAATATAATCCACCTGAGTGCGTCTACCTCCACTCTTGTAGGTCACTCTATGGTCCAGCCTCTTCTGGAAGTAAGTGTTCACTACAGCCATTTCCATACTTGCAAAGTTCACCACCATCTGTCCCTCAAAGTTCCTTTCGTGGATGCTGTACTTACCCATCACTTCTTCATCGCCCCTGTTTCCTTCACCAACATGTCCATTACAATCTGCACCAATCACTACTCTCTCTCTGTCTGGGATGCTCAGAACTACTTCATCTAGTTCCTTCCAGAATTTCTCTAACTCTCGGTCACATCCTACCTGTGGTGCATAGCTGCTAATCGCAATGTAGAAAACACCCTCAATTTCAAGTTTCAGTCTCATCACTCAATCTGATCCTCTTTTCACCTCCAAGACATTCTTAGCCAGCACTTTCTTTAAAATAACCCCTTCTCTTTTTCTCTTCCCATCGACAACATGGTAAATAGTTTAAACCCTGCCCCTACATCCCTTGCCTTACTACATTTCCACCTGGTCTCTTGGATCCATTATATATCATCCTTTTTCCTAATCATCATGTCAACCAACTCCTGCTCTTTTCCTGTCATAGTCCCAACATTCAAAGTCCCGACACTCATTTGTAGGCTCTGTGGATTCCTCTTCTTCTTCTTCTTCTTCTTCTGAGGATGAATCTAATTTCCTCCTCCTTTGTCTTCGACCCACAGTAGCTGAATTTCCACTGACGCCTTGCAGGTTAGCGGTGCCAGGGGCGAATGTTGTTAACCCGGGCCACGACCGATCCGGTATGGGATTCTTTAGATGAACGCTTATTTGTTTGGCACAGTTTTTACGCCAGATGCCCTTTCTGACGCAACCTCCTGCATTTATCTGGGCTTGGGACCGGCCTACAGATTGCACCGGCTTGTGCTGCATTTGCCCCCATAGGGCTGCATTGACAAATTTTGCGATTGTCTACACGAGTATCTATCCATCCATCAATTTTCTTTGCGACCTAACCTTACAAGGGTCGTGGGAGTGCAGGAGCTTATCCCATCTTTCAACTGGCAGAAGGCAGGGTACACCATGAACTATTTGCCAGCCAATCGCAGGGAACACAGAGACAAACAGCTGCTCTGACAATCACATCTAAGGGCAATTTAGAGTGTCCAATTAATGTTGCGTGTTTTTGGGATGTGGAACGAAACCGGAGAAAACCCACACAGGCACAGAGAAAACATGCAAATCCCCACACATGCAGGGCCAGGATTAGAACCTGGGACCTCAGAACTGTGAGGTCAACGCATTCCACCGTGGCACCACTTCAGAATCATTCATTGTTTAAAAAACAAAACAAAAAAACTTAATCCATACTTCGTTTTTATAATATGGGTAGAATCAAAATTCTGCACTGTAAAAAAAGGCATTATAAATGGGTTACACACGTTTTCCTGAATTTTGAGGTTAACTTTCTGGGTATTATACATGGGTGCACATGATACACAAATTTCAGTCATACCTTTGAGTTTATGTGAACGTCGGTGACAAATGATACCACTGTGGCCTGTCTTGCTAATAAATCCATTGTCAATTATTAAGAACTGTTAAAATTTATCTGGGAACAGGAGTTTCCTTGATTCTCGGTCATAAGGTCAGGTCCACGAAAAAAAGATTTGTTGGGGGAAACTAAATTATCCAGGTGGAGGACTTTTAACCATTTTATTGGCCCAGTTGAGATAGACTAGGTTCCTTGTGCGTTGCTCACACTGCTCTTTTGGTCGCACATCAGGAGGCAGGAATGTCAAGGTCACCAGGTGTGAGAGGTGTCGTTGAAAAATGTATTTTCATAGGACGCATTCTTTACAGGGACCCACTGTGGATTTTACTTTGTGATCTCATTTTTTTTCTAGTTCCCTGTATCATGCATCCATTGCCAATGTGCATCAACCAAGGACTCTGTGAAGGATAAAGATGCCAAAAAGAAAATCCCCAAGATTTACTTTGGCACACGCACACACAAACAAATTACTCAAATTGTTCACGAGATGAAGCGTACTGCATATTCCTCTGCTCCAATGACCATATTATCCAGCAGAGATCATACCTGTCTCAACGCAGATGTGGCACCTCACTCCAACCGGAATGAACTCTGCAAGGATCTACTCACAGCCAAAGATGTAAGGTCTCATCAGCACCCCACACGCTTAAGTCCTCTTTTTGGTTGTTATATGTAAGATGGCTTTGCATTCTAACCTGAGCTCTGTGCGGGTCTCTTCAAAAATAGTGGTGAACACGTACAGTGAAGAAAATAAGTAATTTGAACACCTTGCTATTTTGCAAGTTCTCCCACTTAGAAATCATGGAGGGGTCTGAAATTTTCATTCGAGATTCATGTCCACTGTAAGAGATAATCTAAAAAGTAAAATACAGAAATCACAATGTATGTTTTTTTTTTGTTTTTTTGTTTTATTTTTTTTTAGCTATTTCTGTGACACAGTTGCAAATAAGTATTTGAACACCTGTCTATCAGCTAGAATTCTGACCCTCAAAGACCTGTTAGTCCGCCTTTAAAAGTCCACCTCCACTCCATGTGTTATCCTGAATCAGATGCACCTCTGTGAGGTCGTTGGCTGCATAGACACATGTCCACCCCATACAATCAGACTCAAACTTGTAACATGGCCAAAACCAAACACCTGTCTAAAGACACCAGAGACAAAATTGTGCAACTCCACACGGCTGGAAAGGGCTACGGAGAAATTGCCAAGCAGCTTGGTGAAAAAAGGTTCACTATTGGAGCAATCTATAGAAAATCGAAGAAGCTAAACATGGCTGTCAATCTCAATCAGAGTGGAGTCCCATGCAAGATATTACCTCGTGGTGTCTCAATAATCCTTAGAAAGGTGAGGAATCAGCCCAGGACTACACGGCAGGACTTGCTCAAGGACCTGAAAAGAGCTCTGACCACCGTTTGCAAGGTGACTGTTAATAATACACTAAGCCGTCATGGTTTGAAATCATGCATGGCACGGAAGGTTCCCCTGCTTTAACCAGCACATATCAAGGCCTGTCTTACATTTGCCAATGACCATTTTGATGATACAAATGAGTCATGGGAGAAAGTTTTGTCGTCAGATGAGACCAAAATTGAACTATTTGGTCATAATTCCACTAACCGTGTTTGGAGGAAGACGAATGATGGGTTCCATCCTAAGAACACCATCCCTACTGTGAAGCATGGGGGTGGTAGGATAATGGTTTGGGGGTGTTTTTCTGTACATGGGACAGGACAACTGCACTATATTCAGGAGAGGATGACCGCGGCCATGTATTCTGATATTTTGGGGAATAACCTCTTTCCCTAAGTCAGAGCATTGAAGGTGGGTTGTGGATGGGTCTTTCAATTTGACAATAACCCAAAGCACACAGCCAGGAAAAACGAAGAAGTGGCTCCGTAAGAAGCATATCAAGGTTCTGGGATGGCCTAGCCAGTCTCCAGACCTGAACCCAATAGAAAATGTTTGGAGGGAGCTGAAACTTCATGTTTCTCAGCGACAGCCCAGAAACGTGTCTGATCTAGAGAAGATCTGTGTGGAGGAGAGCCAAAATCCCTCCTGCAGTGTGTGCAAACCTGGTGAACAACTACAGGAAATATTTGACCTCTGTAATTGCAAACAAAGGCTACTGTACCAAATTATAACTTTGGTCTTCTCAGGTGTTCAAATATGTACTTGCAGCTGTATCACACCAATAAATTAAAAAAAAAATCTTATATTGTGATTTCTGGATCTTTCTTTTAATATTATCTCTCTCACAGTGGACATGAACTTACGATGAAAATTTCAGACCCCTCCATTATTTCTAAGTGGGAGAACTTGCAAAATAGCATAGTGTTAAAATACTTGTTTTCTTCACTGTATCTGCGCAATTGATTTTGGTAAGTGTCAATGTTACCTCCTTTGACATGGTCGTAGTATGGATATACCTTTGAAGTATGGACATGATACAAGCCTTAGTCCGTAGAATTGACTTAAACCTTGAAAAATCTTACAATTTAAGTAATGTAACAACAACAGTAGTTACAAAAATTAATTGTAATAATTCGTTGGTAATGGGGGGAAAAAGAGCTTGTTTTGCATTCTGGTACCTTTTTAGCAAAGAGATCCATGGAAGCCATATATTTTAAAATCTATTTCTGTGATAGCCATATTTTTTGAACCCCAAATACAGATAATAGATATGATTTTTCTTCTGATGGTAACCAATACGGAAGTGTAGTCAGTAACATGACCAGCTTATTTAGTTTGATAAAATTTTATTTTGCTATGTTTAAGACACTGGCATATACTCCTGTCTTAAATGCATATCATTGCATCGTTATTAGTTTGTCGACTTCACGCAAGCACCTGCTGACTTTGCGTTTATTCAGGAGGAAAGCCCGTTTAGATCTGCTCGATACCACAATATTTGTCCAGAATCAGTTGGACACATATGCCATGCTCCATTGATAAAAGACAACTCATTTTAAAATGCATTTACGCTGGCTCTGTTGTGATTTTAAACGATCAGGATACTGATGAAAGTACTGGACCCGCATGGTTTGCAACTGAGGCACCGGAATTAGATGAACCAGCCTATGTACCAGAATCCTGGCGCAAACTTTTTGTGGCATTTAGAGTCTTATGACAAACTCAAACTGAATGGGATCGGCATCAATTGTGCAATAGATGTCTTTTCACGCCTGGTGATATGGCTACATGCTTACTCAACAAAAAGTGATCCAAAGGTAATTGCTGTATACTTAATTAATGAGAGGTCATCAGGGAATGGGCTTTGTGTGTGAATTTGTTTGGACCTTGGCACCAAGATCTGCTTTATCAAGTAAATGCAGAGGTTCTTCAGGCATGACCATCTGGACAGCTTTTCACACAGATGTGCTCTGTATGGATTGAGCAGTCAGAACCAAAGATTGGTGAACTCGTAGGGCTTTTTAACTAAGTAACATGCACAATTTTGGATGAACCTGTTCTAAGATTTGAAAAACTCAGACTTGTTTTCTGGTGACTTCCTGGACAAAAGTATCATTCAGTACGCATCTGTGGAAAATGTGAGGTAACGATTGCAACGCTCCTCACAATTGTCTACCTGCTTCCAAAAGAAGTAGACCCTGTGGGTTAGTTTTGGTGTAGTACTAATACTTAGACATGAGTGTAGATCTTACTCTAGGCTATATTCAAAACCTTAAGATGCCAGTATTGTCAGCATAATATTACTTAAATGGAAATTGTAAAATGAAATTTCTCATTTTATTTAATATCTTAAGCCTACTTCTGCACAGACGTTTACACTGACACTGATTTGTACTCCATATTGGCTACTGAATTGCATCATATAAGATGATTTAATTATTTTTATTTAGAGAGAATTGAAGGAAGTTTTTCACCTCTGGAACACTCACACAATTCACCCATGCAGAAGTCCTGTATCTCCAGGTGGGCGCCCACTGATGATGTACACCCTCCCTGAACTTTTTGAGCCACGGAGTACTTGAAAGTGATATTTCAAGAAAAGATAAGAGGTCTGCAGATGGGAATGCCTTCAGAGAGGACCACACCCCTGGAATGATAGTTTGTTCTCTTGCCAGTCTAAATCAGTCTTCATCCACCCACCTATCCAGAGGAAGCCATCGAGCTTTACATGTTCTTGCGTGCAGATTTAACTTTTGTTGCCATTTACGTCTTCATGCTGACAAATATGACAACTTTCAAGGACAGCGGAGAAGAAAGAAGGTGAATGAAGGAAACAGGAGTGTGTGTTTACTCACAGCAGAGACCGTGATGCAGTTGTGAAGGCTAGCTACTTCATTGGTAATGTAATTGGAATGGCTTCAAAACCATTTGAGTGAATTTGTAAAAACTTGTATGGTGAAGGCAGTGGAGATTTTACGATTATAACCCTGATAAGAAACACTTGCAGCCGGCTTTCCGGTCTTTCAGTGGATTTGGACAGCAGTTACAGCACAAAGTAAAGTCATTTATTGTGTTTTCAGTTGCAATTGATGAAGGACGTGATGAAGGAATTGATCTTGGACAACTGGCCATTATAATCCGTGAAGTTGATGCCACATTGACAGTCACCGGCAAGCTCGTGGAGAGTGTGCCAATGAAAGATACAACCACAGCATCTGATAATAATTTCACTGCACACATCGTAGTGTGGGTCCGTGGTGTCAGCCTGGCGACAGATGGTGTGCCCTCAATGATTGGTAAACAAAAAAACAGGTGTTGTCACAAAGTTCAGAGAGTGAGAGTGCAACTTTCAAATAGAGGACGTGGTTTTTGGACTGTTGACTGTCGCGCCAGGAGGCTTTGTGTTGCATTCATTAAAGATTGAGAACATCATGAAGGTGTTATCAAAACTGTTAATTTCATCCAATCCAGAAGCCTGAATACTCTCTCTCAGCTCTCTCCTCTCTCTCTCTCTCTCTCTGCTCTCTCTCTCTGCTCTATCGCTCTCTCTCTCTCTCTCTCCTCTCTCTCTCTCTCTCTCTCTCTCTCTCTCTCTACTCTCTCTCTCTCTCTCTCATCTCTCTCTCTCTCTCTCTCTCTCTCTGAATCAGAATAGAGCATCTAGGGCCTGCCATACCATTCTCAGGTAAAGTGGTTTAGCCAATGTGGAGTGCTGACAAAGAGAAAAGGGCAAACCAGTGATAAAATTACATTCACAGAATTGATGCAGGACCTTGCATTTATGGGGAAGTTACAAAGCACCTGAGTAACTTCAACAAACAGCTGCTAGGGGACAATGAAGTTGATATGCAATATGATGACCGTATGAGCTGCTCTTGCATTTGTTTGTCAGCCTTCACAGACTTATTTCATTCAATCCCCTTATGTACTGATGTAAAAATCGCAAACTGGTTCTCTGCTGAAGTAGCTGGAAAAGCTGTCATCTTAATCACCTTTTGTGTTGTTGATGCCAAACCTGCTGAGGAAATTCAAAATCTTGAAAATTGTTCTGAATCATTTCATTGATGTGGAAATTTTTAATTCTGATGTTTTGGCCATGGTAAAAGAGGAAACTTCATACATTTTGGAATGAAGGAAATTGGAATTACAAATTCAGATTGAAAGAGAGATGAAAAAAGAAATAGAAGTTAGAAAATTAGAATTTAAAAAGGCTGATAAAGAGATTGAACTTGAGAAACTTGAAAGTTCCTCTCCGTCCTCAGTTCTTCATATTTTGACATTACAAGGCATGCCAGAATGGTTCCTTCTTTCAATGAGAACGAAGTTAAGTACCACATCAAGAAAGTAGATGAAAATCTCGAAAGTCATGGACTGTGCTATTCCAAACTGTCTTAAAGGGGAAAGCTCAGGATGCATATTCGGCCCTTTCTCTCGAGCAGAGTTCTGAATATGATATTGTCAAAAAGACCCCTTCTGAAAAATTATTTTAGTGAAACTTACCGTCAGAAATTTTTAAACGCTCATAAAGGGGACAATGAGAGTTTTGTAGTTTGCGAGGGAAAAGGAAACTTTGTTTGGTAGGTGGTGTAGTTTAAAAGAGGTTTCAGATATTGAGGGTTTGAGGCGATTAGTTTTGACGGAGGATTTTAAGCAGTGTGTTCTTTCTGATCTCAAGACTTATTTGGATGAACAGAAGGATAATGTCTAGCATGATGCAGCAGTGTTGCCAGATGATTTATTTTTTTTGACTCACAAGATCTTTTCGATCTCCCGGCGATTCCAAGTTTTCTCGCCAAAAGGACTTTTTGTCTGGTAAGACTACTTATCATACAGGGTCAAGTGATAAAGCAGGTTCAAATTCTTCTGACAAGCAGTCTTGTCTGTGCTTATTGTAAGAAGCCTGGCCACTTGATTTCTTTTTTTTTGCCAAAAGCTCAAGTACAAAAATCAGCCCACTGGTTCCCCAAATGCTTTAGTATCTATTGCACCTATGCCTTTCATTTCAGGTGGTTCTGAGTTTTGTTTGACAATAAACTTTCAGAATCTGACGTTCCAAAGGAGTATTTGCCTTTTAGTCACTGGTTTGGTTTCACATTATGGGGGATAATTCTACCCCACGGCCAGTTACCATTCTAAGGGACCCTGGGGCTCTTCACTCTCTGATTTTGAAGGATATTTTGACTTTTCCTGCAGTCTTCAGCGAGCTCAGATGTTATTCTTCTCGGTATAAGTGGCAGCTCTCTTGCTCTTTTGCAGTTTGTGAATTTGACATCAAATCTGATTTCTGACACTATCACAGTTGATGTTCTTGACGCTCTTCCACTTTCGGGTGTCGATTCGTTGATCGGCAACTATCTTATGGGAGCTCGACTTGGCACTGATCCGATTACTGTCATTGTTTCTCTGGCGTATTCACTCAGTACAGAGATGTTGGAGTCTGACTTTCCGGCTACTTTTCCGTCCTGTGCAGTGACTTGTTCAATGTTGAAAGACATTTCTTCCAGGACTTATTTGCTGAATGATTCCATTTATGAATTGTCAGATTTATTTATGGTTCATTCTTTGCCTCTGAGGCTGATGACTTATTTTCGAAGGGGAGTAACTCTTAATGTCTCAGTAAGTCTGACAATTTTTTGGGTGGTTATCACATTTTGTCTAGAAAGCATCTTATTAGTGCAGAGTAACGATGCGGAAATGGAGCAGTTGGCAAGTAATGCTGTTTCTTTTGAAGAAGCTAGTAATAATCCAGTTTATTGCTTCCAGGATGGTGTTTTGGTGAGGAGGTATAGGTTGCCGGACATTCCTGCGGAGGATGAATGGAAATTACATCATTAAATTGTGTTTCCAAAAGTTTTTTCAGGATCATGTACTTTAATTGGCACATGAAAATCCCACGACAGGTAATTTGGGGGTAAACAAAATCTGTGCACGTTTCTTTTGGCCCATCTTAAGGAAAGAGGTTTCTGAATTTTGTAAGACCTGTCATGCATGCCAAATTATTGGTAAACCAAATCAGACATTTCCTCCTGCTCCTTTAAAACCTATACCGGCTTTCGAGGAACCTTTCAGTTATCTTTGATTGTGTTGGTCCACTGCCTAAAACCAGATCTGGTAATCATTATCTTCTCACTATCATGTGGTTCTCTAGCAGATTTCCTGAGACTATTCCTATTTGTCGGATTGTTGCTCCTATGATTATCAAGGCTTTGATCAGGTTTTCCACCTTAGTTAGGTTGCCAAAAGTTGTCCAGTCTGATCAGGGGTCAGATTTTATGTCAAATGTGTTTTAACAGCAATGTATAAGTTGGGCATAAACAGGTTAAGTCTAGTGCTTATCCAGAGTCGTAGGGAGCATTAGAGAGGTTTCATAAAACTTTGAAAAATATGATTAAGACTTATTGTTTTGAGACGGAGAAATATTAGGAAGACAGTGTGCATTTGTTGTCGTTTTCTGTCAAGAAATCAGTTCAAGTTTAGGGTTCAGTCCCTTTGAGCTTGTTTTTGATCACAGTGTACTCGAACCACTAAAGCATCTGAAAGAGCGATGGCTCAGTCTCTATCCTTAGATAAACCTTTTGGACTATTTCTACCTTTCGGAACAGGCTTTTGAAGGCTTTTGAGTTGGCCCAATAAAACTTAAAAACTTATCAAGCCAAAATGAAACTAAATTATGACAAAAAGTCAAAAGAATGAAGTTTTATTCATGGTGAAAAAGTGTTAGTCTTACTTCCCATTCCTGGCCAAGCACTCAGAGATAGATATCAGGTTCCATATCTGATAAACAAAAAGGTTAGTAACACAGACTTTGTCTTGACTCCTGACTGTCTTAACACACGAAGGTTATGTCATGTGAACATGATTAAGAAATATCATGATAGACTTAAAAAAAAAAAAGTCTGTTGTATTGCCAAACACTCTCCCCAGTTACTAATTGTTGATGATTATGTAAATGACAATGTTGATGATGTTAGCAATGTTAGGTTGATTTGAGTGATAATGCTTCACCAAAGTTGTTCAATTCTGTGTTAGCTCACCTTGATGAGAAATTGACACATTTGTCTGCTGAACAGAAAGCTTAAAATGTCACCTTTGATTTTAGAGTTCTCTCACCTATTTCCTGATGTTCCTGCCCACACAGATGTAGTTAGTTATGATATATATGTGGGCGATGCTGTGTCTGTGCAATAACATCCATCTTGAAAGAATCTTGCGAAAAGTGAAATTCTGCAGGGAAATTGATTGTCAATCTTGCGAAGTGCAAGTTTGGAAAAGCCCAAGTTGTATTTTTTTGGCCATTTTGTAGGGCACGGCCTGCCTGGTACAAACAGATGGTGTTAAAGTTGAGGCTATTGCACATTTCCCAGTTCCACAGTGTCAGAGAGAACTCATGGGATTCGTGGGTATGGCAGGCTATTATAGGACAGTTTGCCAAAATTTCTCTGACGTTGTATCTCCACATACTAACCTTTTCAGAGAACAGGTTTAGATTTCGGTGGTATACCAGTGTTCAAGCCGCATTTGAAAGAGTTAAAGCCATACGCATGAATTCTCCAGTGTTGCAGGCACCCAACTTTGAGAAACTATTTAAATTGCAAATCGATGCAAGTTATGTAGATCCAGGTAGTGTCTTGATGCAAGAAGATATCTCAAGTCTTGAGTGTGTGAGCGAAAATGTATTACTTTTCCAAAAAGTTGGATCAGCACCAAAGAAATTATTCAACCATTGAAAAGGAAACTCTGGATCTTTTATGAGCTTTGCATCATTTTGAAGTGTACTTAGGTACTACCACATTTTACCATTGAAGTCTTTATTGATAACAATCCCTTGATTTTTCTTCACAAAATGAAGAATAAAAATCTGAGATTTATGAGGTGTTATTTGAGTTTGCAAGTCTTGAGATCAAGCACATTAAAGGTAGAGACAATGTTTGTGCTGTTGCACTTTCCAGTGTAAAATTGCTGTTTAATGCTGCAATTGTACAGTATTGTATTTTTCTCTATTTCCAATTCTGTAATTTGTTTCATGTTTGAATTGTTGCTTCGTTATATTACAACAGCTTCTTTGTGACTTTTCCTTAAGAGGAGAGTGTGTTGACTGTCTATTTTTACTTATTTAATCTTTATTTGTTGTCTTTTTCTGTTTTACGTCCTTTATTTCTTACGTACTTTCTTTATTAAGTCATGACCCGGACCTTTTGTTTTACGTTCTGAAAGGAGACTTTTTTTGTTGGACGCGGATCTTTCTGGAACTTTTGAGAAGTGGCTATTTAAGGATGAGAGGTTTCGGCGATGCTTCTTGCAACTACCGCTGCTTTGGACAAGTAACGACTCTCTTTCTGTCACCCTGCCTACTGCCTCTCGTCATTTGGACTTTTCTGGAACATTCACTGGAAATAACATTCGCCTACCTGGACATTAGTTTAGACTTTGGTGACTATACGTTGTTTGGCTTGTTAGCTTGTGTTACATGCAACTAATTTGTCTACCTCTATTTTGTGCTAGTTTGCTATTGTATTGTGTGTGATTAAATTGTTTTAAACACAGTACAACTGCTTTGTTATATATTGCTGGTTTGACCAAGGGGCTTTGTTCTAAAGTCACAAGTAACACATGGAATTTCATCAACACTTCTTTTATTTTGGCTGACAGAATAGTGGGTGCCTCCTCCTCTATTCTGGAAACTGCTCCTGCATTGCCATGTGTTGCATCGCCCCCAGATCCTTTAACTCCTCCGTCAAAAGATCCTAGTGGTGCTCCTGAATGTCAAAAGATCCTCGTGGTGCTCCTGAACTAACTCGTCAATGTCCTCATCAGCCTTTCCCTGTGAAACAGTTTTCTCAACTTCAGGTTGAACCTCCTCTTTAAACCAAGATACAGTACAGGATGTTTACTTTTGGTGAAATTCAGCGCCATTTTTTCCCTTTTGTATCCCGAGTCTTATTCATAACTAGACTTTTTTTTTTTTTTTCCGGGAAGAAATTTTACAACCTCAGTTTTTCGTTAGAGATATTCATAAGTTGCGGTATGACTGTATCTTGTGTTAGCACCGTTCTTACTCCCATGCGTTACATAAGATCAAGAAACTCTTCCTCATTATCGCCAGTAACCGCTTCTTGCAAAGCAGTGGCCAAAAGATGAAGCTCAGATTGACTAAGATACAACATCAGTGTCAATCAGTAAATCAGATACAACAGAGTGTTCACCAAATATGATGGCTGCTGTAAAGGCTTGTGCAAGCTGAAATGGAAAAAAGCCATGTTCTTTGTCTCTTGGCTGATATCCTGCCAACAGATTTCAATTCTCCCTTTTGCCAGTTCGAGGAGAGTGTTGGAACTCACATCTGCACCAGGCCAGTGTATATATCCCTAGAAGACACCCTCAGCATGTGCCCCCGTTTTATCAAAAAGCCATATTTCAATTTGTCATCACGGCTTAAATTTTTGAATTAGGGAATCAGTTACTCAGTCTAGTTTCACATTCATATTTATGTGGTGCCCAGCTCATCATCTTACATTGTGTGGATTTGATAGTCATTGCAATGTGTTTTCCATATCACCTGCTCCACCTTTTCCATTGTTTGTTTCTTCTGTCCACATTTTGAGTTTTCCTGTTGCTTATTTGATAGTATGTTAGCTCCTTCCTCTCAGTCATCTCCACCGGTTAGGGGCTGGTTAAACAAATATAATCTTAACAAAGTTTATTTGTGCGTGTCATAATACTCCTGCACACTTACAACATATTCTTCCTGAACGTTAATTGTCATGTCTAAGCTCTTCAGATTTTCCCATTGTTGATTTCTCATTCAGGAAAAACTGTTTTGCTTGAGACAGGATTTCAGTTTTAGTGGCATTATAATATCCATTACTCTCGTTCCTCCACTGTTGCGCTTTTTGACTTGCATGTTGTCATGTATCCAACTTAATTATATTTTTCTGGTTGTCTTCCAGGCTCACCTATTTGTTAGGTACATGTTTGTTGGTTTCACTGTATTCTCTCATTCTCCCTCAAAAGCATGATCACAGGTTTTGTTGCCGATTTTTTCCCATTTTCTTTGTATGTTTTTGGAAAAAGGAACATCTATTTGTATCATCTATTCTCTGTTTTTCCATTGAGAAATGCCTTGTAGCAATCCTATCACCATAGACTGGAATGTAAGAGCCCAAAACAGCATATATTTCTCCAATTATTGAGTTGTCAATCTACATAAAACAAAAGACAACATTAGACATGATGAAACAAAATATTATCCCCAATTCTCAAACAACAGATAACACAATGGACAGTGTAAGGAAAAAAAAGATTTTAAAGCCGGCAATATTGTTACTGCAGTTTTATAACAGACATTTACGTTTACAGTTAAGTTTCTCATAAAGAATGCTCAAGCCATATCTTAGAGAACCCGATGACCCTCCATGTGAAACATCTTGTTCACTTCAGAGAGTCAAGCATACAGCTGTTTGCTGAGGTTCATTTTTTTTGTTGTTGCAAGTTCACAAATGACCTTTTCCTGCTACAGCATCTACAAACACTTGAGTCTTGCCGATGCTATACATGGGTCAGTAAGTCTTTTTCATTGCTAAATTGTGGTAGTTTCAGGGCTCCAACTATTAATTCATTTTTGAATCTATTATTCCACCCATTACCCCATCAATTTATAGAAAAAAAAAAATCAGAATGAACAGGAAATGATGCATACCATGCAAATTGAGCAATCATTGCCTCGAGTTAATTCAACATGATATGCTGGATATTAAAATTGTGTATAGTATTTGACTTCTGATACCATGTAAATTATCTGCATAACCAAAACACGGACAATGCAACTGAATGATCAAAATTGGTTTGTTGCACATTTCTATATCCTGCACAAAGCTATATCTATTGCTTACAATAATTCAAATACATCATTTTGCTTCAGTTTGTCATCTACATGTCTGCATAATAACTGGTCAGTGATTTTACTTTAAGGCACAAAAATATAAGTGACAAGTATTTGGAATTAAATGATTCAGTATCGTCCATCCATTTTCAACACCGCTTAACCTGGTTAGGGCACTGGAGCCTTTTCCAGTTTACTTTGAGCAAAAGGCAGACACCCTGGACTGGTCATCAATCACAGGCCACATATCGACAGTTACTGAGTGGCAACCAAACCCATGCTGCGTTTACCAAAGTCAGACGAATTTACCTTTTTTTTTTTTTTAAAAAAAAAGCTCTGTACATACCTACCTTTCATTTTGTCAGATTCCACTTAAGGGAGCATTAAATTGGCAAATTGTGAGAAGAAAATGGGGGTTTCATTTAGCATAAACCCAACAATGGAATCCCCAGCAATTAGACTCTGCCAAGGAATTGAAAAAGTGCTGAACTGATAGTTGTTTACCAAAGTTATTTGAAATGAGGTTGCACCTCTTTATCTTGTGTGGTAGGCATAGTTGACTGAGTATAATTATTGGTTCTGTTGTTATGTATTTTTGTTTTACAGGTGTCCAAAAGTAGCATATGAACAAAAATATCATTACGGCTGTCAATGTTGCAGCCCAACATGCTATCATATCATTTAGCCATTTTGAAGTCATGTCGACCAAGTCACCCCTAAATGAGTCAAGTGTCTTTTAAATCTTCACCACCCTTCAGGTATTTTCAGATACAATAAATCTGCACCCACCGTATGCTGGTCTTTGCTCACCTTTCCCCTTGGGTGACTCATTTGAGATGACCTTTTACAGTGTGTATGGTGTATCCACCTGTTTCATTCTGCTATTTTGTCCATGTCATTCACCTCTTGCTCAGTCTACACCAGTGTTTGGGTAAAACTGCATGTACAGTAGATGTTAATTCATAAACAGACATAGGATGAATAGACAAATGGCAGTAATAAGGTTATTAAAGCATAGTAACTTGTTACATTTTTTTTTTCATGATGGTGTAGTGCAGGGATATCAAACTCATTTCTCTTGCGGGCCACGTTGTAGTTCGGGTTTCCCTCAGAGGGACATTTCGAGTGAAGGCAGCGTGGGATCGATTCCCGCTCAGTGATGGTGTCAACATCTGCACTGCGACTGGCTGGCGACCAGTTCGGGGTGTAGTCTGCCGCTGCCTGAAGTTAGCTGGGATTGGCTCCAGCTCTCTCTCCGAATAAATGCAGAAGTGTTGCGTCAGGAAAGGCATCCAGTGTAAAAACTCAAAAAGACAGTTACTGCCGCACCACTATGACAATGGTACAAAAATGGCTTTACACATCAATGCTGATAAAATTCCCAATTTGTTTCTAGTCCTATCAAATTGATGCATGTGAAATTTCCTAGTGACATGTCATTAGAAAAGTTTTTTTGTTTTTCAAGAGAAGTTAATGTATGCACAGAATCCCCCAGCTTTTTTTTTTTTTTTCTTTTTTTTTTGCATTCGTTATCATTTAATAGCATTGGTATTATCTCTGGATCTGTGCAAACAACACAATCTTTTGGACACATTTTTTGTATGTAGTTATCCAATTTTTTTAAAATTATTTTATTTTATCAATTTTTTTGGGGTGGGACCTTGAGTGGTTCCCACAGGTTCCACTCGAACAGAAAAATGAAAATAACGGGTAGTCTTTTCATCCAACACCCAACAGTAAAATTTAACGGTTTAATTGCCATTATGACAGCAGTCTCACTCCCATGTAGAACCGGACAACAGCGACCTTGGCAGTGGGAAAGAGAACAGCTATCTTACAAGTGGCCAATAAAACCAAATTAGTTTTGTTTGTGTTGACAATGGTTTCAAAAGCAAAAACTTTCCTACAATGAACAAATGAACTCAAGTACCCCTTTTTGCAATTTTTTAAGCTGTTTTGGGTTGTTAACTCCTGAAAGGGACTCACTTGTTTTTTTTTCCCTTCATCATTCGTCTATCTCTCATTCTGTGGCAAATATTGGTAATTTGTATGGTCTCCCAAACAGTGTTTTGAATGGAATGAGACCTTTACGTGCTTGTAATGTATGGATAGTTAGACTAAATCTATCATTGTGTCCAAATTGCCCTTATGTGTGATTGTGAGTGCGGCTGTTTGTCTCCATGTGACCTGCAGTTGGCTGGGAACCAGGTCAGGGTGTTCCTTGCCTCCTGCCCATTGACAGCTGGGATAGGCTCCAGGCCCTCCCCGCTACCCTTGTGAGGATAAGCGGCTAAGATAATGGATTGAGGGATGAATGGATGTGCAGCTTGAGTAATGTAGTACCTTGTTTTCCCCACATTTTTAGTTCTGCTGGTAAGCTTTTTTGTTGCATTTTGTTTAACACATAATCTCAAAGTATGTCTTCATTTGTTTCATGGTCAGGTAATCCCATAAAGGTTTTGGCTGCTGCTTCTTTTGCTGTTTTATCTGTAAATCCATTTCCTAATGATTCTTTGTCGGTTTTTGATGTGTGTAGTTTACATTTACATATGGCTACTTCTTTTGGTAATTGAACTGCTATGAGCAAATTTTGTCGTAGCTCTGCATGTGTCACTGTGTTCTGTTGTTGTTGCTATTCCTTTTATTTTTCCAGTATTGTCTGTGTAGATTGTGATACCACCGTGAATACAGCAGCATCTGGTCTCAGATTAAGACTGTCCAATAAGATAGTCTGTACAGTTCAATCGTCCCAATCCAAATGTGGTTCTTTTTCTGTCCAATCAGGAACATTTCGTACTACCAAAACAAATTGTCCCAAACTCTTCCACTCCTGTTGTAATGACGTGTGTGGTGGTGTCCATTCCTTGTGTAGTGCATTTAGTTACTAGTCAGTCAGTCTTGTTCCTGTCACCACGACTGATATACCATCTGAGTACTGATTATCATGATTTTGTCTGGTGGGGGCTGTTATAAGTTTATCTTATACTACATTGTCACATGCAATGAGTCACTTCCTACGTCATTTTGTGGTTGTTCAATCACGTCTTGAGCTGTTTGCAGCAAGAAATCTCCTGTTCTTGTGGGAGGTTTGTTTGGAATATCTAAGGTGTAATATTAGAGTGCTGGATTCCTATTTTGTAAGATATTTAACTGTCCTCCCAGTAATTCCTTTTTTTCTTTTTACTTCTATTTTTATTGTCAGAGAGGGAATTAAGCCCAGTCCTAGTTTCAGCAAGCCATCTCTTCCCAACAAACGTACGGGGCAAATTAAAAAGTTGCATTTTGGAAGCATTAGTTGTGACATTTTTGATGTGAGATGGCTGCTCTCTTCCTCATCTTCGGCCACAATTATTGAATGTTTTGGATAAAGCTCCATAAATTTTTCCTTCCTCTGTCAGAATGGTGTCAACTTTCTTTTTCTTATTTTGTAGCACTCTTTCTGCGTGTAGTGCTTGGTTAACGTAATGTTACAGGCTGCCAGTCGGTTTGTCAACCCAATGTTTTTCAATCCATTGTTTTGTAGGATTATTTGAATTTGCATGAAGAGCATTTTTTAATTGCCCTTGATACTCACTCCCTGGAGTGTGATCTTCAGGAATGCCACAGTTTGCTTTAAAACATCCAGTCATTCCAATTCTATATTCTTCAAATGGTTCATTTTATTTTGCTCTTCCAATGGCAGAACAATTTGCTTTTTTTCTAAATCTAGCAGAGGTGCGCGATATTAACCCTCGAACTCCGTTTCTGTGAGAAAGTACTTTGCTGCCATCCAAATTTATTGTACTTCCACACCATTTAAGTGGTAAGATTTTCTCAACTCTTGCGTTCCCTGGACGAATTATGTTACATCAACTTTATGAGATGTGATATTATTTTATCCTGCAGGTTAACTATATATATTTTTTGTGTGTATGTTGAACTGGCCAGAAAAATATTATCCACAAATTTAGATGTTTTGTTTTCGTAGGACTTTTGCTTTCTACAAACTTCTAGTCCTTACACATTTTTTTCCCAGATGTTCTGTTTCAACTATTTTGCTATTTATCAACTATTTTGCTATTTGTTTTTCCCCTGTTGAAGTCAGCGGTTCACCTAGGGTGAGTATACTGACTTCCCCTGAACAGGATGACAATTACGGTCCGTTTGAGGTAATTCTCAAGCTTCTACCACAAGTGGCGGAGAATTCTTACCTCTGCATCCTCAAACAGTTGTCACTCAATTTCCTGTTCAAATGAGGTAGCCAACCTCCACTCACACTTTTACACATGCACACATATCACGGACCTCACGTACAGGACACACCTTGCCCTTTTCTCAGTTTTATAGACTAATTAGTCTACTCGATAGTGACTAGTATTCTCAAGGTTTGGTTCTGCTGCAGTCACCCAGACGCGCATTCACTCATTCCTCATGAGTGTGGGAGTTTCCTACTCACCAGAGATGCCTTCACTTCCTTCGGCTTCTCGTCAACCCTCAGCCTCCAGGCGCAAAGTCGAGGCCCAGTCCGGGAAAGGGTCTCAAGTGCCGTGGCCACGGTCTTTGCCTGGACCCCGACTCGGCCCCTGGAAACCTCAGGTATCTTGAGATCCGGCTCGAAGGACCAAGTAAATGTCAGGTTCACCAATCAGACATTCATTAAACAGGACAAAAAAGGAAGCAAAGACACCAGTTCAAGTCTCGCGAGAGGAGAGGAGAGGAGAGGAACTGTCTCGTACAATTCACCACTGCATTCTCTGATTATCCTCTCCTGAGCACTTCAATTTATTTAGTTTTAAGACGCCCCTTATTTACATGGATGTTACAAAAAGGAGACGACAAGCAAAACAGTTTGAAACAAGGTGTACATGTTTGTTCATATGCATGTGCATGTGTGGAAGATTGCTGAGTACGTGTGTGCTCATCATTTCTTTAACAGGCAGCAGTTCTAACAGTTCTGATGATTAGATGTATTTGTTCTTGCTATCTCCTCCTAGGAGGCTGCCGCGTTATCTAGAGCAGAGCAAAGAATTTCTTTATTGGAAGCAGATGTATGATAATTATGATCACAATTATTCCTCCACAAATCATCGCACAAGGTCTGGGGTTAGCATGAGGACCGACTCTTCCCCCAGAGATTCTTGTGTAATTAGGCTACAGGTCTTGTTCTTTGGAGTATACCGTTGCTTTAAAATGGTACTTAACCCAGTAATTCTGCATAGTGTTTAGGGAGTGTATCACGAACTTTGTCATCTTTTGTTGTTGTGTTGCTGGAATTTTTGATAACACACAGGAAAAAACAGGTCATTTCTTGACAGTACATCAGATAAAGACACACGCCCCCACTGCTGTCGGTGTCTGCAAAAAACTTCACTTATGCTTATTCAACTCAAAACAGTGAATTTTCATGGCGGGAGATGAAAAACCTGATATACAGCAACATTCTGACGTGCTGTGAGCAAATGGATGAATTTGTAAATTTCATGTTTCAGATGTCAGTGGCACTTTAGTCCCCACCACCAGAATGTCTTCTGTATTTTTTCCAATTTAAAATTCACCCCGTGGGCCAAAATGGGCTGAGGGTTTGACACAACTGGTCTAAAATGTATTGGTAAAAGTATAATCATATATGCATTTGATTGTAAAATATAGATGAGAAAATAATTTTAAAATCAGTATCTATCACCAGGAAAAAAATGACCTGTTACTTCCATGATCTTGCTTCATTTTATGAATGCTCTCCTCTTGAACACCTCTGTTGCTAGAATTTCCCACAGAGCATCATCTTCTGGGAGCCGAAGGGTTGAGGATGTAGCCTTTGGAATGCTGGCAATGAAAATGTCATAACAAAGCATCATCTGTATATTAATAATTTGAAAGTGAACCTGTCATCAAACATTTTAACGTGCTCACTCAAATAACCACCAAAATGGATTTATGGTGTGTTCTTGTGTCATGAAAGCCTTGACTAGTTATTCATAAACAATAACGTTATACAACTCTAATAGAGGAAAAACGAAACGGCTCAATGTGGGCTTTTATCAGTTTTGTTGCGAATAAGATTTAAATAGTCTACTGCCAACGTTGTTGTATTTACATCCTTACGAGGCACATGTTAAACAACTTACACTGTTACTATGCCTCTTTAGTATAGCTGTATAATTGGCATTTAAAATAACGTTACAACAAATGTCTTCTACTTAAGGAAGCGTAGTGCTATTGTGTACAAGTGTTATGATGAAAAGAACATTATCAAGTTAAGGAAGACCAATGAACAACATCAGCAAAACATGCCGAGATGGAGTTCGCCATTTTACTTGTATGCAGTGTAAAACAACAATTTGGATTACCATACAATGTTACTAATTGTGTGGCTTACCTTAAAGTGTATGAATCGTCAATTTTCCAACACAAATTCTCTTATATAGATGTAAATATATGTTCAACAGTACCATAAAATTCATATCTTGTTCAATGTTTTTACTGAAAAATGTAAGTATTTATGAATTAAAATATGCGAACTTTGACCTAGTTTCCGGAACCTGAAAAACGCCTCCTTTCCTGTAGCTTACTGCTGATGTCACAGCGAGAAGAGCTGCTGTTGTGGGACTAGCTTATAGTCGTAGAATTGCCTGTTGACACCGAAGGGAAAAACACATTTGTTTCATAGGTTCTTGTGAGTTCGATGTGTCCCAATAACTTTTGGGGGGGTTATTCAGAAAAACTGGATTTTTTTTGTTTGTTTTTATTCAAGTGAATGCAATACGCTTCCGGAAACCAATGATCAATATTTCTTTACAATTAATGCGACTTCTGGTTCTCCTTAGTTTTGCTGATGGATATTTAGTGAAGTTGATTATACGAGGTGAGGTGAAGCAGAAAGGAGGCCTTGAGGTTTCCATTTATTTAAAACTGATTGGAGGTCAGTCTTGTTGCAAAGACAAACATGGTCAATACAGCAAGACTCGCTGTAGTGTTTGGTATGTGACAAGAAGCATGCTCAAAGTTTTGAAAATAATCTGCTCTGCAGGTAAAAGTTTTTTTTGAATTTAATTAAAATATGGCAAAAACTATTTATACTCTAAAGTATATGTATTTGCGGACACTATATATACCACATAACCACATGTTATGAAATATGAATATTGCAATAGAATGTGTTCCACTACTGATAACACAGACGCTGTATGCTCAAGGTGAGGGAGAATACTCTATTAAAAGTAAATAATGCCTAAAGCTGTGCAAATTCAAAACTATTATCAGATCCAAATGTCTTATTCAGTGTGTATATCATTTTTATTTATATATTGTTTTACATCGTAGGGAAGATCATGCCGTTACTTCCATGCAGTACAAAAAATGGCCAACCACAACACTCTGCGTTTGACCCATGGAATGCGCCAAGCCTGGGACATTGAGGACCTGGTCTCATTGGGCAAACGGCTTCGGTCATGTTCATACTATGCTGCTCGTGAACTCATGCAAGACTCTTACATCATTTTTTGTCCATATAACTACCTATTAGATCCAGTGATCAGAGAGAGTGTAAGTAGACTTTTGGAAATTGTGATGTAATTTTACTATAATATTTCAGGGTGAAAATTTTCCCAATGCTAGCAAGATTTGAATATAGCCTCCATCCTGTCCCCACCCCCACCGTCTATGTCTGCCCAAAGAAATTCTCAGAGGTCACTAAATAAAAAAGAACCAGTTCTTTTGTATTTTTTTTTATGGGTATGTTTTGTTTGATATTGTGTTTCTGAAATGTGTGGCAGTTTAATTTGAATCCCATTAAAGTAAAATAAAATGTTTTGCCTGCCCATTATTCCTTAAGGAATTATATCCATTTTAAAAATTCTAACCGGAAAATAAAACATGTGAGCACAAAAAAGGACAATGTGAATAAAAAGTATGACTTGTTGGCATTAAATGCTTAATGTTTGAATCGTCATCTTTTCCTTTCGGCTTGTCACCACAGCGTGTCATCTTTTTCCATGTCAGCCTATCTCCTGCATCTTCCTCTCGAACACCAACTGCCCTCATTGTCTTCCTGAGCTCCATCCATATACCTCTTTGGTCTTCCGTTTTGTTCTTTTGCCTGGCAGCTCCATCCTTAGCACCTTTCTACCAATAAACTTACTCTCTCGAACCTTGTCTCCAAAACATCTAACTGTGATTGTCCGAACCACACTCACTATTGCTCTGGATTGTTGACCCCAAGTATTCAAAGTCATCCACCCTCGCTATCTCCTCTCCATGGAGCCTCACTCTTTCCCCTCAACCCCTCTCCTTCACGCACATATATTGTTTTACTTTGGCTTATTTTCATTCTTTTCCAGTGCATGCCTCCATTGTTCTAATTGTTCCTCCACCTGCTCCCTGCTTTCACTGTAGATCTCAATGTCATTTGCGAACATTTTGGTCCAACGGGATTCCAATCTAACATGTGTCAGCCTATCCATAACAACCACAAACGGGAAGGGGCTCAGAGCTGATACCTGATGCAGTCCCACCTCCACCTTGTATTCTTCTGTCACACCTACGGCACACCTCACTATTTTTCTGGTGCTGTCATACATGTCCTGTACTATTCTAAAACATTTCTCCACCACACCACTTAGGCATGCAGTACCACAGTTCCTCTCTTGGTACTCTGTCATAGGCTTTCTCTAGATCCACAAAGACACAATGTAGCTTCTTCTGACCTTCTCTGTACTTTTCCACTAGTATTGTCAAGGCAAATAATGCATCTGTGGTGCTCCTTCTAGGCATGAAACCATACTGTTCATGGATACTTACTTCTGTCCTGTCAAGCCTCCACTCATCTTTCCCAAAACTTCATTGTTGTGGCTCATCAACATTATTCCTCTGTAGTTCCCACAGCTCTGCAAATTGCCTTTGTCTTAAAAATGGGAATTAGCACATATTTTCCTCCATTCTTAAGGCACGTTTTTGGCCGCAAGTATCCTGTTGAATAAATTAATCCCAACTGCACAGCCACCTCTCCAAATTGCTTCCATTCCTCCACAAGTATGTCATCAGGACCAATTGCCCCTACATTTTTCCACCCACTTTAGTACATTTCTAACTTGCTTCTTATTAATCATGGCCACTTCCTGGTGCATCACACTTGCCTCTTCTACTCTTCCTTCGCTCTCATTTTCTTCATTCATCAACTTCTCCAAGTATTCTTTCCATCTATTGAGCACACTACTGGCAGCAGTGAACACATTTCCATCTCTACCCTTAAAAAACCCTTCTTCTTCTTCTTTTCCTTTCGGCTTGTCCCGTTAGGGGTCGCCACAGCGTGTCATCTTTTGCCATGTTAGCCTATCTCCTGCATCTTCCTCTCTAACCCCAACTGCCCTCATGTCTTCCCTCACCACATCCATAAACCTTCTCTTTGGTCTTCCTCTCGCTCTTTTGCCTGGGAGCGCCATCCTCAGCATCCTTCTACCAATATACTCACTCTCTCTCCTCTGAACATGTCCAAACCATCGAAGTCTGCTCTCTCATTTCTTGTCTCCAAAACATCCAGCTTTGGCCGTCCCTCGAATGAGCTCATTTCTAATCCTATCCAACCTGGTCACTCCGAGCGAGAACCTCAACATCTTCATTTCTGCCACCTCCAGTTCAGCTTCCTGTTGTTTCTTCAGTGCCACTGTCTCTAATCCGTACATCATGGCCCGGCCTCACCACTGTTTTATAAACTTTGCTCTTCATCCTAGCAGGGACACTTCTGACACATAACACACCAGACACCTTTCGCCAGCTGTTCCAACCTGCTTGGACCCGTTTCTTCACTTCCTGACCACACTCTCCATTGCTCTGTATTGTTGACCCCAAATATTTGAAGTCGTCCACCCTCGCTATCTCTTCTCCCTGTAGCCTCACTTTTCCCCCTCTACTTTTCTCATTCACGCACATATATTCTGTTTTACTTCGGCTAATCTTCATTCCTCTCCTTTCCAGTGCATGTCTCCATCTTTCCAATTGTTCCTCTGCATGCTCCCTGCTTTCACTGCATATGACAATATCATCTGCGAACATCATGGTCCAAGGGGATTCCAGTCTAACCTCATCTGTCAGCCTATCCATTACCACTGCAAACAGGAAGGGGCTCAGAGCTGATCCCTGATGCAGTCCCACCTCCACCTTAAATTCCTCTGTCACACCTAAGGCACACCTCACCACTGTTCTGCTACCATCATACATGTCCTGTACTATTTTAACATACTTCTCTGCCACACCAGACTTACGCATGCAGTACCACAGTTCCTCTCTTGGTACTCTGTCATAGGCTTTCTCTAGATCCACAAAGACACAATGTAGCTCCTTCTGACCTTCTCTGTACTTTTCCACGAGCATCCTCAAGGCAAATAATGCATCTGTGGTACTCTTTCTAGGCATGAAACCATACTGTTGCTCGCAGATACTTACTTCTGTCCTGAGTCTAGCCTCCACTACTCTTTCCCATAACTTCATTGTGTGGCTCATCAACTTTATTCCTCTATCGTTCCCACAGCTCTGAACATCCCCTTTGTTCTTAAAAATGGGAACTAGAACACTTTTCCTCCATTCTTCAGGCATCTTTTCGCCCGCTAGTATTCTGTTGAATAAGTTGGTCAAAAACTCCACAGCCATCTCTCCAAATTGCTTCCATACCTCTACCGGTATGTCATCAGGACCAACTGCCTTTCCATTTTTCATCCTTTGTAGTGCCTTTCTGACTTCCCCCTTAGTAATCATTTCCACTTCCTGGTCCTTCACTCTTGCCTCTTCAACTCTTTCTTCTCTCTCATTTTCTTCATTCATCAACTTCTCAAAGTATTCTTTCCATCTATTTAGTACACTACCGGCACCAGTCAACACATTTCCATCTCTATCCTTAATCACCCTTACCTGCTGCACATCCTTCCCATCTCTATCCCTCTGTCTGGCCAACCTGTAGAGATCCTTTTCTCCTTCTTTCGTGTCCAACCTGGTGTACATGTCTTCATATGCCTCTTGTTTAGCCTTTGCCACCTCTACCTTTGCCCTACGTCGCATCTCGATGTACTCCTTTCGCCTCTCCTCAGTCCTCTCAGTATCCCACTTCTTCTTCGCTAATCTCTTTCCTTGTATGACTCCCTGTATTTTGGGGTTCCACCACCAAGTCTCCTTCTCCCCTTTCCTACCAGATGACACACCAAGTACTCTCCTGCCTGTCTCTCTGATCACCTTGGCTGTCGTCGTCCAGTCTTCCGGGAGCTTCGGTTGTCCATCGAGAGCCTGTCTCACCTCTTTCCGGAAGGCCGCACAACATTCTTCCTTTCTCAGCTTCCACCACATGGTTCTCTGCTCTACCTTTGTCTTCTTAATCTTCCTACCCACCACCAGAATCATCCTACATACTACCATCCTATGCTGTCGAGCTACACTCTCCCCTACCACTACTTTACAGTCAGTAACCTCCTTCAGATTACATCGTCTGCACAAAATATAATCTACCTGCGTGGTTCTACCTCCGCTCTTGTAGGTCACTATATGTTCCTCCCTCTTCTGGAAATAAGTGTTCACTACAGCCATCTCCATCCTTTTTGCAAAGTCCACCACCATCTGCCCTTCAAAGTTCCTTTCATGGATGCCGTACTTACCCATCACTTCTTCATCGCCCCTGTTTCCTTTACCAATATGTCCATTACAATCTGCACCAATCACAACTCTCTCGCTGTCTGGGATGCTCAGAACTACTTCATCTAGTTCCTTCCAGAATTTCTCTTTCAACTCTAGGTCACATCCTACCTGTGGTGCATAGCCGCTAACCACATTATACATAACACCCTCAATTTCAAATTTTAGTCTCATCACTCGATCTGATACTCTTTTCACCTCCAAGACATTCTTAGCCAGCTCTTCCTTTAAAATAACCCCTACTCCATTTCTCTTCCCATCTACTCCGTGGTAGAATAATTTAAACCCTGCTCCCAAACTTCTAGCCTTACTACCTTTCCACCTGCTCTCTTGGATGCACAGAATATCAACCTTTCTCCTAATCATCATGTCAACCAACTCCTGTGCTTTTCCTGTCATAGTCCCAACATTCAAAGTCCCTACACTCAGTTGTAGGCTCTGTGCATTCCTCTTTTTCTTCTGACGCTGGATCCGGTTTCCTCCTCTTCTTTGTCTTCGACCCACAGTAGCTGAATTTCCACCGACGCCCTGCAGGTTAGCAGTGCCGGGGGCGGGCGTTGTTAACCCGGGCCACGACCGATCCGGTATGGGATTCTTTAGATGAACGCTCATATTTGTTTGGCACAGTTTTTACGCCGGATGCCCTTCCTGACGCAACCAGTCTGCATTTATCCGGGCTTGGGACCGGCCTACAGATTGCACTGGTTTGTGCCCCCAAAGGGCTGCATTACCCTTAAAAAACCCTAAACTGCTGCATATCCTACCCATCTCTATCCCTGTCTTTTCCTCCGTCCCTTTTCACCTTTCGTATCCAACCTGGTGTACATGTCATCATATGCGCATTGTTTACCCTTCGCCACCTCTACCTTTGTCCTATGTCGCATCTCAATGTATTCCTTTCGTCTCTTCTCAGTCCTCTCACTATCTCACTTCAGCGCTAGCCTCTTTCCTTGTCTGACTTCCTATATTTTGGGGTTCCACAATCAAGTCTACTTCTCCCTTTCCAACCAGAAGACACACCATTACTCTCTTGCCTGTCTCTCTGATAACCCTGGGTGTAGTAGTCCAGTATTCCGGGAGCTCTTCCTCGCCATCAAGAGCCTGTCTTACCTCTTCCCGAAAGTCTGCACAATATTTTTCCTTTCTCAGCTTCCACCACATTGTTCTCTGCTCTTTCTTTGTCTTCTTAATCTTCCTACCCACCACCAGAGTCATCCTACACCCCACTCTCCTATCCTGTCGAGCTACACTCTCCCCAACCACTATCTTACAGTCAGTAACCTCCTTCAGATTACATCATCTGCACAAAATATCATCCACCTTTGTGCTTCTATCTCCGCTCTTGTAGGTCACTCTATGGTCCTGCCTTTTCTGGAAAAGTTTTCAGTACTGTCATTTCCACCATTTTTGCAAAGCCCACCATCATCTGTCCCTCAAAGTTCCTTTTCTGAATGCTGTACTTACATCACTTCTTCATCGCCGTCGTTTCCTTCACCAACATGTCCATTGCAATCTCTGCGTTTGAGATGCTCAGAACTAACTACTTCATCCTTCCAGAATTTCTCTGTCAACTCTCGGTCTCATCCTACCTGTGGTGCATAGCCGCTAATCACTTCGTACAAAGCACCCTCAATTTCAAGTTTCAGTCTCATCACTCAAGCTGATCCTCTTTTTGCCTCCAAGACATTCTTAGCCAGCACTTCCTTTCAAATAACCCCTTTGTTTCTCTTCCCATCTACACCATCGTAAAATAATTTAAAACTGCCCCTACACCTCTTGCCTTACCTTTCCATCTGGTCTCTTGGATTCATTATGTATCATCCTTTTTCCTAATCGTCATGTCAACCAACTCCTGGGCTTTTCCTGTCATAGTCCCAACATTCAAAGTCCCTACACTCAGTTGTAGGCTCTGTGCATTCCTCTTCTTCTGCCGATGTATCCACTTTCCTCCTCTTCTTTGTCTTTGACCCACAGTAGCTGAATTTCCACTGATGCCCTGCAGGTTAACTGTGCCGGGGGCAGGCGTTGTTAACCCCGGGCCACGACCGATCCATTATGGGATTCTTTTGATGAACACTCATATTTATTTTAGTTTTAAATTGGATTTCCCTCCTGACTCGAACTCTATATAAGCTTTGGACCGGCCTACATATTGCACTGGCTTTTGTAGCCCCATAGGGCTGCATTATCCTGAATGCAAATTGGCTTAACTTTGGAATAGTTCTTTGAAAAAATTAACAAGACAGATTGATCATCTGGGTAGAAGCAAAATCATGCATTCTAAAAATGAATTCTACATGAGAGCGCTTTGCACAATTTTTGAGTCAACTTTGGTGGTGCTTATCCATGGGTCCACATCCATGAGAAAATATGGTTTAGCATGTGATTGGAAGCAAATCCAGGCTTTAGCAGCGTTTTCTGTCAATATTTCACAGGTCGTAATCCAATTTTATGTCTTACAGATGGAGATTGATCTTGCAGGCCACATCTTGATGCTGGATGAAGCCCATAATATTGAAGACTGTGCTAGGGAAAGTGCCAGCTTCATTTTAGACCACAAGAGTTTGCTGATGTGCAGGGACGAGTTGGACGACATGGTCAACAACAACATACGTCGGTTAAAACATGAGCCTCTGAGGGATTTTTGCTATTGTCTAGCCAAGTTAGTGACTTGAAAATGTTTTGTGTTTCATGTCTCTAATAATTTGTAAACCAATTTTCTTGTGATGCATTTCTGTCCTTATAGCTGGATCCAGGAAAGCCAAAGTCTGTTGTCTGATCGGGGATATGAAAAAGCCTGTAAAATTTGGAGTGGAAAGGAAATCCTGAGGATTTTTTACACACTGGGTATCACTTCTGACAGCTTTCAGATGCTGAAGGTATGTTATTACTGTTGGACATAATGTACTGTTGAAACCTGAAGTTAACTCACAAAATGGGAAAAGACACAAACCTTTTTTCTGTCTGACATCAACTCAGACTAATTTTTTTTCATTTCAACTAGAATCACCAAAATTGAGTATTTTGGTGAATACATTTCATTACTTTTTTTTAAAGAAGTTGCTGTCTGAGGCACCCAAATTGCAGGTGCTAAAATGTTTTGGCCAGTAGTCCATTTTGTACTAAGGACAGTATAATGATTCCCAAAGGGAAACCATGCATTGTGTTCCTGCATCTAGATTGGCTAAGGGACACTAGCGCATTGTCGACTGCCCTAAGGACAAGACTGCTGTGAGGTGGCGGCCGGTATACCCCATGTTGTGCCGCAGCGATTGTCCTGGTACTTAGGGCAGGGGATCGCGGGATAAAAAAATTAAGAGGGTGCATACAGGTGCCCAGTCATTAAAAAAAAAAAAAGTCTTCCGCAACATGAAAGCGTATGTCCGTACAACCGTGTGCGCTTTTAATATATGGAGGCACACATGCACGGAGCTAAGTTTGCTAACGGTGAGCCGGTAGCTGCACATACATTCATCTGTTATCTGAGACGCTGAACCTCACAAAGGGCAGGGATGAGAATTTTCCGCTGATCGGCGGATTTTCGACTTTTTCAGACCAAAAAGACCATTCTCGAGATAAGCACAAATCCATTGAAAAAATTTCAGGGGGGTAGGGTATCGTGCGCCTGCCTTTCGGTGGTGGGCTCCGAGCTCCAAGTTCAGCTTAGTGCTAGCACAAGCACGACTATCATAGGCCGTTCTAACTTGCTCGGTAGTGTAAATATTTTCATTTTGCGACTAACATTAAAACTTGTTTGCGGCAGATTACTTGAACAAACAACAGAGTTATACAGTATAACGATCCAAACGTGTTAGTGGTTAATCGAGTTTCACCATTGCCATGTACATGTGTTCTCGGTTCTCAGAAATCGCAGTGTAACTTGTCATTTAGCCAAGTAATGGCGCGTAGGAATTAGCGCGAAGTTTTATGATGGTGAAAGTGTTAGAAAAAAAGGATGAAGATCAAGCGAGGGCAATTGACAAGGATGCTGAAATCACTGTTTTAGATGGGCATGGCTGGAAAATATCAGTGTCATATGTAAATAATTGTATATAAACTATTCATTGAAATACTACAGTGTTCGCACGCGGCCCTAAAAGTCCCTAAAACTCCTAAATTTTCGAAGGTGCATTTAGGGGCTCCGAAAAGTCCTTAAAATCCGCGAAAATCGGTCAAGCCCCTAAAAGGCCTTAAATTAAAAAAAATAAAGGGAGAACCTCTACCGCCAAAATTCTCCCTAAAAAAATTAATTCATCTTCTATGTAAAAAAAAAAAAAAAATAGCGATCCGTCTGGCGTCCAAATCATCCGGAAATTGTCAACGAAAGTCACCGTATTGACAACTAGTCGCCATCTTGTCGATATTCCATTGTTTATTTCCGTGAGTAGGCATTTCACTTCATCTACATTACGACGTAGCGTAGTTCTTTCATCGATCCAGCTTGTATCACGGGGAAGTGCATTTTTCAAGAAGCTTGGGTTGAAAGTAAGGAATTTGGGAGCTGTGTTCGTCGAGATCCAAAAGATCGGCACATGTTTTACTGCCATCTGTGCAAGCAGAGTTACCAGCTTGAAAAGATGGGCGTCAAGCTGCTGGAGTCGCACCGGAAAAACAGGAGACATGCTGATTTGGCGAAGACTCTCATCTTCCGTTGGTATGAATCTGTTTCTAAAATATCAAGATCGTGAAGCATCAACTTCAGGCAGTGGTACTAGCAGTGCATGCGCACCAGGGATCACAAAAAAACCGCTTACTTTCATAACCGGTTTTAACCGAACAGTTGTAGCAAAAAAAACGAATGAAAGAGACTGACAACAAGGCTTCTTCTCACGACCTCACCGCTGCTCTGGGAAACTACGCTGCTTGGAATACTAATGACACGGACGCCTGCTGCCTTTCGTTTTTGGGCCGGCTGGAACTTTCGCTAACTTGAAATACCCGCTGGGATGAACATTTGCTTGTTTGGGAACACTCGTTCAACATTGGTGACTATCCGCCATTGTGACTCAACTATTTTCTTCTTGCACACCTATTTTGTGTTAGCTATTTTATCGTGCTTGTGTTGTGTTGATGTGTGTGAGATTAAATGATCACAAACTGCCTTGTCGCATTTTGTTGGTTTGAACAAAGGGAACATTAGTCAAAATTAAAATGTAACAAAACACAAAAACAAAGTATTTGGAAAAACTACAATTAAAACAGCTTTTAGTACAAGAAATGTCACTGAAAAGTGAAAGTACTCGAAAATGCATGAGATAAAAAGATATTTTAATTGGGATTTGAAAACACAACACTCTTGGTTTGGACTCTGCACTCCAATATTAGACCTCAGTCACTCGATCTCAGAGCCCTACTGTTTTTTTTTTTCCATTAGCATTTCTTTCATGTATTCAAGACCGAAACAACTTAGTGATTTTAAGACCAGTGGCAATGTAAAGACTTTAGAACTGGCGTTATATGCTCTGACCGCTTTCCTCTGGTCACAACCTTCGCTGCAGCTGTTTAATCCTCTTTGGGGAGCCCAGTCAGAAGATCATTACAATAGTCATGTCGACTTGAGATAAAAGCATGGATGAGCTTCTCCTGGTCTGCTTGACACATGCAAGCCTTCACTCTCGATATGTTTTTCAGATGGTAAAAGGCAGTTGTAGTAACTGATTTGATATGACTGTTGGTCAGGCCAGAATCCATCAGGACACCAAGGTTACTGACTTGGTCTTTGCTTTTTAAAGGTAGTATAGTACTATTCCATCTAGTCCTACCCACGTTTTTAACCTGTTTAGCAGGTCCCAGTGATTAGGGATGGAATTTAAGACCTTAAAATAACTTACTGTGTGGTTGAAGCTGAGAAAGGAAGAATGTTGTGCGGCCTTTCGGAAAGAGATGAGACAGGCTCTCGATGGACAAGAGAACCTCCCAGAACACTGGACTGCTATAGCCAAGGTGATGAGACAGAGAGAGGCAAGAGAGTACTTATGTCTTCCGGTAGGAAAGAGGTGTAGGAGACTTCCTGGTGGAACCCCAAATAGAGGAAGTCATACAAGGAAAGAGATGAGCGATGAAGCAGTGGGACACAGAGGACTGAGGAGAGGCTAAAGGAGTACATTGAAATGCAATGTAGGGCAAAGGTAGAGGTGGCTAAGGCTAAACAAGAGGTATATGACGTACAGTGAAGAAAATTAGTATTTGAACACCCTGCTATATTGCAAATTCTCCCACTTAGAAATCATGGAGGGGTCTGAAATTGTCATTGGTGCATGTCCACTGTGAGAGAGATAATCGAAAAAGAAAAATCCAGAAATCATAATGTATGATTTTTTTTTTTAATGATTTATTTGTGTAATACAGCTGCAAATAAGTATTTGAACACCTGAGAAAACCAAGGTTATAATTTGGTACAGCAGCCTTTGTTTGCAATTGCAGAGGTCAAACGTTTCCTGTAGTTGTTAACCAGGTTTGCACACACTGCAGGAGGGATTTTGACCCACTCCTCTACACAGATCTTCTCGAGATCAGACAGGTTTCTGGGCCGTCGCTAAGAAACACGGAATTTCAGCTTCGTCCAAAGATTTTCTATTTGGTTTAGGTCTGGAGACTGGCTCGGCCAAGCCAGAACCTTGATATACTTCTTACGGAGCCACTGCTTGGCTTTGCTGGGTGTGTGCTTCGGGTCATTGTCATGTTGAAAAAGACAGCCACGACCCATCTTCAATGATCTGACTGAGGGAAAGAGGTTGTTCCCCAAAATCTCACAATACATAGCCGCGGTCCTCCTCTCCTTAATACAGTGCAGTCGTCATTTCCCACACCCCCAAAGCATGATGCTACCACCCCAATGCTTCACATTAGAGTTCTTGGGATGGAACTCATCATTCGTCTTCCTCCAAACACGGTAAGTGGAATTAAAAAGTTCCATTTTGGTCTCATCTGACCACAAAACTTTTTCCCATGACTCCTCTGTGTCATCCAAAGGGTAATTTGCAAACTTAAGACGGGCCTTGAAATCTTCTGGTTTAAGCAGGGGAACCTTCCGTGTCATGCATGGTTTCAAACCATGACATCTTAATGTATTACCAACAATCACCTTGGAAACGGTATTCCCAGATCTTTTCAGGTAATTGACCAAGTCCCGTCATGTTGTCCTGGGCTGAGTCCTCACCTTTCTAAGGATCATTGAGACCCCACAAGGTGATATCTTGCATGGGGCTCCACTCTGATTGAGATGGACCGTCATATTTGGCTTCTTCCATTTTCAAATGATTGCTCCAACAGCGGATCTTTTTTCCACCAAGCTGTTTGGCAATTTCTCCATAGCCTTTTCCAGACATGTGGAGTTGTACAATTTTGTCTGTGGTGTCTTTGGACAGCTCTTTGGTCTTGGCCATGTTACAAGTTTTAGTCGTACTGATTGTATGGGGTGGACAGGTGTCTTTATGCATCTAACGACCTCACACAAGTGCATCTGATTCAAGATCATACATGGGGTGGAGGTGGACTTTTAAAGGTGGACTAATAGGTCTTTGAGATTCAAAATTTTAGCTGATAGGTGTTCAAATACTTATTTGCAGCTGTTTCACACAAATCTCATACATTGTGATGACTGGATTTATCTTTTCAGATTATCATTCTCACAGTGGACATGCACCTACGATGAAAATTTCAGACCCCTCCATGATTTCCAAGTGGGAGAACTTGCAAGATAGCAGGGTGTTCAGATACTTATTTTCTTCACTGTAAGAAGCTCATTGGCTTTGCGTGTAATCAGCAGGGACATGGGCATGCTTTTACAAAGCCATTCAGCTTTGAGTTTGCATATCCTAGGCAGTAAAGGATGCTCGTAAGTGGATTCTTATCTGTTGTGTTGTAAGGTAAGAGTACTGTTCAGTTACGAAGGCTTTATACAAGCAAGCCATGGGCTTCAAACTTGCCTAAAACCCAGACTAATAGATCAACATGGTGTAAAAGCCACTGCACATGTAGACGTCACCAATAATTATAGAATATAGTGAAGTTGAGTCCGAATTGATAATTGTAATATATATATATATATATATATATATATATATATATATATATATAGGTGGCACACTGGATCAGCTGGAAAGCGTTGGCCTCAGTGTTCTGAGGTCCCGGGGTCAATCCTGGACCCGCCTCTGTGGAGTTTGCATGTTCTCTTTGTGCCTGCGTGGGTTTTCTCTGGGAACTCACGTTTCCTCCCACATCCCAAAAACATTCAACATTGATTGGAAACTCTAAAATGCCCCGAGGTGTGATTGTGCGTGCGGCTATTTGTCTCCATGTGCCCCGCGATTGGCTGGCAAACAGTTCAGGGTGTCCCCCGCCTACTGCCCATTGACAGCTGGGATTGGCTCCAGCACTCCCCTGACCCTTGTGAGGATAAGCGGCTAAGAAAATGGATGGATTGATGGAGATATATATATATATATATATGTCACTCACATTTGAAAAATGTACAGGTGTGGTCAGTCATGGCCGCAGATAAAGTTGCGGGTGTGATTAGGGATACCATAATCATACTTAAACATTGCACTGAGACAGACATTTTTAAAGAGGCCAATATACATTCAATTTTAAAACTAAACCTTTTTTGTGTATATTTTGAATTACAGATTCTTCCAAAAGTTCAGGCAACCACTATCTCTTTTCGGAAAAGCTACGTAAAGAGAGGCTTTGGAAAATTTCATCTCGAAAATCACATGAATGCTACGCTCCTGTTAAAACTAAGACCATCCTGAGGCGAGCTAGAACACTGTGGAGAAGCACAATGATGGTCAAGATATCTAAATCGGAGTGTAGGAAAGCGGAACACAAGTGGAGGAAAAACTAAACTCCAAATTGACCACAATGTCTACAGACAGTGTCTTTGTAATTTTAACCAAGAGTTAGAGCTACACAGTCACACTTTTCTGAAATCATCAGTAAGAACCTCAACAATACCTTACTCTAATTTGCTGTGGTTGACAGGTTTACAACCCCCCCGAATCAGATGGATCCAGAACTTGTCAAAGCTGACAAATGCAATGAGTTTGCCTATTTTAGTGGGAAAATACAATCCATCAGGTCAAATGTCAGCACAAATCAGCAAAAATACAGAATGATCTCACATTTGAAGCCACCCAGAGAAAACTCGATTAGCTTGTCAGAATTTGATACAGTTGACCAATAAACTGTAGAGAAACTGTTCAGCAGTTGAAACCATCAACGAGCTGTCTCGACTCAATACCGTCAGACTTTTTCAAATTTATTGTGAAGTCAGTGGTACCTGATTTGCAGCAAATAATCAATTCCTCACTTCAGTCTGCCGAGTTTCCCAAAGCTTTCAAAGTAGCTGCTGTTAAGCCTCTTCTAAAAAAACAGAGCACTGGACGATTCCATGTTAGCAAGCTATGGACCCATCTCAAATCTCCCTTTCATAGCCAAGATTCTTGAGAAAGTTATTTTTAATCAACTCAGCAATTTCTTGAATTTAAATGAACTTTTTGACGGATTACAATCAGGTTTCCAAACTCATCACAGGACAGAATCTGCTCTTGTCAAAGTGCTAAATCATATAAGGTTGAATACTGACTCAGGAAAGATGTCAATTTTGGTCTTGTTGGATCTCAGTGCTGCTTTTGAAATGGGAGAACACAATATGCTGCTAAACAGGTTGGAAACCTGGGTAGGACTTAATGGAACAATCCTTTAATGGTTTAGGTCCTACTTGTAGGAAAGGAGCTACTTTGTGACCATTGGAGGTGCTCAGTCTCAGCGAATGGCAATAACCTATGGGGTCCCTCAAGATTCAGTTCTTGGACCTCTCCTGTTCAGCCTGTATATGCTACCCTTGGGTCAAATTCTTCCAAACTTTACCTGTGCAGATGACACAAAGTTATATTTAGCAGTGTCTCTAGATGACTACAGTTCAATTGAGGTATTGTGCCACTGTCAAAATCAGATAAATAGCTGGATGAGCCAAAACTTTCTCCAACTAAATCACAACAAAACTGAGATATTTGTTTTTGGCAATAAAGAAAAGCAAAATGCTATTAGTAAACACCTGGACTCGCTATCTTAAATAACCAAAGACCAAGTCCGAAACCTTGGTGTTCTGATTAATTCCTACCTGACTTTCAACAATCATATAAAATCACAAAAACTGCCTTTTACCATCTGAAGAACATATATAGAGTCTTCTTCTTCTTTTCCTTTCGGCTTGTCCCGTTAGGGGTCGCCACAGCGTGTCATCTTTTGCCATCTTAGCCTATCTCCTGCATCTTCCTCTCTAACCCCAACTGCCCTCATGTCTTCCCTCACCACATCCATAAACCTTCTCTTTGGTCTTCCTCTCGCTCTTTTGCCTGGGAGCTCCATCCTCAGCATCCTTCTACCAATATACTCACTCTCTCGCCTCTGAACATGTCCAAACCATCGAAGTCTGCTCTCTCGAATCTTGTCTCCAAGAACATATATAGAGTAAAGTCTTGTATGTTGTCGAGCAGACCAGGAAAAGCTCATCCATGCTTTTATCTCAAGTAGACTTGACTACTGTAATGGTCTTCTGTCTGGATTCTCCAAAAAGAGTATTAAACTCATTCAGAATGCTGCAGCTCGCATTCTGACCAAAACAAAGGGGTCAGAGCATATAACTCCAATACTAAAGTCCTTGCACTGGCTTCTAGTCAGCTTTAGGATATATTTTAAAGTTCTGCTACTGGTCGAAAAATCACTCAATGAGTTATGTCCTGAATACATGAAAGAAATGCTAGCGGAATACAAACCCAGTCGAGCTCTGAGATCGACTGACTCATTTCAAATTGTGGTGCGCAAAGTCCAAAGCAAACATGGTGATGCAGCATTTAGCTATTATGCTGCATACAAATGGAATAACTAGCCAACAGAGATGAGGTCATTCCCAAGTGTGAATCTTTTTAAATCCAGGATGAAAACTTTTTTTTTTTAATGCTTTTTAGAATATATACACTTTTTGATCATATTACTTTTTAAAATACTTTTTGTCATTTTTATTGTTTTTATCCCATATTAAATGTTTTATCTCTTTGTTTTCAAAGGCCTTTAATCATGTCAAGCACATTGATTTGCCTCGTGTATGAAATGCGCTATACACATACAATTGCTTTGCTTTGTTTTGCTTAGATCAAAAAATACAGAAAATGGTGAGAAATAGCCATCTCCTTAATGTCAATTGATAGAATCTTTACATCCTTGGAGATGACGAGGTCTAAGATGTGACCTTGAGTGTGAATTGGACTCTTTATATGATGAGAGGTCAAATCTGTCTGGTATGGAAAAGAGTTTTTTGGATTTTATATCCATGTTGTCTACATGAATGTTGAAGTCTCCTGTAGCCAGTTGTAGTGCAAATAATTTACAGCAGTTCTGAAAAATCTTCCATAAGTTTTTCATTATCTTGGAGGTCTCTAAATTATAACAACAATCTTTGGGTCACTTTTAACTAAAAAAACACAGACATTCAAAGGAGCTAATAACACCCAGCATAATTTCTTTACACTGAAATAATGATTTAAAAATAGCAATACCACTGCCTTTTATTTATTCGACACTTGTTTATGCAATAACATTTGCTAGTTAACTCATTTAAAATGCTACTACAGCTTCTTTCTATCAACCACATGTCATTTAATAACAAAAAGTCCAGCTCATAGATTGTAATGATGTCATTATTAAACATTGATTTTTCCCAGTGACTTGACATTAAAATGAGCTAGTCTCGCAGAGAGAACTGGAGACAATGATTTGATAGATTCACTTTTTATCCTCGCTGAGCTTGAAGTTCTACTCTTTTATTCCATATCTCTTTGATCAACTCTCTGTTCCTGGTAATTCCAAGGATGAAAAATGCCTGATCTCCTTTAGGGTTTGAGTTATTCTGGAAAAGACCCTGCATATATCAGTCATATTCACAGATAAGATTCATTATGTGTGGAGGGAGGGGCCTTTTGCATCTCAGTGGGCAGTGGTTTCAGGCGAGGAGGGATGAGAGGACGATCTTGGCGTGGTGTGGCCTTGAGTCCAACATTGACAATTGTCTTCACCCTATCTGTCAGACCTAACTTTGCATTTAGGGTAGGTGAGAGTCAGTTTTGCGTCCACTAGGTTAGGAAGAGGTGTTTAAAAAAAAAAAAATATCCCAGAGTCCTGAACATTCAGACTCAGGTGATGTTCATTTCTTCTGATCATCCTCAAGATTGTTCGACACCTCTTTTGGAGTCCAGCTGTTTTTCATTATACTGATTGGACTTCCCCCTCCTCGAGCAGTCACCTTATCGTGATGGACAAGTTTGTGTGTACCGATGATCCTAGGAGCTAAATTGTCTGGGGCTTCATGCCTGATGATCTTCTTAACTGCTCTCACAATGTATTGTAGGGTTTGGTGGCCCTTCCCTTGCAGGCCCTGTACCACACGGTGATACTGTTGCACAGAATGCTATTGATCGTCCCTCTGTAACAGGAGATCATGATGGGGATGGGGCTCTTGCTCTTTTCTGTGTCTGCAGGAAGTAGAGCAGCTGTTGAGCCTTTTTAGCCAGTGCTGTGGTGTTAGTGCTCCAGGACAGGTCTTTAGAGATGTGTCCACCCAAGAATTATGCGCTGCTCAACTGCTGGCACTGATTGATTGAAGAGAACATTTCCCATGAGTGTGAAAGGTTGTTTGTTTATATGTGTCTTGTAATTGGCTGGTGATCAGTTCAGGGTCTACCCCACTTCTTGTCCAAAGATACCTGGGATAAGCTGCAGCACACCCGCGACCTTAATGAGGATAAGCGGAAAAGAAAATGGGTGGATGGATGTTGATGGTCTCCAAGATGTTGAGAAAAGAGATTCTCTGGTCTGATGAAACCAAGATAGAACTTTTGGGTCTTAATTCTCACCAGTATCTGTGAAGATAATCAGGCACTGCTCATCATCTGTCCATTACAGTCGTAACAGTGAAGCATGCTGGTGGCACCATCATGTTGTGGGGTGTTTTTAAACTACAAGGACAAGGCAACTGGTTGCAATCGAAGGAAAGATGAATGTATCCAACGACGGGAATATCCTTGAGGAAAACCTTCTGCAGAGTGCACCAGACCTGCTAAAGGTTCATCTTCTAGCAAGACAATAACCCTAAGCACACACCTTACAGGGTGGCTACAGAACACAGTGTGGCTGAAACTTTCCCCAGCAGAGGGGAGATGTCGATCTGTGTTTTCGTGCATAACCACTGACCTCTAAATTAGGTCGGTTTCAACGTAAGATAAACCAGTGATTTCCAATGTTTACGGAGCCAAGGCACATATTTTGCAATTGAAAAATCTCACAGCACTCCGAAAAACAAAAATTTCAGTGTATACATAATTAGAATGAAAATCAAAATAATCTTTATTCGCCAAGTATGTCAGAAACCTACAAGGCAATTTGTCTCCTGGGGTTAAACCCGCTAAGTCTGACATGTACATTACAATGGTCAATTTAGACATAAATGCATTGCGTTAACAGTCACGGACCAGTAAAGACTGGCTATGATGGAACTTTTAAAAAAAGATTTTTTGAGACAATTGGATGAAGGATGCAGTCCTGTAGCGTTTAGAGCAATTAGAGTGCGTCCTCCTTCTTTTTCTTTTGGCTTGACCCGTTAGGGATCACCACAGTGTGTCATCTTTTTCTATCTAAGCCTATCTCGTGTTTCCTCTTCTCTAACACCCACTGTTCTCATGTCCTCCCTCACAACATCCATCAACCTTTTCTTTAGTCTTCCTCTCGCTCTTTAGCCTGGCAGCTCCATCCTGAGCACCCTTCTACCAATATAATCACTCTCTTGCCTCTGGACATGTCCAAACCATCTAAGTCTACCCTCTCTCACCTTGTCTCCAAAACATCCAACTTTGGCTATCTCTCTATTGAGCTCATTTCTAATCCTATCCAACCTGCTCACTTCGAGTGAGAACCTCAACATCTTCATTTCTGATACCTCTAGTTCTCCTTCCTGTTATTTCTTCAGAGCCACAGTGTCTAATCCGTACATCATGGCAGGCCTCACCACTGTTTAATAAACTTCATCCTAGCGGAGACTCTTCTGTCACATAACACACCAGACACCTTCCACCAACTGTTCTATCCCGCTAGTACCCATTTCTTCAATTCCTTACCACACTCACCATTGCTTTGTATTGTTGACGCGAGGAGGTGCCTAACAGAGCGATAATCCAATACAAAGACCATTGTCCAATGGTCGACAAGACTAAGGAATATATGAAGTTTAATTAACTAGTCATGCAGTAATCTGGGAGAATGTCAATGAGTGTTACAGATATTCCTCGGTTGATTGTTTAAGTGGAGCAGATGCAACACAGGTTCGAGAGGCTAGTACTGGTCAACAACAGATGTACAGACAGTGCATTTTTGGTGAGACTGCTACAGTGAGTGGGATGGGTCATCAAAATCAGCTTTATCGGCAAGTATGTGACAAGACAAGGAATTTGTCTCCGGTGAATAGAGCCGCCCTAGTATAACAAAACACAGTAAAACAATAAACAGTCGACAGGGAACTTAAAAAAAGAAAAAACTCAGTTGTGCGAAGGATGCAGAGTCTTCTAGCGTTTACAGCAGTTAGAATGCTCTTTAGAGCAATAGTCTAGTGCAATGAGCATTGTGGAAAGAGTGTCAAGTCTTCAAAGCGTGTATGCAGTGAAAAGTGACTAGTCGTGCGATCCTCTGTCGTATAGAATACTAATACTGATTGGCCCAGCAGGGTGTGACAACAACTCAAGGCTGGAAACTGTCAGCATGCTGCAGTGGAATTGTAAGTTAACTGTTCAAGAATTTAGTAACTTAATTGCAAGAGGGAAGAAGCCCTTGGAATGCCTGCTCGGTTTAGTTTGCATTGATTGGGTACATCTAGCTCATAGAAGGAGCTGATAGCCACGATGTGGCGGATTTAATAGGATCCCGCCTGCTCTTGTCCTAGTTCGGGTGGCGTGCAAGTCCTCAAGGGTGTGTAGGGTGGTGCCGACCATCCATTCAGCAGCTTTGATTGTTCGTCGCGATTGAAGTTTGTCCTTTTTTGTGGCAGCCCCTAACCAGACTGTGATAGAAGTGCACAGTACTGACTGATGACTCCAGTGTAGAACTGTCGCGGCAGCGCTTGTGGCATGCCGTGCTTCCTCAGACGTTCCAAGACATTTATCCTTTTTTGGGGGTTTTGAGGGTGGAGTTGATATTTGTCTCCCGTTTCAGGTCCTGTGAGACTAATTCCCAAGAACGTTCAAGGGACATCATGACCACAAATGTCAAGGCAACATGCCTGTAGTCATTTAGACCAGGGATTGCTGGTTTCTTGGGGACCGGGGTGATGGTGGAGCATTTGAAGCAGGTTGGTACTTCACACAGTTCTCGAGACCAGTTGAAGATCTTTGTGAACACTGAAGCAAGTTGGTCTGCGCAGACTTTGAGACAGGAATGTTAAGCAAGGTCTTTGCCCCCCCCCCCCCCCCCCCGGTTTGTTAATCTTTTGTTGTTTGAAGACCCCCCCTCACGTCCAGTTCCTGGATGGTCAATGGAGGAGTCAGATGTTGAAGTGGTTGATGGTGTGGCTTGGTGATGGTGGTGGGTCAAAACACCCTTTTCAAATTGGCTATAAATGCTCTTCAAGTTGTTGGCTAGCCCACTATTGACATCTACTGGGAGGTATCTTTGCTTGTAATGAGTGATTGTAATGCGTGCCAGACTAATTTGGAGTCATTAGTGATAAGATTCCATCTTTCTTGCATAATCCCTTTTTGCAACGTTAATTTCTTTTGTCAGCTGGTTTGTAGTGTGATTGTACGGAGCCCTATCCCCGCTACGAAATGCGACCTTTTTAGCTTGGCGGAGTTGCCCAAGTCTGGCTCCACGGCTTGTTATTGAATGTGCAAAAGTTTTTCTTGGTACACACACCACCTCACAGAAGAATGTTGTAACAATATCTGTACTCATCTCGGCTGCTTTCAGAATTTTCAATGTACATGTTCTTTGTCACCGTCTCGCCTTTTCTTCTTTTCCCCCTTATCTTAAGTTTTTATTCCATAAAATATGACAAAATAATACTCTGACAATATACTGACAATAGCCAGCTCGATTTTTTTTCCTGGAGGTTTTTTTTTTTTTTTTTTTTTAAACAATTCTGTAGTGCAGGCCTTGATTGTGGTAAGTGTGTTGTGGTCATCCATGTAGCCTCTGACTGAAGGCAGGCTCACCCCAGGTCTTATTCGCTGCCCACCAGTCAACCAGCGAAAGGCCCGGAGGATGACCTCCATGGCCAAGGTGAATCACAGCGGGGAGATGGTACACCCAGCCATGATTCCCACTTCCAGGTGCTGCCATGCAGTGGTGTACCTGCTGTTCTAACACAGAGCTGGATATCCTTGAAGTTGGCTCTAACTAGGATTGTAAGCGCCACTGGGACCTTGAAATAGTCAAGCACTGTCCACAGAAGGTTATGTGGGACTGAGGCAAAGGAGTTTGATAGGTCCAGGAACACAATATGGAGGTCTCTTCCCTCTTTTTTGAGAACCTGGATCTGATGCCAGGATGACACTAGTGTGTTCTATTCATCTAGAGAAGTTAGGTATTCTTGCCTTCTGGATTGACGTTTCAATCATGTTGTTACCTCGCAGGTATTCTGCTTGCCTATGAGCAAGCATGCTGAAGAAAATTTTCCCTTGAACATTCAGAAGGCTGATCTCTCATTACTGTCCAATTTCTGATGAGTCCTTCTCCTTTGGGATAAGAATTCCTCCAGCTCTGTGCCAGGCAGTTGGTCTCTCCCTCTTCTGCCATACGACCCTCATCAGATTCCAGAGGAATTGCAGGACATATGGTGTGTTTTTGTAGAGCCTGTATGGAACCCCCCCCATTGAGACCAGGAGGTGATGCCACCCTTCCTCTATGCACAGTATGGATTTCCTCACCCCACTTGGGTGGACTGATGTCTAGCTCGTGTTCTGGTGTATCAATTGGTGGTATATCCAGTGGGAGCATAGCTTCTTCATGACAACGGTCATCTTTGCAGGAATTTTTCTGTTCTTTCAGGATGACTTTCGTCATTCAGAGACTTCTACTTTTCTTCTTTGCAAAAAGACTCTTTGTAAATCTGACTGGATCTTAATAGTGTGATCTCACGTGCTTTTTCCTTCTATGTTTTTCCAAAGGTTTTCAGCTCTCCTCGGTGCTGCCAGCCTACCCTTGAGTTCTTCCTCCAGGCGGTTTATGCCCTCAATCTCCTTCTCTGTGGCCTTACTCCACAACTTCTTCAGCTGCCTCCTCTCCTTGATCAGGCGATCTCTTTCTGCCTTCTGGACTTTTCAGGGCTAATTGGGGCAGCCTGTTTGCCTTCGACCAATCCAAATTATTCCACCCCATACGTAGAAATAAGATCACCCATCATTTCCAGCTTTTCTTTGTCCTGGTGCCTCTGATCCCTTCCAAAATCCATGTTGACCTTCTTCCACAAAGTCTTGTCGCAGGCCTTTGACTATTTGATCAATGGACTACACCCCTGGATTTTCCTCTGCGGTTGGTTGTAGTGTTGGATTGGGTCAAGGTTCCTCTCCTATCCTTGTTCCTTCACTCGGACAGGGGCGTTGATGTCCTGCAGACTGTGGTATGTGTCCTGCTGCTGAACTTATGCTGACTGACTCGACCTGCTTCTGAAAAAGTATCTGTCAGTGCAACTTACCCGCTGTCTCTTCTTTAGGCAGTGTTTTCTGCCCTGGTGAATCCATCAGGCCCAGTCACTGGTTCCCCAGATGATCAGATGTATTATGTAGGACTAGATGTTAATATCCCTCTATTCCTGCATATTTTGGCTCGGAAAAGGCTCTGTGGGATGTTCAATTAAGTGATGGCACCCTACGGGTTATCAAGTGGGCTTCCTTCCGTCATCTAGTGTTTCGCTGATAGACCCACGACACTCTCGAGATGGTTCAGCAGTGAATCCCAGCGTCCCAGGTTCACCCCCAAAGTGCCATCAATTTTCTGAAAGGGCCAATTGGGGTCTTTTCTCTTTATCCACACCCACTGGCCGGCCTTTTCCGCCGCCTTGGAGATCGCTGACTGCTTGCCGATGAGCCTTCCCCCGGACTCCCATTTCTCTGAGTAGCCTGGATGTTGAGGAGACTATAAACCCTCTGCAGAAAAATTGTTGTGAATTTATTTTTCATATCTATCACACACAAAGGTTTAAATCGAAACACAAAATGCAGTTTTCAAATGACAATTCAATTCATTAAGACAACCTAATCTGAACTTTTCTGACCCTCGAAGAAAAGGTAATTGCCCCCTGAACCTAATGAAAGGTTGTGCCACCTTTTAGCAGCAATAACTGAAATCAATCATTTTCGATAATCCGTGATGAATCTTTTGCATCGCCCTGGAGGAAATTTATCCCGATCTTTTTTTCTTTTTTTCACCTCCACCATAATGGAGGGTTTCTAGCATGAACTGCCCGTTTAAGGTCACACAGCAGCATCTGAATTGGATTTAAATCAGGACTTTAACTTGGCCACTCCAAAACCTTAATTTTGTTTCCTTTGAGCCATTAAGAGGTAAACTTGATTGTGTTTTTCGGATCGTTGTCCTGCTGCATGATCCAAGAGCACTTGAGTTTGAGGGAATTAACTGATGGCCCGTTGTTTTCCTTCAGGATTTTCTGATACACAGCAGAATTCATTGTTCCATCAATGAGAGCAGGTTGGCCTGACCCTGAGGCACTAAAGCAGCACCAGACCATCACACTTTTTCCATGCTTCACTGTTACAATAATGTTCTTTTTATTAAATGCTGTGCCATTTGACACCCGATGTAACCCGATCATTTGAGTTTTCACATCGTGAAGAGTTTATATATATACAGTGCCTTGTGAAACCCCCTTGAACTTTTTAACCCTACGCCACATTTCAGGCTTCAAACATTAAGATATGACATTTTCGTTTCTTCTCAAGAATCAACAAGTGGGACACAATTGTGAAGTGGAACAAAATTTATTGGATATTTTAAACTTTTTGTCCAAAAACTGAAAAATGGAGCATCCAATATTATTCGCCCCCTTTACTTTCAGTTCAGCAACCTCAGTCCAAAAGTTCAGAGAGTATCTTAGTGATCCAATGTTGACAGATGATGATAAATAGAATTAATCTGTGTAATCAAGTCTCCGTATAAATGCAAACATCTCAAGGAGCACTGTGCAAGCAGTCATATTGAAATGGAAGGAGTATTAGACCACTGCAAATCTACCAACACCCGGCTGCCCCGCTAAATTTTCACCTCGAACAAGCAGAAGACTGATCAGATAATCAGTTGTACACTGCACAAATCTGCCCGTTATGGAAGAGTGGCAAGAAGAAATCAATTTCCAAAAGATATCCATAAAATGTCTCTTTTAAAGTTTGCTACAAGCCACCTGGGAGACACACCAAACATGTGGAAGAAGATGCTCTGGTCAGATGAAACCAAAATCAAACTTTTTGGCCACAATGCAAAACGATATGTTTGGCGTCAAAGCAACACAGCTCATCACCCTGAACACACCACCCCCATTGTCAAACATGGTGGTGGCAGCCTCGGGGTCGGGGCCTGGGCCTGCTTTTCTTCAGCAGGGACAGGGAAGATGGTTAAAACTGATGGGAAGGTGAATGGGGCCAAATACAGGACCATTCTGGAAGAAAACCTGTTGGAGTCCGTGAAAGATCTGAGACTGGGACGGAGATTTATCTTCCAACAGGACAATGATCCAAAACATAAAGCCAAATCTACAATGAAATGGTTAACAAATAAACGTATCGAGGTATTAAAATGGCCAAGTCAAAGTCCAGACCTGAATCCAATTGAGAATCTGTGGACAGAGCTGAAGACTGCTGTCCACAAACGCTCTCCTTCCAAGCTCACTGAGCTTAAGCTGTTTTGCTAGGAAGAATGGGCAAAAATTTCAGTCTTTCGATGTGCAAAACAGATAGACATACCCCAAGCAACTTGTAACTGTAATTGCAGCAAAAGGTGCTGTTACAAAGTATTAATGCAAGAGGGCCGAATAATATTGCACTTCCCACTTTTCAGGTTTTTATTTGTTAAAGAAGTTAAAAATATCCAATAAATATTGTTCCAGTTCATGATTGTGTCCCACTTGTTGTTGATTCTTGACAAAAAAATTAAATTTTTATGTTTGAAGCCTGAAATGTGGCGAAAGGTTGAAAAGTTCAAGGGGGCCGAATACTTCCACAAGGCTGTGTGTGCGTGTGCGCGCGCGTGTGTCTGTGTGCGTGAGTGTTGGTGTGTGTGCTTGTGTCTATATAAATCTGTATTTTTTTTTTTTTCCAAGACTGGGCAACTGTAAACATGTTTTTTTTTTTTATTTGCCGCAATCAGATGAAGGTTCCTTGCCCTTCACTATCTCTGCTTGGCTTAGAAAGCACGATGGGTTTTATGTGTCCTTTAACGTCGAGAGTTTTTTTTTTTTTTATTTACGACTGGGCACCTGTACACACACTTTATTTATTTATTTTTTTTTCCTTCCCCCACCTTAAGTACTCATACGGGCGGGCGCCTGGCAGTCTGGTACTTAGGGCGGTTGACAATGTTCTACAGTCCTTTACCCAATCGGCATGCAGCACATTATATGGAGTTTCCTTTAGAGAATCAGGATACAGATCACAATGCACAATAATACCCTGAATAAACGACACAAAAAAAGCCTGATACACGGTAAACAAATCACACACACACGCACACACTCAAATCTGTGGAATTGAAAAATCACATTGGTCACAATATTGCGATTAATTTGTCTCACACTGTAGCAGAATATTGCTGGAGTGCTAGAAAAGGAGGAGATTGTGGGATTACAAAATGGGAAAGAAGAAATTATGGCGGTCCCAACCATCAGTTCATCAACATCCAGTATCCTGAAAGGCCTCTTCATGATTCTAGACTTCCTCTACAGAGACAACTGCAGGTTTGAAAATGTTTAAAACCTAAAACTGTATTATTGTATTTTAATTAATGTAATATTTTTCATGTTTTCACATGCTTTGTTGAGTAATCATTCAAAAGCAATGCCTTTTTCATATACAATGGTACCTCTTCTTACGAAATAATCCGTTCCAGAAGTCGTTTTGAAACATCAAACCTTCTTAAGTAGAAACGCATTTTACATGTAACTATTCTCATTCGCTCCAAAATTTAAGGCTCTTAGATGCACCTTATAGTGCAGAAAATACGGTAAGTACGGCATCTAGGAAAGGAACTTTGATGGACAGCTAGTGGTGGACTTTGCGAAAAGGATGGAAATGGCAGTAGTTTACACTTTTTTTCCCAAAAGAGGCAAGAACAAAGCGTGACCTACAACAGCGGAGATAGAAGCATGCAGGTGGATTATGTTTTGTGCAGACCATGTAATCTGAAGGAGGTAACTGACTACAAGGTAGTGGTATGGGAGAGTGTAGCTCGACAGCAAAGGATGGTGGTATGTAGGATGACTGGTGCTGGGTAGGAAGATTAAGAAGACAAAGGTAGCGCTGGGAACCATGTGGTGAAAGCTGAGAAAGGAAGAATGTGTATGGCCTTTTGGAAAGAGGTGAGACAGGCTCTCGGTGAACAGGAGGAGCTCCCAGAAGGGTGCACTACTGCAGCCGAGATAATCAGAAAGACAGGCAGGAGAGTACTTGGGGTGTCTTCTGCTAGGAAAGGGGAGGAGGAGACTTGGTGGTGGAACCCCAAAATACAGGAAATCAAACAAGGAAAAAGATTAGTGAAGTGGGACACTGAGATTACTGAAGAGAGGTGAAAGGAATACATTGAGATGCGACGTAGGGAAAAGGTAGCGGTGGCGAAGGGTAAACAAGAGGCATATGAGGACATGTACACCAGGGTGAGCACGAAAGCGGAAGAAAAGGATCTCTACAGATTGGACAGACAGTGGGATAGAGATGGGAAGATGTGCAGCAGGTAAGGGTGATGTGATCAAGGATTGAGATGGAAATGAGTTGACTGGTGTCAGTTGTGTGCTAAATAGATGGAAAGAATACTTTAAGAAGCTGATGAACGAAGAAAATGAGAGAGAAGGAATCGTTGAAAAGGCAAGTGTGAAGGACCAGGACGTGGCAATTATTAGTAAGAGGGAGGTTAAGCACTATAGAGGATGACATACCTGTGGGGACATGGAACCAATTTGGAGAGGTGGCTGTGGAGTTTTTGACCAAGAAGATGCATGAAGAATGGAGGAAAAGTGTGCTAGTTCTCATTTTTATGAACAAAGGTGATGTTCAGAGCTGTGGGAACGATAGAGGAATACATTTGATGAGCCACACAATGAAGTTATGGGACAGAGCAGTGGAGGCTAGACTCAGGACAGAAGTAAGTATCTGCGAGCAGCAGTATGGTTTCATGCGTAGAAAGAGTACCACAGATGCATTGTTTGCCTTGAGGGTGCTAGTGAAGAAGTACAAAGAAGTCCAGAAAGAGCTACATTGTGTCTGTGTGGATTTAGAGAAAGCCTATGACAGAGTACCAAGAGAGAAACTGTGGTACTTCAAGCGTAAATCTGGTGTGGCAGAGAAATACGAAAATCACCGGACATGTATGATGGCAGCAGAACAGTGGCGAGGTGTGCAGTCGTTGTGACAGAAGAATTTAAGGTGGAGGTGGATCAGCTCGGAGCCCCTTCCTGTTTGCTGTGGTAACGGATCGGCTGACAGAAGAGGTTAGAGAGGAATCCCCTTGTACCATGATATTCACAGATGACATTGTGATGTGATCTTCAGTGAAAGCAGGGAGGAGGTGAATGAACATTTAGAAAGATGGAGGGATCCCCTGCAAAGCAGAGGAATGAAAATTAGCCAAAGTAAAACTGTGTGCGTGAATGAAACGGGTGGAGGGGGGACAGTGAGGCGATAGAGCTCGTGCATCTACGTCATCAAATCCTGTCACTGGCTGGAAGCGCCGGTCAAACAAACTTCAATGCTAAGACGGTTGGAGACGACACAAAAATACATCTTATAGCACGACGGCCAGAGTTTTTTCTGATACCGTTAAACATTTAGAAGGTGATGATAAACGAAGGTCCGTGGAAAAATGAGAGACACTTGGCATTGAGGACTCGTATTTAATGCCGAAGTCGATCGTTTTGGCGATAAGAAATTGGACTACTAACCCGCTTATGCTTTTCTTGGACAACTGGTTATACATGTATATCTGGTGAGTAAGTAAGATTTCCACGGAAGAGTTTGAAAGCGTAGAACAGTCTGGTTACATACAAATACTTCATTGTTGGATCCGTTCTCAATCAAGAATAAATCCCACATAGTGATGGAGCCACTCAGATTTTTCAATACAAATACCAATATTTAAATAAATAACCCCTGGTTTTACACAAACTCGCTTTTATCAATGATGATTGGGGGGAGAAAAAAAGCGAGTCAGCTCCTCCATACATGAAGCTTGTTGCGGCCACATGTTAAACTTTGGTAAACTTCTCCGTGACAGACGTGTTTTTTTTTTTTTTTTTAAATTATATACATTGTTGTCAAATGAGTCCATATTTAAAAAAAAGAAAAACCACTGGGATAGGCATCAGCCCCTGTACACGGAACCGCGTTGCGGCCACACGTTGAACTTTGGTAAACTTGTGTGATCGAGGGTTTATTTTCTTTTTTGAAAATACGCATTGGATTCATTTGAGAACAATGCATATTTGGGAAAAAAAAAAAAAGTATTTCGGGAGAGGTTTACCAAAGATTAACGTGTGGCCGCAACACGCTTTGTCCACGTTGGAGACGACTCAATCTTTTTTTAATGCATTGTTCTCAAACGAGGCAACTTGCCATTATAAATGCTTCTTGGGAATTTGAGATTGAGAAGAATAATTCTTGAAGTGACATGATCGCTACACAGCCGTATTTGTTTGGGCACCATCCATCACGTTGAATTGCTGAAATCCTTTGATCTTTTCTTGCCTTTTCAGTTGGTATTCCATAGAATGATCACTTTGAATATCTGTCTCATTTGTTGTAACAACCAACAGCACAGCAAGTCTCGGGCATTGTGAATATTCTGCTCCGGTTCAATGTCCCCAACACTGCAGGCCTCAATGTAAGGCCTGCTGCTGGTAACCTGTTTGTGGGTTCCGTGTAAATTTGTGATCGTAACCTGTAGGTTACGATTGTTCTCTAAAATACAATGCAGTTGACTCCATTCTTTTTCTGCAATTCAATCAGGTATTTGTAATCGGACATTGAATTCTCACACATGACCACATCTAAAGCTCTAGTCATATGATTCCTATAGTGGGTCTTGCTTGCTTTATCAAACATCTATTGAATGAAGTTCTGTTTGCAAAAACCATGTGGTTGTGTGGGGCCAGTGCTTGCTGTCACAGTACAGTTGGAATCTCCGTTTCTCGGTTGGTCACTTGATGAGGACCCTTGATGACCATTTTCAGGAGAGGGTTGTGTAAACTTTTTTTTGCCCAATCATGGATGGAACCTGACTGTACATGTCTTGTTACATTGCTCTCGTGAATATACTTGACACCATCTACATGGGTCAAAATTCCCTTCAGAACCTACAAATGGAAAAAATAATTTCCTGCTTATTTTTAACAAATTATATGTACTCAATGAATTATGACATCCATTTTCATTAAACTGAAATTAGATCTCACAAATATCATTGTTATATAAATAATCCCTCAAATGTCAATGCAGTAAAAAGAAACAGAAAACCATCAAATTGATTGGAAAGTTACGAAACTATTAAAATTATATCATTAAATCAATACACTTATACTGAGAAATATTCAGTGAACATACATTGGGCTTTCAGTCAGGCAGCAATTATTGATTCTTGAATAAATTCTATCTACTTAAAATCAAGCTGGCGGAAGGTGTCTGGTGTGTTATGTGACAGTCTCCTCGGATAAAGGGCAAAGTTTATATAACAGTGGTGAGGTCGGCCATGATGTACGAATTAGAGACGGTGGCACTGAAGATACAACAGGAAGCAGAGGTGAAGGTGGAAGAAATGAAGATGTTGAGGTTCTCGCAAGGAGTGAGCAGATTGGATAGGATTAGAAATTAGAGGGACAGCCGAAGTTGGATGTTTTGGAGACAAGGTTTCAGAGAGCAAACTTATATGGTTCAGACATGTCCAGAGGTGAGAGAGTGAGTATATTTGTAGAAGGGTGCTGAGGATGGAGCTGCCAGGCAAACGAGCGAGAGGAAGAGTTTAGGAGTCCAAAGGGAGTCTGTAGCCAGGGATCGGATCGCCAAGGTCCCTTTCTTTGGTCACCGCCCAGCTCAGACTACACATGACCCCTATACCCCCTCCCACAGGTGTTAAGAAATTAGGAAGCGGGACCCACATTACCCTTTCGAGCTGTTCCCGGCCAAGCCCCATGGCTGCAGGCCCGGCCACCAGGCACTCCCGTTCGAGCACCACATTCAGGCCTGGCTCCAGAGGGGGACCCTGGTGACCGGCGTCTGGGCAAGTGAAACCTGGATCCAATGTTTTTATTTGTCACGGGGGTTTTATGGAGTTGTACTTTGTCTGGTCCCTCACCTCAGACCTTTTTGCCGTGGGTAACCCTACCCATAGGTGTGAAGCCCAGACAATTTAGTTCCTTAGATCACAAACCCCTGCACCAAAATTAGGTGACGGCTCAAGGATCAAAACTTTAACATTTCGCACTAAAATTTACTTTTAAAAGGGTCAGTATGGATGGATACGCACAAACACGAGGTTCAAATGTTCATGTGTAGCTCATGATTCAATTATTCTTGCAATAAACTATTTTCCTGTCAAATTTTCCTTTTTTGTTGTTATATAGTTGGAAAGCATTTAAATATTTGTCACAAAAGAAAACAAGTGAACGTTCTGCTTGTCATGCATCCTTTCACAAAAAGCGCAAATGCCAAAATAGTGCTAAAGTGTGCTTATCCCCGACAATCACCACCACTTAATCTTATTATTCTTTATTTTGTACCACGAGGGTGACTCTTGCCTTCCGTTTGATGACATGCCTTGTTGTCACTGAGTTGAGCATGTAAGTGGTATGTATCTGAGTTTTTGAAATGGAATTATTTTTCATGCATCCTACAATGTGTCCTTTGGTTTCTCTGGAGGATAATATTCGCAAATGAATGTATAATGATGGAAATATGTATACAATTTCATCTATGGACAGTACATTTCTCATTCAAATGAATGTCAGCGATTTAAAAATATATATGCACAAGTACACTTTACTACATTGTGGGCATTTTTTTATTAGGTCATACACTTAAATTTATGGGGCTAATTATTACTGACACATTCCATCTGTTTTCTGTTCTATCTTTTCACTTATGACCTTTGACCTTTTCTGGCCCCAATTCCCAGAACTATTATGGGTAGACTAAAGGCGAAGATGCATGTAAATAGTGTAACTAATTAATAATTGAAAGCACTGTGCCTGACTTGTTAACACATCTACCTCAGAGTTTTGAGGACCTGCGTTCAAATCCCGCCTTACCCGTGTAGCGTTTGCATGTTCTCCCCAGCCCTGTGTGCTATTCTCTTGGTACTCTGGTTTCCTCCCATATTCCAAAAGCATGCACATTAGCTTGATTGACAATTTTAAATTGCCTGTAGGTGTGAATGCAAATATTTTTGGGGATGGCTTTTTTTGTATATTTCTGCCCTGCAAATAGCTAGCGACCAGTTCAGGGTGTACCTGGCCACACGCCCAAGGATGGCTGAGATAGACTCCAGCATGCCTGTGGCCCTAGTGATGATAAGGAGTTTGGAAAATGAATGAATAATTTATAATAGTGTCCGTGTTTCTGTAGGTATTCTGGAGATTACAGAGTTGCACTTCAGAAGACATATTCTTGGATGAGCAAATTCCCTGATAGCATGAAGGCTACACAGGGCTTCAAGGCTAAACCAGGGCACATACAACACCAAAGGACCAGCGTAAGGACTGGATCTCTGACATTGAGTTTCTGGTGTCTCAATCCTGCTGTGGTGAGATTGAATCTTTGCTCACTTTGTAGTTTGCTACAGGGATAAAGTATATCCTAAGTTTACACACCCTTGTTCAAATGTTGTTTTTTTGTGCATCTCAACGTTTTTCATTAATCTCCCCTTGAGTCTTTACTAATCAATCAAAAAAAATTAATATTTTAAGTAAAACTCAACTGAATTAATGTGCAGTCCATTGACCATATACCATGGGTCGGGAACCGATGGCTCGCGAGCCATACCTGCCTCTTTTGGTGGTTGCATATGGCTCACAGAGCCCTCATAACGACATACTGTCCATTAGATTGCTGTCGTGCTGGCAACACAAATGATGCAGAAAGTTTGTCCTCGTGGGGTTGCCACAGTTTGGTGTAGTAGTCGATAAGCACAGGTGCAGAAGGGTTGAACGCCGATCGTGTCGGAACAACTAATTATGAAAATGCTTTTGACAAAGGTCGGTTAAAGAAAAAAAAGATTAGTACCCAAGTTTTCAACAAGAATGGACAGCCTTGAGAGAGAGAGAGAGAAGAGAGAGAGAGAGAGAGAGAGAGAGAGAGAGAGAGAGAGAGAGAGAGAGAGAGAGAGGAGATAGAGAGAGAGAGAGAGAGATAGAGAGAGAGAGAGAGAGAGAGAGAGAGAGAGAGATCTCTCTCTAGAGAGAGAGAGAGATCTCTCTCTAGAGAGAGAGAGAGATCTCTCTCTAGAGAGAGAGAGAGAGATTTGTTGTTTGTCTAAATTCACAGATGGGGAGTATGCCAAAGCATTCGTACTTGATGTTGCCAGTAAACATTTTGACAACTTCGCATAAAGACAAGATAATCAAATGAATAAAAGACGTGCCTTTGTTGGCAAGAACTGTTCACCATCGTACCATCATGATGGCAAATCAAATTGTATCATGTTCACGATTAACGGATGGAAATCACAACGCCTACATGAAGCTTAATCTAACAACGTATGAAAAAGCAAAACCAGGCAGTACAAGAAGTCACATTCATGGTAAGAAGTACTTTTGTCATCATTGGTTAGGAACAGTGTAACAATGTTATTTAAAATAATTCAGACGTATTGTACTGTAAAAGTGTTGGTCTTACATAAATGCGCAAATACATTTGTACTCAGTTTTTAAAATACTGTATGGTTATTTTGAAATTACTTTTAAAATATTTGGGCTTTATGGCTCTGCTGAACAGGTTACCGACCCCTGCCATGTACAGTGAAGAAACTAAGTAACTAAGTATTTGAACACCCTGCTATATTGCATGTTCTCCCAAATCATGGAGGGGTCTGAGCTTTTCATCGTAGGTGCATATCTGCTGTGAGAGAGAGAATCAAGAAAGAAAAATCCAGAAATCACAATGTATGATTTTTTTTTTTTTTTTTTTTCATGATTTGTGTGCTACAGCTGCAAATAGGTATTTGAACACCTGTCTATCAGTTAGAACTCTGACCCTCAAAGACCTGTTAGTCCGCCTTTAAAAATCCACCTCCACTCCATGTATTATCTTGAATCAGTGCACTAAACATCAATCGTCGACTCAACCTTAAACTACTAGTAAGGGCCAATGTGGCTTGAATCCCCTCCATCCATGTTTCCTTTAAATCGCCATCCTTTATATTTTTAACTCAGTATGTGATTTCTGTACCTTAAGTGCTGACTGTGTTTATTGTGATTGCTTTCATTTGATCTTAACTTTAACATAGAGTAGGTAGTATGTAAATTGTGTATCTTTGGTGCTAACTTTGTCTATCTGGTTGCTTCTTTTTGATTGTCTGCAGCCCATTGGGCAGCACATTATTGTGCTACCTGTCGGCCAGTCCCAAGCCCGGATAAATGCAGAGGGTTGCGTCAAGAAGGGCATCTGGCGTAAAACTGTGCCAAACATATATGAGCGTTCATCATACGAATTCTACAACAGTTAGGTCATGGCCCGGGCTTCCTACACCCCAACCCAGAAATGTTATTCTACAAGGCGTCGGTAGAAATTCACATAATGTTGGTCGAAGACAAAAAAGAGGAGGAAAGCGGCTTAATCAGAAGAAGAAGAGGAATGCACAAAACCTACAGCTGTATGTAGGGACTTTGAATGTTGGGACTATGACAGGAAAAGATCAGGAGTTAGTTGACATGATGATTAGGAGAAAGGTTGATGTATTGGGCATCCAAGAGAGCAAGTGGAAAGGGAGTAAGGCTAAGAGTTTAGGTTCACGGTTTAAATTATTTTATCATGGAGTAGATGGGGAAGAGAAATGGAGTAGGGGTTATTTTAAAAGAAGAGCTGGCGAAGAATGTCTTGGAGGTGAAAAGAGTATCAGATCGCAGGCATGAGGATTTCGGCAAGTATGGGAACCGATCTTTCGGTTCTGTTGTTTGTCCCTGGAAACGTTGGGAAACGATTTTAGGGTTAGGGTTAGGGTTTTTCACCAACTTATTCAATAGAATACTACCAGGAGAGAAGATGCCAGAAGAATGGAGGAAAAGTGTCCTCGTCGCCATTTTCAAGAACAAAGGCTATGTTCAGAACTGTGGAAACTACAGAGGAATAAAGATGATGAGCCACACAATGAAGTTATGGGAAAGAGTAGTGGAGGTTATACTCAGGACAGAGTATCTGTGAGCAAAAGTATGGTTTCATGCTTAGAAAGAGTACCACAGATGCACCTTTTCCCTTGAGGATGCTCCTGGAAAAGTACAGAGAAGGTCAGAAGGAGCTATATTGTATTTTTGTAGACCTTGAGAAAGCCTATGACAGAGTACCAAGAGAGGAACTATAATACTGCATGCGCAAGTCTGGTATGGCGGAGAAATATGTTGGAATAGTACAGGACATGTATGAGGATATGATCTTGTAATCTGCAGTGAAAGCAGGGAACAGGGGGAGGAACAGTTAGCAAGATGGAGGTATGCAGTGGAAAGAAGAGGATTGAAGATTAGCCGTAGTAAAACAGAATATATGTGCGTGAATGAGAGAAGGAAGAGTGAAGCTCCAAGTGAAGATATAGTGAAGGTGGACGACTTCAAATTCTTGGGGTCTACAATTCAGAGCAATGGAGAGAGTGGTAAGGAAGTGAAGAAACTGGTCCAAGCGGGGTGGAACATTTGGCGGAATGTGTTCTTTGTGACAGAAGAATACCCGCCAGGATGAAGGGCAAAATGTATTAAACGGTGGTGAGGTGATGTACACATTAGAGACGGTGACCCTGAAGAAACAATAGGAAGCGGTACTTGAGGTAGCAGAAATGAAGATGTTGGGGTTCTCGCTTGGTGTGAACAGGTTGGATAACATGAGAAATGAGCTCACTAGAGGGACAGCCAAAGTTGAATGTTTTGGAAACAAGGTGAGACTTCGACGGTTTGGACATATTCAGAAGCAAGAGAGTGAGTGTGTTGGTAGAATGGTGCTGAGGATGGAGCTGCCAGGCAAAAGAGCGAGAGGAAGACCAAAGAAAAGGTTGATTGATGTTGTGAGGGACGGCATGAGGACAGTGGGTGTTCGAGAGGAGGATGCGCGAGATAGGGTTAAATGGAAAAAGATGACACGCTGTGGCGACCCCTAACAGGACAACCCGAAAGAAAAAGAACTTGATTATCCTCAACACCCATTTAAGGTTTGTCATTTGGCACCTTGGGAAGAAATTGCCCACCCCTGATTTGCAGTATGGGACTTGGCGATTTGCTTAACTGACGCCACTGAATAGAGCTGTATTTTTCAATGAGTGTTCCATGGCCCACTTGTGTGATGAGAGATTGTCCTGCGTGCAATTGGAAATTTGCCATTTGACGAGAAACAAAAAACACGTTATTACTACAAATAAATGAGTTATTGGTCCTACGTTGCAGTAGCAGCCAGTGTAAAGTCGGGGTTGAACGATTTCAGATTTTGTCTTGACGCTAAAATGATGATTGTCGAGTCGACATCCGCTGATTGACATTTTTCTCAACTCGCACACCAATGTAAAACAAAAAAATAGCCTTCTCACACACTGAGGTCTTTGCTGAAGATAAGAAAAAACACTGAATTAAAGGTGAAACAATTTATTAGCATCGTCGCCTCAAACTTTTGTGGAACACACAACTGTGAATCTACTGAAGCAGCACAATGCAACAATTTGTGTGGCAGGGATGAGAATATTCCGCCGATGGGCAGATTTCCAAATTTTTCAGACCAAAATGACCATTCTCGAGATCAGTGCAAATCCGTTGAAAAAAAATTTCAGGGGGGTAGGGGTAGGGTATCGTGCGGCTGCCTCTAGGTGGTGGGCTCCGAGCTGCAAGTTCAGATTAGTGCTAGCACAAGCACGACTATCATAGGCCGTTCTAACTTGCTCGGTAGTGTAAATATTTGCATTTTGCGACATAAACATGAAAACTCGTTTGCGGCAGATTACTCGATTGGACGACAGAGTTATACAGTATAACGATCCAATCGTGTTAGTGGTTAATCGAGTTTCACCATTGCCATATACATGTGTTCTCGGTTCTCGGAAATTGGACTGTAACTTGTTACTTAGCCAAGTGATAGCGCGAACTGAGCGACGGTGTGTTCATAGTTTTACGATGGCGAAAGTGTTAGAAAAAAAAAAGGATGAAGATCAAGCGAGGGCAATTGACAAGGATGCTGGAATCAAAAACTGTTTCACACGGGCATGGCTTGATAAAAGTGTAACCGTGCAGATAGGACCGAAAACGGTATCAACATGTCTACCCGAACACATACAAAAAGTGGACATTCCCGCCAAAGTGCTGTGCACTCTGTGTTCCGATAGGAACTCAAACACCCCCCCGCATCGACAGATATGTTCAGTGTTTTTCCAAATTAGTCATTCTCATCCCTGGTGTGGGCCTTTTTATTGGTTTTACGCTTACCATTTCAGCCATAAGTTACAAGTAACATGGTGGCTAACTTGGGCCTGCATAAAATCATGGGGACAACAACAATCGAGATCGTGCATGTGACATCACATATTTTACGGCGTCATATTGCAGGTCAAACAATGCTGCTCGGCAGTGCGTTAGCTGTTGAACCAGAGCACATTTTTCAAATTGCCCGAGACCTGATGTCCTGTTGGCTGTCACAGTCAACGAGACAGTTCTTTAAAGATGCCGTTCTATAGAATACCAGCTGAAAGATCGAGGGATTGCTGGTCAAACAAAGCTACTCGGCAGTACAGGAGTTGTTGAACTGGAGCCGATTTTTAACAATGACGGAGACCTGTTGTGCTGTTGGTTGTTACAATAGATGTAACAGCTACTTAAAGATATAATTTTATAGAATACCATCTAAAAAGACCAGAAAAGATCGATGGATTTCGGCAATTAAATGGGATAGATGGTGCCCAACAAAATACCACACGCCTGTGTAGCTATCATTTCATTTCAGGTAGGGTTAGGGTTATAACGCCAAATGGACTCGTTTGAGAACAATGTGTATTTAAATAAATAAATGAATAAATAAATCGGCTGTCACAGAGAGGTTTATGGAGGTTAATGTGTGGCAGCAATACGCATCCGTTGTGTATGGAGGAGACGACTCCCTGTCCTAAAAAATAAAAATAAAATTCCATCATAGTTAATGAATGCGAGTTTATGTAAAACCCCAGGGGTAATTTATTTAAATATTGGTATTTGTATTGAATCACTATGTGGGATTTATTCCTGATTGAGAACAGATCCAGCAACAAAGTATTTGTATGCGTCCAGACTTTTCTACACTTTCAAACTCTTTTGTGTAAATCTCGACGACTTATTCACTAGATACATGTGTATAACCAGTTGTGCAAGACAGGGAAGCGAATTAACATTCAAATTTCTTATCGACGAAAACATCGACTTTGGCATTAAATATGAATTCTCTATGCTGTCTCTAATTTTTTCCACATAAAGGTACCTTCGTTTATCATCACCTTCTAAATATGTAGTGGTATCAGACAAAATTCTGGGTATCGTGCTAAAAGACATATTTTTGTTTCATCTCAACGGAATTAACTTTCAACAAGGTTTTGTTTAACCGGCAATATTGGGACCTAAACAAAAATCATGTGATTTTCATGACGTAGGTGCACGAGCTATACACGGGAATGATTGAAACATTAAGTTGATTAATAAGAAGCTATCAAATGAAATCATCAGTCATCACTTTACTGTTGTGTATATTGTCTCTTTTAGGCCTTTTCTGACTTAAGTGGGACAGTGCACAGCATTGTTCTTACATCCGGGACATTGTCACCGATGGCGTCCTTCTCCTCAGAACTCGGGGTGAAATTTTCTCTTCAACTGGAGGCCAGTCATGTCATCAACAAATCTCAGGTCAATCGCCTACTTATTGATCTTCTTTGTGTTTTTCTGAAATTACACAAGATTCAAGGTATCCCAAAATTAGTTTTTTTTTTTTTTCATTTCCTTTCAGGTGTCATTACCCCGCTGTCAATTTCCAAGCCCTGGGCAAGGTTCTACACATGCTTAATAAAAACTTGCAAAGCCCAAGTGGACAAATGTTTATTGTATCACATCTGTCCGAATGATACCTGAAATGAAGTGGGGAAAAAAAGGTTATAATGAGATGGCTCATGTTCTTATTATTCTTGAGGCTTGTACCGTCAGGGGTCACCACAGTGCATCATTCTCTTATATGTAAGCTTACCTTTTACATCCTCACCACAAACTACCCAAACAATACATAACCTTTTCTTAGGTCTTCCTCTTGCTCTATTTTTCTTCTATTTATTGTTCTATTTTCTGGCAGTTCATAAATCATCATTCCTCCTCTGGATGTGTCCAAACAATCTAAATTTGCTCTAACTTAAGCACCCCCCCCCCCAAAAAAAAAAAAAAAAAACCCAAAACATTATATATATATATATATATATATATATATATATATATATATATATATAAAGTCTCTTTACCATTTCAAAAATTAATTAAAAATGCAATTGATTGGATATTTTATTCAGATTTGTTCTATTGTATTTAGTGTTTATTATTGTTTTTTTTTTTTTTTATCACAGTGCATTTGTGTTTCAAGGATCCTGTTTGTGAAAGAGGTGATGTTGAATGAACCCCTACAAAATGGCTATCCCTCAAGAGAAGGCGCAATGTGTCTCATGGTTTATTGAAACAAAATTGAATAGGCAGACTCAGCGAAACTGCAGAACTAAGTATGGAAGAGAATCCACATTTACGTCCGTCAATTCGTCCATGGGACAAGAAATTTATGGAGACAGGGACAGTGTTAGATAAAGGAAGGAGTGGGCGACCAAGAACATCTAATTAAAACATCGATCGTGTAAGACAGTCCTTTTCTCGTTCTCCCACAAAGTCCATCCATACTGCTGCCACACAGTTACAGCAACCACGTTCGACAGTGCACAAGGTCCTACACAAGAATATCAGGCATGTTCAGACTTTATTCCAAGAGCTGCATGGAGAAAAATCAAAGGATATTTAGGCAACTAGGACATTCTGCTCATATTTATTTAACAACCTAAAACCTATCCATCAGTGTAGGTTAAGGTATGTTAAGCAATTATGCCCATGATGAGAGGCGACGAGCAGGTGTGGGTATACTTATTTCCCCCTGGCTCAGTGCCTGTATGTTGGGGTTCTGCCCCTGGGTGTGGGAACAGATCCCCATTGTTGTTTTTCCAAATGCAAGCCCAAACGTATTGTGTGGGTTTCCTGGCAGACAGATTCCACTCGCAGAAAAAATTTCAACCCCCACCTCCGAAAGAACTTTGCTCTTTTTCCAGGGGAGGCGGGGGACATTGAGTCCGAGTTCGGTGAGGCCTTGGAGAACGACTTCAAGGAAACTCTGGTCCACCATTCGGCGTCTCAGGAGAGGAAAGCGGTGCACCATCAAAACTGTATAGTGAAGATGGGGAAATGCTGACATCAACTTGGGACGTTGTGAGTCGGTGGGGAGAATACTTTGAAGACCTCCTCTATTTCACTGACACGCCTTCCCATGTGGGAAGCAAGTCTGGGTTCTCTGCAGTGGGCTGTTCTATCTCTGGCGTTAGGGTTGGGATCCTCGAGGGTGCAGTGAGTTTGCCCAACCATTCTAAATGTGCTTTGTGGAATGGGAGAAGGCGTTCAACCATGTCCCTCAGGGAGTTATGTGGCGGGGTTCTTTGGGAATATGGGGTACCGAACCCCTGATACGGGCTGTTGTTCGGTCCCTGTCCGACCAGTGTCAGAGGAGTTTGGTCCGCATTGCCAGCAATAAGTCGGACTCGTTTCCAATGAGAGTTGGACTCTGCCAAGGCTGCCCTTTGTCACTGCTTTTGTTCATAACTTTTAGGGACAGAATTTTAAGGCGCAGCCGAGGAATAGAAGGTGTCCGTTTTGTTGCCCTCAGTATTGCATCCCTGCTCTTTGCAGATGATGGGGATCTGTTGGCTTCATCAAGCCGTGATCTCCAACGCTCACTGGAGTGGATCGCAGCCCATGTGAAGCAGAATCAGCATCAGCACCCCCAAATCTGAGATCATGGTCATCAGTCGGAAAAGCGTGGCGTTCCCTCTCAGCATTGCGTATGACGTCCTGCCCCAAGTGGAGGAGTTCATCTATCTTAGGAACTTGTTCACGAGTGAGGGAAGATTAGTGCGGCAGATCAATAGGGGGATTGGTGCAGTGTCTGCAGTGATGTGGACTTTATCATTCCGTTGTGGAAAAGAGGGAGCTAAGTTAAAAGGCGAAACTCTCAATTTACCAGTCCAACTACATTGCTACCCTCACCTATGTTCACGAGCTGTGCATCGTGAATGAAAGCACAAGATCCTAGATACCAGTGGCCGAAATGAGTTACCTCCACAGGGTGTCTGGGCTTTAGATAGGGTGAGAAACTCTGTCATCCGGGCGGGGCTCAGTGTCGAGCTGCTGCTCCTCTGCATCAAGAAGAGCCAGATGAGGTGGCTAGCTTATCTGAGCCGGATGCTTCCCTGTCACTGACCTGTTGAGGTGTTCCAGGCACGTTCCACCAGAAAAAGACCCTGGGGACACGCCGGAGAGACTGTCTTTCGGCTGGTTTGGGAATTCCCCAGGATCCCTCCGGAAGACCTCGCTTAAGTGGCTGGGAAAAGCAAAGTCTGGGCATCCCTGCGAAAGTTAGTGCCCCCGCAACCTGACCGGAAAAGCGGGAGGAAATGGATGAATGGATGGATAAATAGGTCATGCATTTTTCAAGATTTTGTGGTGGCCAGCAGACCTGTATCCTCCTAGAGTAGATCTGCCCCTGTACTGAACTGCATCAGAATTACCTCTCCAGGTTTTTGACCAAAATTATCAGAATCAGCTTTATTTGACCAAATGTGTAAAATAGAACAACAAAGCAGCAAGAACAAAGAACAAGAGACATTTCTATTTATAGAAACTATTCCTTATAGCAAATCAAATTTATTTGTATCGCGCATTTCATGCACGAGATAACTCAATGTGCTCTACATTTTTTTTTTTTTTAGTTTTCTGTGAAGCACTCCTCAATATTTTTGGAAAAATATTGCCCATCCCAGTGCTTCACAGAAAAAAAAACTCAAAAAAAGTGCGAGGGATTACAACACATCACAAACTACAACAGAAAGAGCAAGATGTTTGCTGGAGACAAAGACTCGCTGGCAGAGAAACTAAACCATTACTTTTCCCGTTTTGAGATGGACAGCTCAAACCCATCACAACCACCTCCCATCAGCAGCACACTGACTCTTCAAGAACATAAAGTGAGAGGTGTGCTCAGAACTGTAAATACCAGGAAGACTGCTGGCCAAGACAGAGTGCCAGGGAAGGTACTGAAGCCCTGTGCTGATCACCTGACAGGTGTTTACACAAAAATCTTCAACAGATCCCTGTCTCAATCAACTATTCCCTCCTGCCTGAAAACTGCAACAATCATCCCCATCCCAAAAATAATCAGCCATTGACAATGATTACAGGCTTGTGGCACTCACACCTGTGATCAGGAAGTGTTTTGAGAGGGTGGTTGCACGCCACATAAGGGGCTCACTTCCTCCCTCACTAGACCCCTACCAGTTTACTTACAGAGGAAACCGGTCCACCGAGGAGGCTATCACAATCGCTCTCCACACTGCACTGAGCCACCTGGAACGCAAAGGGAACTACGTCAGGATGCTTTTCGTAGTTCAGTTTTGTTAGTTAGTTAGTTAGTTAGTTAGTTAGTTATGCCTTTAATACCATCATCCCTAGTATTTTGATTGACAAACTCTCCCTCCTTGGACTATCTCCTTCCATCTGCTGGTGGATTAAAGACTTCCTCACAAACCGTCCATAGTCTGTCAGACTTGGCCCACACCTCTCTTCCTTCATCACCCTCAATACCGGGTCCCCCCAAGTCTGTGTACTGAGATCTCTGCAATACTCCCTGGAAACATATGACTGCAACTCTATTATCAAGTTTGCAGATCACACCAGCGTGATCAGTCTCATCTCAGAAGGGGATGAGTCTGCCGACAGAGACAAGATTGGTAAATTGTCATGGCCAGCCTCACCACTGTTTTATATAAACGTCGCCATTCATCCTAGCCGATACTCTTCTGTCACAAAGAACACCTTCCACCAACTGTTCCATCCCGCTTGGACCCGTTTCTTCACTTCCTGACCGGGGCGAAAAAGGCATATATACTCCCAGCACACAAATACACATCAGCGACATGCATTAGCTATGCAGAAACACGATGGCACTAGGGACAAAATGGTGGACTAGACATGGGCGTTGTTAAGTCGAGGACGTTTTAACCCAAGGACTCCCTCTACTTGTCTATAATGCACTCGAGTTTGGCATCCACACCCGAGTGCATTATAGGGAATGGCCATGTTTTCACCATTTTGTTTCATTAAGTTTTTGTTGTACTATTAAACTCTCAACCACTAGCAACACAAAAACAAACAATACATTAGCCATGTCATTTTATATGATACAGAGTTCACAGCAACTGAAAAACTAGCTGTTTGTGATCCGGAAAATATGGTACATCTATCTTCCATTCTGCTTATCCTCATTTTGATTACGAGTGTGCTGGCATCAATCTCGGCTGACTCTGTGTTGGTGGTGGGTTGTACCTTAAAGTGGTCGCCACCCTATTGTCGGGCAAATATAGACAAGACACTCTCTCACGCACTCAAATGAACAGCTATGAGCACACCTCAAAACCATTTTCTTTTTGATGGATTATTTTCTCCCGTCTTCCTCCACAATCTCACATTCGATTCAGCCACTTTGAGCGGCCGCACTGCTTCGCGGTTGCCCACTTCTTCAGCAGGAGAAATGACACTTTTCTTTTGAAAGCGGCTGCATAAATAGGCCTTGCACTCGACATTTTTTGTCTTAGTTTGAGTGAAAACAAACTCGCGGGCAGCCGTTTCTGATGTTTGGTGTAGTTTCAGCAAATATGTTCCGCTAATAATCATAAAATGGCAAACTCCGGCGATCACGTCAGGAATCTCAGGTTGGCGGCGCACATGACCGTAATACATAATGTAACAAGACATTGAATATCACATTGAAATGTAAATGTATACCTTTTTTTACCACCCAGTATACCTGTATACGATGATAAAATGTGATTTTATTTTTAATCTATATCTAAATGTGCTCTCTTGACTTTTTTAAAAAATATTTTGGGAAAATTGTGCACATTATACACGAAAGATTACAGTAATGGGTAAATTCAAGAGATCTTTATATTTGATAGCACGAGAACAGACAGCCTACCCACAGTAAATTAGGAATGAAGAACTTGAAAATGTAACACAAAAATGTCTCTGCAGGTTTGGGTTGGTACTCTTGGTGTCGGACCGCAAGGCACGAAGCTCTGTGGCACCTTTCAGTATGCTGAAACATATGCCTTCCAGGATGACGTTGGTGCCCTCCTCCTACATGTCTGCCAAGTTGTACCAAAGGGTGTTCTCTGCTTCTTGCCTTCCTACAAGGTAAATATGGACGAATCTTCTTCTTTTTCTTTCGGCTTGTCCCGTTAGGGGTTGCCACAGCGTGTCATCTTTTTCCATTTAAGCCTATCTCCTGCATCCTCCTTTCTAACACCCACTGTCCTCATGTCCTCCCTCACAACATCCATCAACCTTTTCTTTGGTCTTCCTCTGGCTCTTTTGCCTGGTAGCTCCATCTTCAGTACCCTTCTAGCAATATACTCACTCTCTCACCTCTCAACATGTCCAAACCATCGAAGTCTGCTCTCTCTCACCTTGTCTCCAAAACATCCATAAACATGGACAAATATAGATTTAAATTTAAAAAGCTGGAAATTTGATATGAGTCAATTAGAGGACTGCAGTTTTTGGCAGCCCGAGCATGGTACAGTGCCTTGTGAAAGTATTCAGCCCCCAACCTTTTGCCACATTTCAGGCTTCAAACATAAAGATAGAAAATAATTTTTTGGGTCATAAATCAACAAGTGGGACACAATTGTGAAGTGGAATGAAATTTATTGGATATTTTAAACTTTTTTTTAACAAATAAAAACCTGAAAAGTGGGGCTTGCAATATTATTCGTCCCCCTTGTATTAATACTTTGTACCGCGCCACCTTTTGCTGCAATTACAGCTGCAAATCGCTTGGGTATGTCTCAGTTTTGCACATCAAGAGACTGCAATTCATGTCCATTCTTTCTTGCAAAACAGCTCAAGCTCAGTGAGGTTGGATGGAGAGCGTTTATGAACAGCAGTCTTCGAGAGCGTTTATGAACAGCAGTCTTCGAGAGCGTTTGTGAACAGCAGTCTTCAGCTCTGTCCACAGATTCTCGATTGGATTCAGGTCTGGACTTTGACTTGGCCATTCTAACACCGGGATACGTTTATTTGTGAACCATTCCATTGTAGATTTGGCTTTATGTTTTAGATCATTGTTCTTTTGGAGTCTCGGGTCTTTTGCAGACTCCAACAGGTTTTCTTCCAGAATGGTCTTGTATTTGGATCCGTTCATCTTCCCATCAATATTAACCATCTTTCCTGTCCCTGCCGAAAAAAAGTAGGCCCAAACAATGAGGCTGCCACCACCATGTTTGACAGTGTGGATGATATGTTCAGTGTCACGAGCTATGCTGCTTTTACACCAAATATATCGTTTCGCATTGTGGCCAAAAAGTTTGATTATGGTTTCATCCGACCAGAGCACCTTCTTCCACATGTTTGGTTTGTCTCACAGGTGGCTTGTGGCAAACTTTAAACGAGAGCTTTTATGGATATCTTGCCTTTGTCTTTATTCTTGCCACTCTTCCAAAAAGAAGAGCAGTGCAGTCCAGTGTACGACTGATTGTTGTCCAATGGACAGACTCTCCCAATTCAGCTGTAGATCTCTGCAGTACTTCGAGTGATCATGGGCCTCTTGGCTGCATCTCTGATCAGTCTTCTCCTTGTTCGAGGTGAAAGTTTAGAGGGACGCCGGGGTCTTGGTTTGATTTGCAGTGGTCTGATACTCCTTCCATTTCAATATGATTGCTTGTACAGTGCTCCTTGAGATGTTTAAATCTTGGGAAATCTTTTTGTATCCAAATCCGGCTTTAAACCTCTCCACGACAGTATCTCGGACCTGCCTGGTGTGTTCCCTGGTCTTCATGACGCGGGTTGAGGCTGTGATCAAGACCGGCTGCCAGCATCTTTTGGCAACGCTCGTCGTGAAATTAGTCACAGCTGTGATAGCGGAAAACGGCATTGCTATGTGTTTACGGCATCTCTATCTGTTTGCATTAAATTTGGTGTTTATAATGACAACATTCCGATTTCCGGCAGCATTTTTGTGGTATTTCATCGGTATTTTCACTCTTATGTTAACATTTCATAGAGAAGCATTCTGTTTACTCCGGCATAGATATGACTTATAGACATTCGTACACATATGTTATCGAGCGGTCTGCACGCTTTCCAGTATGTCGAAAGTCGCGAAAAGATGAAGTTCGTGCCAGGGAAATTGATAAAAAAACCACGGGGTAAAAAAACTGTTTCAGATGGGCATGGCTTGAATAAAGTGTAACCATGCAGATAGGAACAAATACTGTATCATGTCTAACCAAACCCATACAAAAAGTGGACGTTCTTGCCAAAGTACTGGAGCATATCCAAACCAGTAAACACAAAGGTAAGTTGGATACAGTGGGAAAAAAAAAAATAACTATTTGAACACCCTGCTATTTCGCAAGTTCTCCCACTTAGAAATCATCGAGTGGTCTTAAATTTTCATCGTAGGTGCATGTCCGCTGTGAGAGAGATAATCTAAAAAGAAAAACCCAGAAATCACAATGTATGATTTTTTTTTCAACGATTTGTGTGATACAGCTGTAAATGCGTATTTGAACACCTGAGAAAAATGTTATTTGGTACAGTAGCCTTCTTTTGCAATTCCAAAGGTCAAACGTTTCCTGTAGTTGTTCACTAGTTTTGCTCACACTGCAGGAGGAATTTTGGCTCACTCCTCGACACAGATCTTCTCTAGATCAGACATGTTTCTGGGCCGTCACTAAGAAACACGAAGTTTCAGCTCCCTCCAAAGATTTTGTATTGGGTTTAGGCCACACCAGAACCTTGATATGCTTCTTACAGAGCCACTCCTTGGTTTTCATGGCTGTGTGCTTCTCTTGTTGAAAGACCCATCTATGACCCATCTTCAATGCCCTGACTGGGGGAAAGAGGTTGTTCCCCAAAATCTCACAATACATGGTCGCGGTCATTCTCTCCTTAATACAGTGCAGTTGTCCCATGTTCAGAAAAACACCCCCAAAGCATGATGCTACCACCCCATGCTTCACAGTAGGGATGGTGGTCTTGCGATGGAACTCATCATTCGTCTACCTCCAAACACGGTTAGTGGAATTATGACCAAAAAGTTCCCTTTTGGTCTCATCTTTCTCCCATGACTCCTCTGTATCATCCAAATGGTCAGTGGCAAACTTAAGACGGGCCTTGACATGTGCTGGTTTAAGCAGGGGAACTTTCCATTCCATGCTTGATTTCAAACCATGACGTTTTACTGTATTACCAACAGTCACCTTGGAAACGGTGGTCCCAGCTCTTTTCAGGTCATTGACCAAGTCCTGTCGTGTATTCCTGGGCTGATTCCTCACCTTTCTAAGGATCGTTCAGACCCCGATAGGTGATATCTTGCATGGGACTCCACTCCGATTGCAATTGACCGTCATGTTTAGCTTCTTCCATTTTCTAATCATTGCTCCAACAGTGGACCTTTTTTCACCAAGCTGGTTGGCAATTTCGTAGTAGCCTTTTCCAGCCGTGTGGAGTTGTACAAGTTTGTCTCTGGTGTCTTTGGACAGCTCTTTGGTCTTGGCCATGTTACAAGTTTGAGTCTTACTGATTGTATGGGGTTGACAGGTGTCTTTATGCAGCTAACGACCACACAGATGCATCTGATTCAGGATAATACATGGAGTGGTGGTGAGCTTTTAAAGGCGGACTAACAGGTCTTTGAGGGTCAGAATTCTAACTGATAGGTGTTCAAATACTTATTTGTAGCTGTATCACACAAATAAATCATGGAAAAAAATTATACATTTTGATTTCTGTATTTTTCTTTTTAGATTATCTCTCTCACAGTGGACATGCACCTACGATTAAAATTTCAGACCCCTCCATGATTTCTAAGTGGGAGAACTTGCAATATAGCAGGGTGTTCATATACTTATTTTCTTCACTGTACGTATGCATTTGTTTTTCGAGCAGTCTGCACGTTTGCCAGTATGGTGAAAGTCTTGGAGCGAAAAGATGATCGTGCCAGGGAAATTGATAAAAACCTCGGGGTAAAAAAACTGTGTCAGACAGGTATGGCTTGAAAAAAATGTGTAACCGTGCAGATAGGAACGAAAACTGTATCAACATGTCAAACTGAACAAACAAAAAGTGAACGTTCCCGGGCAATCCACGGCCTTCGTGAGGCTAAGCAGCTCAAAAAAATGGATGGATGGCAATACATACAGGGTTTCCTCAGTATTCGCAGGGTAATGTTCCTTACCCCCCACGAATCCCGAAAATATATCAATAATGGACCAATTACAACACCTGTGCATGATATGTACCATATTTTTGTGACCCTAAGACGCACTTGAAAGTCTTAAATTTTCTCCAAAATGGACAGTCTAATAGGTCCACTGAATTCCAAAAACTGTCTATTTTTTTTGTGAGACAACTTCATTAGTGTAAAACCAAACATGCTAGTTACGTAGACAGCATGCATGCAGTCTATCGTGTTAGGATGAATGTAGACAGTGAGGAGCAATTGCAATTTTACATATGTGAGGAGAAGCACCTTACATTCCCATACACACTGACAGTGTATGCGAGTCATTCATTCGCCTTGTGTGTTGTTATATACTTGGTCATTAAATCTGATTCTCAAAAATATGACACCACTACAAAAAGAATAGCATAACTAGCAAATTAAAAAAAATAAACAATGAATGAAGAAAGAGAAAACATGCTCTTTAAACGCTATTTACATCTGTAGTAGTACCCCAAAGAATGTTGGGAACAATCCCAGCATGCTTTGCTGAGCGCGGTTTTATTTGCTCATTCTGCTATTCTGTTTGCCATGGTGTGATCATTTTTGTTTTGATGTGACTCCATGAATGTGAACATGTTGACGAATGACTTCCCTACACTGTCAGTGTGTGGGAGAATGTAAGGTTCTTTTTCTCACAAATGTAAAATTCCAATTGTCTCTCACTGCCTTGAGTACCATCATATGGTAGCTTTCATGCACATTGAAACACACGCGAGCATGTATGCTAACATTGTAATGTCCACGTTAGGCTGTATTTCATTGGAGTAGTCACACAACATTTACAGATTTTGGAACTTGGTGTCCACACACTGCACATTGTAATTGTAATGTCTATTTCGGAGAAATTTGAAGACTTCTAACCAGAGCTTATAAATGTCAGGAAAAATACTTTGAGAGCAAAATCTGAGAACATGCAGGCCAACCAACGTTGAACTGCAAATGGGCAAGGGCGCACACACACACACCTTCATTTTCATGTGTGCGTCTGTGTGGGTGGGTGGGTGTTTGGGTGTGTGTGGGTGTGTGTGTGCGTGCATGTGTCTGTATGAATTTGACTTGTTCAAAAAAACGACTAAAACCTTGTCTCAGGTAGTAGGGTAGTCATATCCCAATCTAAAGGTTGTGGGTTCGATTCTCAGCACTTGCGGCCATTTTGAAGTGTCCTTTAACAAGTTAATGAACCCAAAACTACTCCTAATGCTGCGACATCAGTAGGTGAATGATGAGACAGCATTGAAGTGCTCTGAGTACCTTGAGATAGAAAATCCCATTTACTATTTCCAATGTGATGCTCCTTATTTATTCAGATGCTGGATAAGCTGCGGGATCGATGGAACATCACTGGTATTTGGAATAAACTTGAAAAACAAAAGAAAGTAATAACAGAGCCTCGTAATGGCGGCAAGGGTGATTTTGATGAACTACTTCAGGCGTACTACAATGCAATAAAAACCTGTGAGAAAAGAGGTAAGATATTTTTGTATCTGCATGATGTTCTCTCAAGCGTGAATCCCCCACTCTCAACTATGTACAATATTTGTGTTGTACGCCATTCCGAAATGTTATCTACATGTCAGAGTGAATGGCCATACAAATAGTGCTGTAATGCGGTGCCTTTCTCAAGGGCATCTCCATAGTCATCAAAGTGAGGGGAATATTTTCCTTCTTTGTATTGCTTAATATTTCTCTCCCTTGTGTTTCCATAGATGGTGCACTGCTGATGGCCGTGTGTCGGGGAAAGGTGAGCGAAGGACTAGATTTCTCAGATGACAATGCAAGAGCAGTGATCACTATTGGAATCCCCTTTCCAAATATTAAAGACCTCCAGGTAAGTAGTCTATAATAAAAAAAAAAAAACAATTCACTGGCAGCTGTTTTCAGAAAAACAATCCCAAAAGTGCCACCCAATTTTGTAGCATTTTGGGAAAAAACAATTCTTGGTACACGGGGAAAAAAATATTCTAAATTTTTTCATTCTTGAGTAATAAGAAATAAAATGTAGATAAAAAAGAAAAAAGACTTGAGACTTAAAAATACCTATTGATAAATCAGTTCAATGATCGGCTTTGTGGTCATGTGATCGGATTGTAACAGCATTTTGAGAACACTTGGGTGAAGAGAGGGGCAAAACTGTCAACTGATCCCCACCTGGTGTTGAGTTGGATCCGATGGCGGGTGAAGTTGGCAGTCCAACCTGCAGCCCAAAATGTATTGTGAGGCTTTGCTAGAATGTCCGATGGACACCATGGATGAGGAATGCCGTCAAACTGGAGAAGAAATCCTATCGGGCCCTTTTGGCCTGTAGGACTCTGAAGGCAGCTAGATCATTGGTGCTGGCTAGCCAAGCGGAATGCAGCTTTTGTTGTCGCTGAAACAAAAAGTCCGGCATGGAGGGAGTTCAGTGAGGCCATGGGGAAAGATTTCTGGACGGCTTAGAGGACATTTTGGTCCACCAGCCGGAGGAGTAATCAGTGCACTTTTAACACTATGTATATGAGGATAGGGTACTGCTCACCTCAACTCGGGATGTTGTGAGTGCAGCAGCCGCCACCTCTCGAACACCTCTGGGCGCTGCTTGACCAACAGCAGCAACTGCCGCCGCCTCTCGACCATCTTTCAGCAGTGCTCGACCAGCTGCAGCTGCTGCCTCTCGACCATGCCTCGGCGGTACTTGACCAGCCGCAGTCTCTCAACCATGCCTCGGCGATCCTCGACCAGCAGCAACCGCCACCTCTCGACCACGTCAGACGGTGCTCTACCAGCAACAGCGACAGCCACGTCTCAACCACACCTCCGCATTGTACGACCAGCAGCAGCCGCCGACTCTCGACCACGTCTCGCCTTTGTTCAACCAGCAGAAGCAGTCTCTGCCTCTCGACCACGCCTCGGTGGTGCTTGACCAGTACCAGCATCAGCAGCCGCCGCCTCTCCACCACGTCTCAGCTGTGCTTCATCCATAGCTGTCACCTGGTCCTATTTGGTTCCTGTTTTGCTGTTGGAACCCTCCTCGCAGACATCCGACTGAGTCGCCCCGTAAGGACCCAGTGCTTGGCGTCCTCGCCGACCCCCTGAGTCGCCCCGTAAGGACCCAGTGCTTGGCGTCCTCGCCGACCTCCTGAACTGCTCAGCCAAAGTCCTCGCTTTGGGTGCCCTGGACGGCCACCAGACAGACTGGGGTGGGGCGTTGGTCATTTACGCACAGGTCAAAGTGTGTGCTGAAACAGTCAGCCACGCCAGATCAATAGGTCTCTGGGGCATGTCACAATATTATAGTGGTCATTCCAGAACTCACGAAGGGTGAGGTTAGTGTTTTCAGTCACCTCAAAGCAGTGTTGGAACAGGTGCTTGGTGAACAACTTTTTGAAGTTAGATCTGACCTGTTGGTCCATCGGCTGGAGGATAAGGGGTGGTGTTGGGTGGTAGATATCGGGCCTTAATTAATTTAAATTCTCCAAGATATCTTCTTTGAGGTTCGGAGGGTGAGCTGGCCATTGTCAAAGAGAACAAGGGCTTGTAGAGGCAGGTTTTTCTCGGAAAGATATTTCTTGATGGGATGACCAAAGACCAGGTTTACCCACACCACAAAAATCTGCCAATTGACCCACGCCCTTGGGTTCGCCCGCCACATAACCTGCATTCTTTATTTGGAAATGGTTTTTTTAAAAGTTCTGGGATTTTCTGAATGATATACGAAAGCGGTTTGATTTTGTAGGGGATGTAAGAGATTTTTTAGGAGGGTTAGGGTTAGGGTTAGGGTTAACCCTAACCCGGTCCTTTTTTGAACATTTTCAAACCATCCTTGGCTGACTTTGAAAGGTTCACTGGATTGCTTCAAGGATGTCCGCCAATGTGCCTTGGTTCTGCTGCACCAAATCAGAGTAGGTGGCTCGTGCTTTCTCACAAATTATACCTTCAGTTACTGTGTCTCCTACTCGCTCTTTTTCCCAACACCCACGTCAGCACCATGTTCTCATGGACGGAAGTCCATAACTTCAAAATAATTTTCACGCATCTGGCTGACATTATGGAGTTGATGGTTTCCTTCTGCTTATGTATTGTACATATATATTTGACGTAGAATGGTCATACCTCTAGTCGCTCTCATACACCCCGTTTGTTATTCTATTATTTCTGACTTTCAATTCAATTGACATCATCCTCTTCTTCTTGTCACTGCTTTCCCAAGTACATGCTTTCAGATAGTTGAACATATAATATAATATATAATGCAATATAAAAATAATATAAAATATAATATAAAATATAAAATGCGAGCTGCACAGAGATGCTACCGAGTCGAGATGCACACGTGGAAAGATGGAGTAAAGCGCGAAAAGCTGAGTGGAACTTGTGTGTGCACCTACAGCCAGTCATTCCTAAGTCAAGTCCTGTCTCATAGAGGAGGAAAAAAAATTGTCCCCACGTATTGGGGAAAACTCGTACGTCAAGTTACTCGTATCTCAACGTACCACTGTATTCCACAGTAAAACGGTAACATATACTTGTTAATTATAATGTGAAAGTGTTTGGGAACAACAGCAACTCAACCACATAGTGCGAGGCCACATTAACTGAGAGTGAATATAGTGGCTCATAGATGGCGCCTACCAGTGTGGCAGCCTTTAGCATGTTCTCCCTGGTACTCTTATGTTTGTGTGTTTTTCCGGCCTCTCGGGACTAAAGTACACAAGAGAGGACTTGCTAACCATCAGAGAGTCTTCTCCGGACTTTTTTCGAAAACACTCGCCAATTTGCTAAATGTTTAGCCGGAGTTACTCATCGGCGCACTCTTCAAGCTTCACTTTGGCGATGAAGGGGGACACGAGCCAGTACACAACTAAAACTGCGAAAGAGGGGACATTGACGAGCACTCCCGTCGATACATCTCGCAAACCTATGCTCCCGAGCCAACAAAATGGATGAATTTCGTCTTCTGATCAGGACCTGCAAAAACTTTGGACATTCTGCTGCCCTGTGCTTCACGGAGACTTGGCTTTGTGGACGCGTCCCCAATGCTGCCCTTGCACTCCACAGGTTTCCCTTTTATCTTGCAGATCGCGTTGCGGCGCTAATATGGAAATCGAAAGGCAGTGGAATATACTTTTTTTTTTTTTTTATCAATGAGAAAGGGTGCACTGACATTACATAGCTCAGCATACACTGCAGCCTGCTTTTAGAGTGTTTTTTTTTTTTTTTAACTGTAAGCCGTTTTATTCGACACATGAGTTTGCATCTTTTATTCTAGTCGAAGTATGCATTCCTCCTCAAGCTAGCATGAACGCAGCACTGCTAACGCTCGCCGAGCAGGTAAATGAGAGAGTAAAAAATACTCAGATTCACCGCTCACTATCCTAGAAGACTTTAACACAGCCAAACTCAACCACAAACTCGGTAAATATAAGCGGCATGTGAAATGTCTGACGAGGGCAAAAAAAACTCACTAGATCACTGTTACACTTCCAATAAAAGCTCATTGTGTAATCCCCAATGCAGCCAATGGGTTCTCTGATCACTGCTTGCTCTACTTAACACCTACATACAGGCAAACGCTTAAGTGGGCGAAGCATTTGGTAAAATCAATGAAAAAGTGGACCAATGAGGCAAAATTAAAACTTCAAAGCTGCTTTGACTGCACAGACTGGACTGTATTTGGAAAATTCAGAGCAGAGCCAAGATTAATTCATGGATATTGTTACCACGCATGTCAATTTCTGAGAGGAGGTGTGTGTACCAACATAACTGTTTCACACGTTCAATAACAAAAAGCCATGGTTTTCAGCCAGACTGAGGCAATTCCGCCAGGCTCAAGAGATTGCATATCGTAGTGGAGATAGGACCCTCTACAATTGCACTAGAAACCATGTGATTAAGGAAACGATCATTGCAAAGAGTGACAATGCAGTTCAACTGGATAAACATCTCAGCGCAAATGACTCCAAATCAGTTTCGCACGGATTACAATCCCTCACTTATTACAAGTGATGGTCCCCCCCAGTAGAAAACAAGAGTGACAACCAAAATAGCTTTTACTGCAGATTTGAAATAGACACTTCCACACCACGCACCCACAAGCTGCACCACATTCGACTCTACTGTTTAACATCCGTGAAAGGGACATTAGACTGATCTTCAAACAACAAAATATCAACAAAGTGCCGAGCCCAGAGCTTCTGTCCCCATCCTGCCTCAAAGTCTGTGTAGACCAACTTGCTCCTGTCTTCACAAAGATCTTCAACAGGTCTCTAGAAGTCTGAAGTACTCACCTGCTTCACATGCTTCACCATTATACCGGTCCCCAAAAAAGCAGCAGTCTCAGGTCTTAATGACTACTGGCCAGTTCCCTTGACATCTGTGGTCATGAAGTCCTTGTATTGTACCACCTCAAGGGTGTCACAAGTCCCCTGCTGGACCCACTGCAGTTTGCATATTGACCTAACAGGTCTGCGGATGATGCTGTCAACATGGGTCTACACTTCATCCTTGAACATCTTGTCAGTGAGGGTACCTACGCGAGGAACCTGTTCGTGGACTTCAGCTCTGTGTTGAACACCATCATCCCTGAACTCCTCTCCTCCAAACTTCACCAGCTCAGCGTCTCGCCTGCCATCTCCCTGTGGGTTTACAAATTCCTGACTGGCAGGATACAGCAGGTGAGGTTGTGGGAGACCACCTCATCTCCGAGCACAATTAGAACTGGGGCACCCCAAGGTTGTTTCCTCTCCCCTCTTTTTTTCTTGCTCAACACAATGGTGTGTGTGTGTGTGTGTGTGTGTATTTTTATTCTCTTTAATTTCATTTTAAGCTTTTAAATTATTATGATTCAGATCTTTGTGATTGTTTCCTTTTGTCCTTTTAAGTTATGATGCGGTTCTTTGTGATACAGTTTCCTTTCATACTTTTAAGATATGACGCGGGTCCTTTGTAATGCGAAATTCTGGAATGCTCCAAGGAGTGTCTATATACGGATGAGAGAGTCCGTCGACAGGGCCTCTTACGACCTCACCGCTGCTCTGGGACAAAGTACGCCGTTTAGAACTAACTGCACGGACGCCTACTGCCTTTCGTTTTTGGACCCGCTGGAACGAACAATTTGCTTCTTTGGGAACATTCGTTCAACGTTGGTAACTTCGTCGTTGAATTGATTTGTGAGAGAATAAATTGTCTTAAACGCAATACAACTGCCTTGTCGCATTTTGGTGGTTTAAACAAAGTGGACGTTAGTGGAAATTCACACGCAACAACAAAAGACTGCATCTCAAGGCATCCGACTGTCAAACTCCTGAAATTCGCAGACCACGGCCTCATTGAAGACGGCGACGAGTCTGCATATCGACAGGAAGTGGCAAGACTGTAGCTTTCGTGTGGTCAACACAACCTGGCGTTGAACACTCTAAAGACTGTCGAGATGTTTGTGGATTTTAGGAGGCATCCTCCACCTTAGCTGCCCCTGATGCTGTCCAACAGTCTTGTCAACCGACACAAGACCTTCAAGTTCTTGGGAATTACAGTCTCAGAGGACCTGAAGTGGGAGATTAGCATCAACTGTATCTTCAAAAAAGCCTAGCAAAGGATGTACTACTTGCGGCTTCTGAGGAAGCACAGCCTGTCACAAGAACTATTGAGACAGTTCTACACAGCGGTCATCCAATCAGTTGTGTGAACAGTCTGGTTTGGGGCTGCCACAAAAAAAGGACAAACTGCGACTGCAATGGACAATCAAAACAGCTAATTGGATTGTCGGCACCACTCTACCCACAATTGAAGACTTGCACTTAACGCGAACTAGGTCCAGAGTGGAGAGGATTCTTTCGGATGCTCCACATCCTGGCCACCAGCTCTTCCAGCTCCTTTTATCGGGAAAGCGCTACCAATCAATGCAAGTAAAAACTAGCAGTCATCCCAACAGGTTTTTTCCCTCTGGCTATTAAGTCATTAAATTATTGATCAGCGAATCTAATATTTTCTGCCTTGTGCCATTGTTGGGACACACCCTCATATCCTGTTGGTCCAATCACTATTAGTAATATATTTTGTAAACTATCACACGATTTGTCACTTTAAATTGCTCCCTTTACACACTTTTCATTGCACCGGTCTATAACGGAATCCGCGAACGGGTTAAGGCACTCTCTACAAGCTTAAAGTGTTTGTAATGTCTAATTTCAAATGCAAATTATCTTACTTAGATGAAAATATGTTCAACTGTACCATAAAATGCATAACCTTTTCGATGTTATTACCAAAAAATATAAGCGTTTATGAATTAAAGTCTGCGAACTTTGACCTGGTTTCTTGTGTCTGGAAAAACGACTCATTTTGGGGGCGGCTCCTCGTTCGTCACTACAGGTAGACCTGCTATTGTGCGACTAGTACTGTCTTGTTATGGCATCAATTTACCACGTGAATACATATTTATGGTGAAGCAAGACATCACCAGCTTTTGCTCTCAAATCAACGTGGCAACATTTTAAACGGATTTTGTTCTTTAAAATCCTTATTTGTGAAAATATACCAACTTTGAGTGTGGACTACTTTATCATATTCTGTTTGTTTTGGTGCGATAATAAACGAGCCTTGTACTCGCAAATTAGTGATGCACATCGTACTGCAGATAGTTTCTCATACAAGCACAGGCTGATCCATCCCGCTGTACAATGAATGGTCGCGTGGTCACATACCGGTTTACTGTATTTAATACATGGCGTTTCCATAATTTAAAAACAAGACCGAAAATTTCAGATATTCATTCAGGATATTGAAGCCTTTACTATTTAGCAGTTTATGACGAACTAAACCAAACAAGAACTTCACAAATGCTGACCAGTCTTTGTTTCCAACACGGGACATATCCTGCTCGATGCGTCTGACTGTTTGCTCAGCACTTCTGCATTCCAACGTGTGTGCTGTCTAACTGGCTCAAATTGATAAACTAGTGTGTTCATCTGTCGAAATATCGAAAAATTTGTCGTTCTTACAATGTTTTCAATGCTCGTCATTGATGACACCAGCTATGACGTCACGTTCCTACTCGGCTGTTACTGCTTTGTTTTCGTCTTTTTTCGGCGAATCCAGCAATGTGCAATCGCTTTTTTGCTGATAATCGAAAAATAAAACTGTTTCCTCATACAGTAATTCAGATTTGAATTCTCCATTAAAAAACTAATATTTGCAAAAAGGTGCACTGAGGACATTCCATACATTTTAACACAATGTGGAACGTTGACACTTATCTCTTACCTCTTGTAAATGAAGAAGACTACATCTTGCACATCTGTGACTCTTATAAGGAATAGTTCCTATAAACAGAAATGTCCCGTTCTTTGTTCTTGTTACTTTGTTGTTTGTTCTGCATGTCATACCAGAGCAGCACTGACTTGCGGAGAAAAAATCCTTGTGTGTTATTACACAGCTGGGCAATAAAGTTGATTCTGATTCCTCATTGAAGAGGTCACAAAATTTTCGCTGAGTCGATCGCTTTAGACTTCCAAACTTTTTAACTGTATTTACTCAAAAAGAGTGCACAGTTAATGGAATGGGTTTCCATGGCCGTGCAACAACAGTCAAGGCCATCACCATGTGTAATTCATCGCGTCTGACTCTTGAACAGTGGAAACACGTTGTCTGGAGTGACATCACCCTTCTCCATTTGGGAATATGATGAACGAGTCTGGGTTTGGTGTTTGACATGATAATGGTACTTGTCTGACTGCATTGTGTCTTGTAAAGTTTGGTGGAGGGAGGATTATGGTGTGTGTTGCCCCCTGAGTTCCACTAAAATGCTGGACAATTTTGGACAATTCCGTGCTCCCATGTTTTTGGGGAAGTTCGGAGAGAGATTCATGTAAGCTCTCTCTTTCTCTATCCCTCCCTCTCCTACCCTCCCCCACTCCCTTTCTGCCCTCCCCACCCTATTTATAGCAGATGCTGCCATGATCCTTGTGAGGATAAGGGGTTGGAAAATGAATGAATACATATTAAGTTGTGTATGCATATAAAATTAAGTTAAAGAAGCCAAAGCTTGAAAGGATTGTATCAGAAAACGGATCGTTAAAATGAAGTGCAATAATTATGTTCTTGCACTTCATGATTTTGAAGAGGTCTTTTTTTTTTGCTCATAATTTGCAAAATTGTGTGGGTTATAAAAGATATTTTTATATGGTGCTGATAATTTTATACAATTGTTTTGAAAGACATTTGTTTCTATCATATAGTTTTGATGTGTTGCTTTGATGTCATTGGTCGAATCTTCCCCCTAACTATCCTCTAATCCAGCAACCAGGGAGCGGCTTTCCCCATTTCTAAAGTTAGTATTACGTACCACCCATTGAGAGTGAAATTAAATAACCCACGACAAGCTAACACTAGCAACGATATAACGCCAGCGACGAGCTGACGTTAGGGATGAGCTAACACTAGCGAGGCCTACATTGAACCACAAGGAGGAAGACTACAAAAAGGACAATTACCACCCATTGAGAGTGAAATTAAACAACCAAAGACGAGTTAAGGCTAGCGATGAGCTAACGCTAGCGACAAGCTAATGCTAGCGAGACCTACTTAAGACCACAAGAACGAAGACTACAACGAGGACCTTGAGGACGCTGGACAAGTGGACACAACCTCAACTTCAATTTTCTTCTCTCCTGCCGTGTGAAATACTGCAGGGACATTGTGGTATGTATCTCCTTTATCTCTTTTTTTCTTCGATCTTCATATGTGTTCGGACCCTTACTTTAACTTAGCCTAGGTAGTGTGTGAATTGTGTACCTTGTGTTTTGACCTATTTGATAGGGTTTATTTAACTATCTCCAGCCCGATGGGGGGCACAAGTCAGTGCAATCTTTAGGTCGGTCCTAAGCCTGGATAAATGCAGAGGGTTGCGTCAGGAAGAGCATCCGGTGTAAAACTGTGCCAAACATATTAGTGTTCATCAAACAAATCCCATAACTAATCGGCCGTGGCCTCGGTTAACAACATCCGGCACTGTAAACCTGCAGGGCGTCAGTGGAAATTCAGCTACTGTGGGTCAAAGACATAGAAGGAGGAGGAAAGCAACTTAGTCGGCAGAAGAAGAAGAGGAAGGAACAGAGCCAACAACTGAGTGTAGGAACTTTAATTGTTGGAACGATGGCTGGAAAAGCCCAAAGCATGATGCTACCACCCCCATGCATCACAGTAGGGATGGTGTTCTTGGAATGGAACTCATCATTGGTCTTCCTCCAAACACGGTTAGTGGAATTATGACCAAAAAGTTCTGTTTTGGTCTCATCTGACCATAAAACATCCACCTGGTCATTGGCAAATTTAAGACTGGCCTTGACATGTGCTTCTATCTAAGTGCAGGGGAACTTTCCGTGCAATGCATGATTTCAAACCATGAGGTCTTAGTGTATTACCAACAGTCACCTTGGAAACGGTGGTCCCAGCTCTTTTCAGGTCATTGACCAAGTCCTGTCGTGTAGTCCTGGGCTGATTCCTCACCTTTCTAACGATTATTGAGACCCCAGAGGAGATATCTTGCATGGGGCTCCACTCTGATTGAGATTGACCGTCATGTTTACCTTCTTCCATTATCTAATTTATAATTTCTCCAACAGTGGACCCTTTTTCACCAAGATGCTTGGCAATTTCTCCATACCCCTTTCCAGCCGTGTGGAGTTGTACAGTTTTTTCCATGTCTTTGGAAAGCTCTTTGCTTTTTGCCATGTTACAAGTTTGAGTCTGATTGTATGGGGTGGATGGATGTCTTTATGCAGCTAACAACCTCACACAGGTGCATCTGATTCAGGATAATACATGGAGTAGAAGTGGACTTTTGAAGGCAGACGAGCAGGTCTTTGAGGGTCAGCGGTACCACGGTTCCTTTCTTGGCACTTTTTCAGAGGCTTTTTCTTGTTCCACAAAGACACAATTTGGCTCCTTCTGACCATCTCTGTACTTTTCTATACTGTACTGGCATCCTCAAGGCAAATAATGCATCTGTGGTATTCTTTTTAGGCTTGAACCATAATGTTGCTTGTAGATACTTCTGTCCTGAATCTAGCGCCACTACTCTTTCCCATAACTTCATTGTGTGGCTCGTCAACTTTATTCCTCAATAGTTTTCAACCACTTGACCTTAACCGGAGCACGTTGGCGCGCCGTTCACGCTATTGCTTTTGCATACAGACTGGAGTTACACAAATGTTCGTACGACTGTTAAAAGTGATGCAAGATGGCTCAAAAGAGTATGGATAGCTATCAGGACTCATTAGATGTTGTTTCAAGAAACCATTACGGCAAGAAGTGTGCTTTGATCGACAATATCGACCCATATGCCTTTGAGAAACACAAATGGAGCAATAATTTTGAACGGTGGGTATCTCCTCTTCTCGACAAGTGTTTATACCATGGACCAACTAAAATATTACAAAGGTGTGGAGGTCACCAACTAATTCATCAATGGCTGAGTTCGTGATACGGTGGTCTCCATTGTAAGTGACCTGTCTCCACACTGCTAAGATTGGTGTACTGCAGAATGCAATTTAAATACGTAGGCTGAGGCAACTTAATTTCTGAGTGAATGCTGTCAAAAGTATTTGTGTGATTACAGTCAACGTAAAATGTTGATTATACCAATGAAAGAGGTGTATATTATTATTTTCGTTTTTGCAAACGTGCACATCACGATCACTTTGGAGGGATGAAAAAAACGAATATGGTGAAACAATGAAATAAAGATTAAGACTGATTCATTATAGAGTACGGGGAGGGGATACAATTCAGTTTGAGTTGCATTCATACACGAGTATTATGTATGCCCTTGCCCCTAAAGAATACTTCTCCTTTACAGAACTTAGTTATTGCTAAGTAGGTGTGAAATTCTAAAAGGTATCCAATACCAACCAAGAACAAAATGCTTCAAGCAAACTCTGACATAAGGGAATGATTTGGCTGTTCGATCGGCTCTGCTGATAGGAGACAGCCACAGTTGTTGCCGTTTGGTTGATGACTGCTCATTTTTCTCGCACTGGTTCTTGATCACAGCTTTCAGTCGAAAGAAAACTCTTTACAACGCCAACTTTCATTTGTGCAACTGATAACATAGCAGTGCAACCCCATCCATACGTCTTTCTGAAGTGATTTCTGCTTAACTACGGTTAGTTTACTTGAATTCACCCTTCCAAAATGGCAACCGCTTCCTAAACAATAAGGTGTGTGACGTCAGTCGAAAACTATCTATAGTTTCCACAGCTCT